>NW_024070192.1:61003672-61296289 GCF_014754425.2 Oryx dammah
TATATATATATATATATAGTTTTATATATATATATATATAAGATTTTTCACAACCCAGATAATCACGATGGTGTGATCACTCATCTAGAGCCAGACATCCTGTAATGCAAAGTCAAGTGGTCCTTAGGAAGAATCACTTCAAACAAAGCTAATAGAGGTGATGGAATTCCAGCTGAGCTATTTCAAATCCTAAAAGATGATTCTGTGAAAGTACTGAACTCAATATGCTAACAAATATGGAAAATGCAGCAGTGGCCATAGGACTGAAAAATATCAGTTTTAATTCCAATCCCAAAGAAAGGCAATGCTAAAGAATGCTCACACTACCACACAATTGCATTCATCTCACACACAAGCAAAGTAATCCTCAACATTCTCTATGCCAGGCTTACACATGTGTACATGAACCACACTTGAATTTTCAGATGTTCAAACTGGATTTAGAAAAGGCAGAGGAACCAGAGATCAAATTCCCATCATTTGTTGTATCTTTGAAAAAGCAAGAGAGTTCTAGGAAAACATCTACTTCTGCTTTATTGACTATGCCAAAGCCTTTGACTGTGTGGATCAAAACAAACTGTGGAAAATTCTTCAAGAGATGGCCACATGACCTGCCTCTTGAGAAATCTGTGTGCAGGTCAGGAAGCAACAGTTAGAACTGGACATGGAACAATACACTGGTTCCAAATCGGGAAAAGAGTAAGTCAAGGCTGTGTATTGTCTCCCTGCTTATTTAACTTACATGCAGAGTACAACATGAGAGATGCTAGAAGGGATGAAGCACAAGCTGGAATCAAGATTGCAGGGGAAAATATCAAGGGATCAAGAAAAATCAAGGGAGAAATATCAATAACCTCAGATATGCAGATGACACCACTCTTATGGCAGAAAGTGAAGAACTAAAGATCCTCTCGATGAAAGTGAAACAGGAGAGTGAAAAAGCTGGCTAAAAGTCAACATTCAAAGAACTAAGGTCATGGCCTCTGTTTCCATCACTTTATGGCAAATAGATAGGGAAATAAGGGAAATAGTGACAGATTTTATTTTTAAGTGCCCTAAAATTACTGCAGAGAAGGCAATGGCACCCCACTCCAGTACTCTTGCCTGGAAAATCGCATGGACGGAGGAGCCTGGTGGGCTGTAGTCCATGGGGTCGCTAAGAGTCGGACACGACTGAGCGACTTCACTTTCACTTTTCACTTTCATGCATTGGAGAAGGAAATGGGAACCCACTCCAGTGTTCTTGCCTGGAGAATCCCAGGGACAGGGGAGCCTGGTGGCCTGCCGTCTCTGGGGTCGCACAGAGTCAGACACGACTGAAGCGACTTAGCAGTAGCAGCAGCAGCAGCAGCAGCAAAATTACTGCAGATTGTGACTGTAGCCATGAAATTAAAAGACACTTGCTCCTTGGAAGAAAAATTATGACCAACCTAGAAAGCATATGAAAAAGAAGAAACGTTACTTTGCCAAAACATTTTTGTCTCATCAAAGCCATGGGTTTTCCAGTAGTCATATATGAATGTGAGAGTTGGACTATAAAGTAAACTTCCCCAGCGACCTAAAAAATTTAATTCTTTGAAATTATGACTATTTACTTCCTTGAAGTGATGTCTTTCCTATAGATGACACTCACAGGATCATTCCGTGGACATCATGTCCAGTCTTGTGTGCTACTGCCAGGCAGCATGCTTGTCCCCACACCATATTCCAGACATTGATAGCACTTACTGGCCATTCACATCCTTGGTTCTGAACATTGTTCTTCATTCTACTCCTGAGCCTCTTGGTATCACCTGCATGGTTCATCCTACATTTTCATCCCTAGCTTCCCTCTTTGAACTTGACATTCAGCACTGATCTTCTAGCTACAACCCTGATCTTGCTTATCACAATTCAAGTACTCCAGTAAAAGATATAACCTGGGATAGCCTGAATAAATACATACCCAGGTTTGATTCATCCTGGCATTCATCTTCCACTAACCTATGTAAATGGCAACTTACTCATTTGGCCTAATCTTATAATTAGGATCCAGAAACCATCTTAGAAGGCTCACTGATAAAGCTGAGTTACTGTTGTTGGTCTAATTTTTTTCAATCAACTATTCACTCTTTGTCTCATCAGGTGGGGACCTAACTTCAGGAGGAGTCTTTACTTCATAGACTGTGGTGTAAGGGAAATAAGCCTTTTGTTATTGAAAAAGAGAGAGAGACATAACTGATGTAACCAAGGGAGAGATGTACCAAAATAAGGATCAAGACAGACGGGTTTCAAACTACCAAAGACCATGAGGCATTGGACAGGTCCCTCACTTCCTGATCTCTCAATCATAAAATGAAAGAGTTGTGCCACATGATCTCCAAGACACCCTCCAGGTTCAATATGCTTTTATTCTTTTATTACCAACGTGTCTTTTTGAGATTCCATTTTCTCATTTGGAAAATAGTGTTAACACCTAGTCCAAACTTCCTCCCAGGGCTATTGTGAGTGTCAAATAAGAAAGTGGCTGAAAGACTACAATATACTTTAAATTTTGATATGTGCACATAAAGTCTGACACCATCCCACAGCCTAAGATTTAGCAGAGTTACACGAACTGAGATGGTGAATATGCATCCCTCTTCCTCATTTCTTCAATTAAACTTTCAAATCATACAAAATAGACCTGGATTAAAAGAATACCCACATCTGCCCTGATGGAAGGTACTTGTAAAGGAAAAAATGTCACAAACCCACAAGATTGAAATTGACCTTGACGTTGGAGTAAAAAGTTGGTCTAGTGGAATCTGGCCAAATCACTGAAAGAGCTGAGGAAACCTGAGCATGAACAAGCATTTGCATAGTGTCTGTTGTGATCTGTCATTCTTGGCACATTATTATTAGCTCAGTCTTTGGAATAATGTGAAAGTATATTTGATTGTTATTGTTATTACTATTACTTCTGCTGCATTCATCTCAATGGTGGAAAAGTAGAGCTCAGAAATCCCATACTTACCCTATTCCAAAGCTCAGAACCAAATTGCAGTCTATCTGGTCTCAACACCCACCTCAACCACTTCTTTAAAAGCCTGGAAAATGCAGGTTCATCTCCATCGCATATACTTACCTATTAAATCATGAACAATAGACATCTGCAAAAGGGTTTTAACCTCTCTAAGACAGAGACAGCTCTCCTTTCCATTTAGAAACATTCAAGAAAAACAATTACGGACACCTGCTGTTACCCTATTCTAAATTAGGTTTTGAGATTACAGAGAGAAATACAACATAGACCATGCCTTTAAATCCTCAATGATTCAACTTCCCAGTCTGGTTTTCAGCAATAGGCTGAGTTCAAGTGTCATCTAAGTTCAGTGATGGGTGATATAATTATTGCACAAGTTTTTGTGAGGACAAGCTAAAAAGAAAAAAAAAAAAAAAAGATGGGAGCCATCTGGGAGTTTAAAATTTCATGCTTCAATTTGCAATGTCATGCATCATTTATGTGGGGGTTTTGGTGGCATTTACTTATTGAAAGCCCATTTATCCTAGACTCTCTCCAGTGCTGTGTGATATTTTATAATTCATCAAATTCCTTTCCTCCATAATGTAGTTTTGCATGCATGCTGAAATGCGGTATCCTTAGATGAGCTCTCAGAAGGAAAAAAGAGATTAGAGTGAGATCAGAGGGAAGATGTGACCTTTCTGGGGACTGCCTACTGCTTCCAGTTCACAATGCTGTGCTAAAAAAAGAAGAGGGAGAGAGGTACAAAAGCCTTCCTCACTGAAGTAAGTTTCCAAAAATGGCAGCTTAGATTTCATAGATTCCTCCCATAACATTGTAATTAATTTTCCATGTCTATATCCTGCTTAAGATTCTAGTGCCTGCATTGTCAAAGCTTGAAAGAACAAAACTTGATAAGCAAGTGCTGGGCCCACCATGAGCCTGGTGAATCTTGGACTTTTTGTCAAAGATAAAAGCAATTTTTCAGCAGCAATCCTGAAGGGTGTAAAAAGGAACAGATTTTATATTCAGTTAAACATTTTTTGAGGCTTATAATTTAGTGCAGGAGGTAGCATATGCTTAAAATACCCCTCTACAAATAATATGGAAGGAACTGCAGCTAATGGGGCAAAATGAGGGTCCCAAGTTTATACATTTAGCAAATGGTGAGGCATTACTTAAACCATGGTACTGACATCACCTGAAAAGGGCAGCTCTGTTACTTTCACCAGCGAAGGTTCAATCCTGGAGGGAGAAGAGGAGAAGTAGAAAGGACCCAAAGGAATAACATTGGCATTTTTTTCTTTTTTCTCTCCTTTTTTTCCCCTCTGAATAAGTGTGACTTTTTTGATGCAAAAGAGGGAATTGTGAATATCCTACACATCCTTTCTTTGGGTATAGGTTCTTACCCAGGTACATTTCTTCTCCCTCAAAATATTTCCTTAATCTTATCACCTTCAGGCTCCAGACTCTCCCCACTCCAACCAAATTCCTCTGAAAATGATGCAAGGAACTGTTATGTGTAAACCTCATTTGCTATATCAAATCTGGAGGGAAAACCCCTGAGTGAGGTGGTCCAAGGGACTGTCCTCAGGTGAGAAGTAAGAGAAATAAAGCAGAACCATTTTTCACATTGTTTTGAATAGCATTTATTAAGTCAAGAAATAATAACACAAAATTCTAAATGAAATTTCTTGGAAAGTGAAAGTCGCTCAGTCCTGTCTAACTCTTTGCAACCCCATAGATTTCCAGGCCAGAATACTGGAGTGGGTAGCCTTTCCCTTCTTCAGAGGGTCTTCCCAACCCAGGGATCAAACCCAAGTCTTCCACATTGCAGGCGGATTCTTTACCAGCTGAGCCACAAGGGAAGCCCAGGAATACTGGAGTGGGTAGTCTATCCTTTCTCCAGCAGATCTTCCTGATCCAGGGGTCTCCTGCATTGCTGGAGAAGGCAATGGCAACCCACTCCAGTACTCTTGCCTGGAAAGTCCCATGGATGGAGGAGCCTGGTAGGCTGCAGTCCATGGGGTCGCTAAGAGTTGGACACGACTGAGCAGCTTCACTTTCACTTTTCCTTTAACGCATTGGAGAAGGAAATAGCAACCCACTCCAGTGTTCTTGCCTAAAGAATCCCTTGGACAGGAGAGCCTGGTGGGCTTCCATCTATGGGGATGCACAGAGTCGGACACAACAGAAGCGACTTAGCAGCAGCAGCAGCAGCAGCAGCAGCAGCTCCTTCATTGCAGACAGGTTCTTTACCAGCTGAGCTATCAGAGCTTACTTGGAAACAGTCTTCCTAAATTGTTTCCCCACCCCATTAATTTTGTTCCTTTCCCTATGACAAATTGATAATAAGATAATGTAAAGCTAAAAGAAATATGATTACTGACAATCTAGAACTCTTCTAAAATAGTGAGAATTTGAGAGAAGTGTTCTTGTGCTAACAGACTATGCTGCTTTTCCATTCTCTGAATAATTAGCAGCTATATAGCCAGGATCAAGAGAAGAAAGGGATCTGTTAATTCTCATTCCTACTTGCCCACTCTCTTGTCAGGCTACTAATTGAAACTGTCTCACATAAATAGAGATGAAATCTATTTTCTGAATATGTTTATGTCTGTAGACCCCTTTTACTCTCTCCATCTGAGCACACTATTGCTTACATCTAAACTAAGCTTCTCCCATCACCTTTTAAGTGCATTATCTTAGTGAGAGTATGTATCACCTTTCCAATCAAATCTCCAGTGTTTGAAATCACAGACAGTCTCTGCTCATTCACCTGAATGTGACCTCATTTAGTATCCTGACAAGGTTCAACACTGAAATAACAATGATGATGAAGATTCCAATCCACTTCCCAGAGAGCTCAAAAGGGAGGAAGGGAATTATTTGTTCTAGTGAAAATGGCAATACTTGGTCCTTTATAAGGATTGCCTTATTTATCTCTCACACCACTCAATGAGAAGACAGCTTTTATTGTTCCACTTTTACAGATAGGGAAAGTAAAAGGATGCATAATGTCCAGAGTTGCACAAATTACAGATGATAGAACTGGCAGTCAAACCCAGGTTTTTTGATTTCAAAATCTGTACTCAATCCACTGTGCCTCTTTGAGACAGAAATGGATGACAGAACATAATATCACACCTTACCTTTCAAACTGACACAAAGTCTGAAGTAAACTTCATGGAGGTGTAAGAAGCTTGTCAGTGCTTACACCAGCACAAATGCATGCATATACAGAAAGAGCTAAGAGAGATGGAGAGAGATTGACATTTGTCTCTTTTGGTATGCTACTGCCCTCTGTACTGAAGCACTAATTTTTCCTTGGTTATAAGCAGCAGAAAACCACCCTTGCAAACTTAAGGATTAAATTAACTTTTTAAAAATGATGATCAAAGGACACAAGATGGTCAGGAACATAAGGTCAGCACCAAGGATCTCAGACTTAGTCTTTTTGAGCATTGCCATCAAATTGTCTTATCTTAATCATGCTCCAGCCATATTTCACTCCACTTATAATGCAAATTCCTAGGAGACTGAATCTAGCCTAACCTGTGAGGTCATGAACCAGGACTGGTATTTTCCCACCTATTGTATGCAATAAGACAGGGGCAGTTCTCCAAAGGAAAGGGAGGATGCTATTATCAAGAGAGGTGGGGAGAATAGATAGATTCTGGGCAGAATAACAAAAAGAAAATAGTCATTACCCATACTCTATTCTTTGCTCTGGTCTAAGTAAACCTAGGGGTCAAGGAATCTAGTCTTAGCTTCTAGGCTTAAATGGCAGCTAGGTACCATATACAGCATTTTTATATTCTTTATGACCCTAATCTTTTCATGATGGTAGAAGACTTTACCATCACCATTGTCCTCAGATGCTCCCCGGTGCCCATCTTTGATGGGGTCAGTCAGTGGATGATTTTAATTGTCTTCTTATACCTGCGCATCAGGTTTCTATTTCCTTACTGTGGCCATGACCAAGTCAAGAGATAACCAGTCATATGTTCCTTCCTCTTTCCGACCATACCTGAAGTCCAAACATTAGTCCTGTCCCTAGTCAATGACAAGAGGAATAATGTTCAAACCATTCGATGTGTGTGAGAGGTCATTCTGAACAGCAGTTCTAGATTCTTTTGGAACTGTAAAATAGGAACACATTCTGTAGAAGTCACCCAGTTGGACAATTGACACGTTCATGTTCCAAATAATTAAAAATCCAACCTGTGACTTAGAGTTTGGCTGAATCTCTATAATGGCCTTCTGTTCTGGACCCATGAATAGTTGTCCATCAGGGGTAGAAAAGGAGAGTCTGTAGAGGTCAAGAGAGACAGCTATAACACCAAGGCAGAGAGTGCCTGCAGTACCATGCCCTAACCTGAAAAGCCCTCTTGCTTTCTTTTTGCCTTCCTGGCAGGTGATAGGGGGTGTTTTGCAACCCCCAAAAAGTCACATGAGATAATCTAAGAGGGTAGTAGGTATTATGTATATGTGCACAGAGACCCTACAAGTGGTCAACACATGGGAAACTTATGTTCAACCTGCAACTCACCATTTCTCTAGTTAAGAGGTGTTCAGGGCCTGAGCTTCAAACTATGCTGAGTAATAAAACAATGAGACACTTACTCTAGGTCTACCTAGCTTTATGAAGTAACTTCATTTCTAAAATTGTGTTCTATAGATTAGTATTAATCCATTGTGCCTATCAATTTACAGCAAGGTTCCAGTATAGGTGTTTTTTTTTTTTTTTAGAAATGTTTTTTATTAATTTTATTCTTTTTACTTTACAATACTGTATTGGTTTTAACATTACACAGTATTCTTTTTTTTTATTAAAGCATTTTAATCCTTTAGCTTTAAGTGTCTCTACTCCTTAACTCTAGCCTGTCTGTCAAAGAAGAGCATTTTATGAGAAAATGCCAAATTGCTAAGTATTTGTATGTGCCATTTCTATTAATCTTCATAAGAGGCTTGCAAAATTGTATTTATGTACCTGACTTAAAGATTGGACAACTGAGGTCCAAAGCCACATACCTAATAAAAATCTACACTAGAGCTCTCACCCATGTTTTCTGATGAGAGAGAACTTCAAGAAGTGTCTTATTGTTGTATCCCCCATGAGTATTTGTAAAATATTTGGAAAGAACATGGAAACTGCTGCATCTACAGTTAACATTATCAGTGATTTGTTTACCATCCATTTAACAAACATTTGTTAAGTGACTCATATGTTCAGAGGTGAACAGGACAGTGTCTAGAGCCTGGAGTGGCTTCCACTTTAGAATGAACTTGTCATCAAAGGTAGCTTTCAGTCCTGTCCTTATCTAAAATCACCCAATACTCTCTATGAGGCAGAAACTCCCTGGTCCAGCAGAGCAGTCTCAGTGTCCAGATCCTATCTAGTAGCCCTGAGTACATCCCCCTGTGGTTGTGACTGTCTGATTGCACCTGAGAGCTTCCTGTTCCTGGGAAGTGGCCTACTGCTAGTGCGCAAGAGATCATGCCCAACACTCTCACCCATACCCAGAAGAAGCCCACAGCTACTGACTGGTGTATACAGGGCAAGAGCATAATGATTCCCTACTTCAGGTGAAGCTCCTTCTGTTGTTTAACCCACACTGTAGCACTTCTCTAAGGCTCAGAGTGAAGCAATCTCCAGCTGAGTCGACATCCTTGCTTAGATATTTGTTCCAGCTCTGTCTTGCTTTCCTTCCTCCCTTTGTCTAGGGAACATGTTCCCAATAAATTACTTGAACTAGACTTCTCATCTCAGGTCTTGCCTAGGGGAACACAACCAAAAATAGATAGTTTTACTTTATTTTGTAGCAGAGGAGTTGGAAAAGATAGGTCTTTGAAAAGAATCCATACACTATTTTTTCACTCATTCAAATTGGAGCTTCTCCTAAAATTAAGCAAAATCTATTTGTATTTGCATGGCTTTATTTGTATTGAGGGTAATAAAACAGTGTTCTCTTATAACATTAAGGACTATTTAAAAATCACATGGTCATTGCCAATTTCCCAAAAATCTATCTCTAAATCAGTTTTTTTTTGTGTGTGTGAGTTCCTTTCTTTGTTTTTAAATATAAATTTATTTATTTTAATTGGAGGCTAATTACTTTACAATATTGTATTGATTTTGCCATACAGCAACATGAATATGCCATGGATGCACACGTGCTTCCCATCCTAAACCCCCCTCCCAACTCCCTCCCCATACCATCCCTCTGGGTCATCCCAGTGCACCAGCCCCGACCATCCTGTATCATGCATCAAACCTAGACTGGCAATTTGTTTCACATATGATATTATACATGTTTCAATGCCATTCTCCCAAATCATCCCACCCTCGCCCTCGCCCACAGAGTGCAAAATTTAGATGTCTAAATCAGTTCTTTGTGAGAATATCACATCTACTGATAAGAGTCACACATTTTGGTTTTTGAATAATAATTTTAAAGCTAGTGTGAACTACATGAAAATTGATCAACAACAGGGCCTTGGTGAGTTTGATGTTGATCTTGTTAGACAATTATCTGTTTTAATCTGAGAATTATTTTATATAATCCAATTTCTGTTTACAAGATAAGTTTCAGGTTTACTGAACCATTTAATTAACAAGTATTTAAACATTTAGAGGTGTTGATTGATTCTAATCAGTATTTTCTGCTAATCTAATTGAAAGTTTTCCTGGACTATTGTTGGTAAAGAAAAAACTTTAAAAAGGAAAATGTTCAATTCTTGGTATCAGTTAATCTCAGTTCAGTGCCTCAGTCGTGTCCGACTCTTTGCGACCCCATGAATCACAGCATGTCAGGCCTCCCTGTCCATCACCAACTCCCAGAGTTCACTCAAACTCATGTCCACTGAGTCAGTGATGCCAAGCAGCCATCTCATCCTCTGTCATCCCCTTCTCCTCCTGCCCCCAATCGCTCCAAGCATCAGGGTCTTTTCCAATGAGTCAACTCTCCGCATGAGGTGGCCAAAGTATTGGAGTTTCAGCTTCAGCATCAGTCCTTCCAATGAACACCCAGGACTGATCTCCTTTAGGATGGACTGGTTGGATCTCCTTGCAGTCCAAGGGACTCTCCAACACCACAGTTCAAAAGCATCAATTCTTTGGCGCTCTGCTTTCTTCACAGTAAAACTCTCACATCCATATATGACCACTGGAAAAACTATAGCCTTGACTAGATGGACCTGCTTTTTAATATACTATCTAGGTTGGTCATAACTTTCCTTCCAAGGAGTAAGCGTCTTTTAATTTCATGGCTGCAATCACCATCTGCAGTGATTTTGGAGCCCCAAAACAATAAAGTCTGTCACTGTTTCCAATGTTTCCCCATCTATTTCCCATGAAGTGATGGGGCCAGATAACATGATCTTAGTTTTCTGAATGTTGAGCTTTAAGCAAACTTTTTCACTCTCCTCTTTCACTTTTATCAAGAGGCTTTTTAGTTCCTCTCCACTTTCTGCTTCGCTGGTGGCTCAGACGGTAGGGCGTCTGCCTGAAATGAGAGAGACCCAGGTTTGATCCCTGGGTTGGGAAGATCCCCTGGAGAAGGAAATGCCAACCCACTTCAGTACTCTTGCTTGGAAAATTCCATGGGCTGAGGAGTCTGGTAGGGTACAGTCCATGGTGTTGCAAACAGTCAGACATGACTGAGCGACTTCACTTTCACTTTTCACTTTCTGCCATAAAGGTGGTGTTATCTGCATATCTGAGGTTATTGATATTTCTCCCCAAAATCTTGATTCCAGTTTGTGTTTCTTCCAGCCCAGTGTTTCTCATGATATACTCTGCATATAAGTTAAATAAGCAGGGTGACAGTATACAGCCTTGATGTACTCCTTTTCCTATTTGGAACCACTTTGTTGTTCCATGTCCAGTTCTAACTGTTGCTTCCTGACCTGCATATAGGTTTCTCAAGAGGCAGATCAAGTGGTCTGGCATTCCCATCTCTTTCAGAATTTTCCACAGTTTATTGGGATTCACATAGTCAAAGATGGAGAAGCTCTATACAGTCAGCAAAACCAAGACTGGGAGCATGAACTCCTTATTGCCAAATTCTGACTTAAATTGAAGAAAGTGGGGAAAACCACTAGACCATTCAGGTATGACCTAAATCAAATACCTTATGATTATAAGTGGAAGTGAGAAATAGATTTAAGGGACTAGATGTGATAGAAAGAGTGCCTGATGAACTATGGATGAAGTTTCATGACATTGTACAAGAGACAAGGATCAAGACCACCCCCATGGGGAAAAAAATGCAAAAAAGCAAAATGGCTGTCTGAGGAGGCCTTACAAATAGCTTTGAAAAGAAGAAAAGTGAAAAGCAAAGGAGAAAAGGAAAGATATAAGCATCTGAAATCAGAGTTCCAAAGAATAGCAGGGAGAGAGAAGAAAGCCTTCCTCAGTGATCAATGAAAAGAAATAGAAGAAAATAACAGATTGGGAAAGACTAGAGATCTCTTCAAGAAAATTAGAGATACCAAGGGAACATTTCATGCAAAGATGGGCTCGATAAAGGACAGAAATGGTATGGACCTAACAGAAGCAGAAGATATTAAGAAGAGGTAGCAAGAATACACAGAAGAACTGTACAAAAAAGATCTTCACGACCCAGATAATCACGATGGTGTGATCACTCACCTAGAGCCAGATATCCTGGAATGTGAAGTCAAGTGGGCCTTAGAAAACATCACTGCAAACAATGCTAGTGGAGGTGATGGCATTCCAGTTGAGCTATTTCAAATCCTGAAAGATGATGCTCTGAAATTGCTGCACTCAATATGCCAGCAAATTTGGAAATCTCAGCAGTGGCCACAGGACTGGAAACAGTGAGTTTTCATTCCAATCCCAAAGAAAGGCAATGCCAAAGAATGCTCAAACTGCTGCACAATTGCACTCATCTCACATGCTAGCAAAGTAATGCTCAAAATTCTCCAAGCCAGGCTTCAGCAGTACGTGAACCGTGAACTTCCAGATGTTCAAGCTGGTTTTAGAAAAGGCAGAAGAACCCAGAGATCAAATTGCCAACATCTACTGGATCATTTAAAAACGAAGAGATTTTATAAAAACATCTATTTCTGCTTTATTGATTATGCAAAAGCCTTTGACTGTGTGGATCCTTGGCATAATTTAACACAAATTGTGTAAAATTAGGGGGACAGAATGGAGCCAATTTCTGTTTCCTTTGAAGCTGGAAAGTCAGCTCTAAGAAGAAAGATTGTGCAGCAAGCACAGACAGGATACTCTTGCAACCTTCCGCCAGGACTTGGACTTCTATCCAAGGTATTTTCAAGTTTGGCAGATTTCATTCTTCATAAAAATCAGTGGGGGATGCTTTACTGGTACACTTGCCACCCATAGAAAGTGATTTTCTTCTTTTAACACTTCTTCTTTTCTTAGAAAAATGAATAAAGTCACCCCAACCTCCCACCTCCTGTAGTATGACCCCAGGCAAATGTAAACCTAATTCTTAGAATAAAAGCTTCCCAACATTGATGGGGTCTTTCTATTGATTGTGAGGATGGAGGCCAGACTTCTGAACTTAGGTGTTCAGACAGCACAGGAATTTTGTTTATCTTCCCTTTAGAGTTCCACCAAGCAGAGGGGAGAGGTATATCAGAACAGCTCTTGGGAGTGCCCTCAAACTGCAGGCACCTGAGATGTGATCCTAAGACCATTTCTCAACTTCAACTTTTGAAACCTAGGTTTCCTGTTGCCTTCAGAAAGATTTTATTTTTACCAAATTGTCATTGGTTTCTCCTGAGACAATTCTGTTCTAATTAACTTCTGTTCAGCACAAAACAATGTATTATGGATATTGCATTTTTCTGCTAAGAAAACATGTGTAAAACTAGATCAAACCACCCTTCAGTTCTTCCATGCTGACTCACTTTAATTATTGAACTTCTTTCTCTGGAAAGTAATCTCTGTGCTATTTGTGAGAAACTGGCAGTTTTAACAAAATTTGGAAATCTGTCACAGATTTATCACCCCAGGAAAACCACCAGCTTATCACCAGAGAAATTCTTTAGTTAAGATTAGTTTGCTATGAGATGACACTGAAGAAGTAAAATATGGGAGGTTTTCTCCCTACCATTCACACTGGCTCCCTGACTGCCTCTAAGACAATGTTCCCGTCTATAGGAAGACAGAAGCCTTTTCTTTTTCTTTTTTTTTTTTTCTTTTTAATGGACTTAAGGGGTGCACGGGCTTCTCTTGTGGTTTAGCTGGTAAAGAATCTGCCTGCAATGTGGGAGGCCAGAATTCAACCCCTGGGTTGCGAAGATCTGGAGAAGGAAAAGGCTACCTGTCCCACTATTCTGGCCTGAAGAATTCCATGGACTGTATAGTCCATAGAGTCACAAAAGGTTGGACTCATCTGGGCGACTTTCACTTCACTACAGGGTGCAGATCTAGAGCTATGACAAGCTCAGCAGTTCACCCTGGCCTGCTTCTTTCTGCAATTCTTTCCCTCCCTCCAGACACAGCCTCCTTTTTTTTTTTTTTTTGCTTTGGGAACACTCCAACCTTTTCCCTACCTCAGGACTTTTGCACATGATACTGTATTGCATTTTTCTTGCATTTTTAATCCAATTTTTTATGGATTGCAACCCTGGCTAGACATTAGAATTGCTTTATGCCCCGTCTTTAGATCAATTAAGTAAGAACCTCTGAAGATAGGGGTCCATTGTCAGTACTTTTTAAAAAATTAATTATTTATTTAAATTGGAGGCTAATTACTTTACAATATTGTAGTGATTTTTGCCATACATTGACATGAATCAGCCAGGGGTGTACATGTGTCCCCATCCTGAACATCTCTCCCAACCCCTTCCCCATCCGATCCCTCAGAGTCATCCCAGTGCAATGATCCTGTGCACCCTGTCTCTTGCATCAAACTTACCTGGCGATCTATTTCACATATGGCAATATACATGATTCAATGCTATCCTCTCAAATTATCTCATCCTCGCCTTCTCCCACAGAGTTCAAAAGTCTGTTCCTTACTTCTGTGTCTATTTTGCTGCCTCACATATAAGGTCATAATTACCATCTTTCTAAGTTTCGTATACATGCATTAAAACACTGTATTGATGTTTTTCTTTCTCACTTACTTCACTCTGCATAAAAGCCTGCAGTTTCATTCACCTCATTAAAACCGATTCAAATGTATTCTTTTCAACAGCTGAGTAATATTCCATTGTGTATATGTACCACAGCTTTCTTATCCATTCATCTGTCAGTGGACATCTAGGTTGCTTCCATGTCCTAGCAATTGTAAACAGTGCTGCAATGAATATTGGGGTACAGGTGTCTCTTCAATTCTGATTTCCTCGGTGTGTATGCCCAGCAGTGGGATTGGTGGGTCATAAAGCAGTTCTATTTCCAGTTTTTTAAGGAATCTCCGCACTGTTCTCCATAGTGGCTGTACTAGTTTGCATTCCAACCAACAGCGTAAGAGGGTTCCTTTTTCTCCACACCCTCTCCAGAATTTATTGCTTATAGACAATTGGATCGCAGCCATTCTGAATGGCATAAAATGGTACCTCATTGTGGTTTTGATTTCCATTTCTCTGATAATGAGTGATGAAATATTTTTTCATGTGTTTATTAGCCATCTGTATGTTCTCTGTAGAGAAATGTCTATTTTGCTCTTTGGCCCATTTTTTGATTGGGTCATTTACTTTTCTAGTATTGAGCTGCATGAGCTACTTGTATATTTTTGAGATTAATTCTTTGTCAGTTACTTCATTTGCTATTATTTTCTCCCAGTCTGAAGGCCATCTTTTCACCTTGATTAAAGTTTCCTTCGTTGTGAAAAAGTTTTTAAGTTTAATTAGGTCCCATTTGTTTATTTTTGCTTTTATTTCCATTGCTCAGGGAGTTGGGTCATAGAGGATCCTGCTGTGATTTAAGTCAGAGAGTGTTTTGCCTATGTTTTCCTCTAAGAGTTTTATAGTTTCTGGCCTTACATTTAAATATTTAATCCATTTTGAGTTTATTTTTGTGTATGATGTTAGAAAGTGTTCTAGTTTCATTCTTTTACAAATGGTTGACCAGTTTTCCCACCACCACTTGATAAAGAGATTGTCTTTCTTCCATTGTATATTCTTGCCTCCTTTGTCAAAGATAAGGTGTCCATAGATGTGTGAATTTATCTCTAGGCTTTCTATTTTGTTCCATTGCTTTGTATTTCTGTCTTTGTGCTAGTACCATACTGTCTTGATGACTGCAGCTTTGTAGAATAGCCTGAAGTCAGGCAGGTTGATTCCTCCAATTCCATTCTTGTTTCTCAAGATTTCTTTGGCTATTAGAGGTTTTTTTTGTATTTCCATACAAACTCTGAAATTATTTGTTCTAGTTCTCTGAAAAATACTGTTGGTTGCTTGATAGGGATTGCATTGAATCTGTAGATTGCTTTGGGTAGTATACTCATTTTCACTATATTGATTTTTTCTGATCCATGAACATGGCATAGTTCTCCATCTATTTGTGTCATCTTTTATTTCTTTCATCAGGTTTTATAGTTTTCTATATATAGGTCTTTTATTTCATTAGGTAGATTTATTCCTAAGTATTTTATTCTTTTGTTGCAATGGTGAATGGAATTGTTTCCTTAATTTCTCTTTCTGTTTTCTCATTGTTAGTGTATAGGAATGCAAGAGACTTCTGTGTGTTAATTTTATATCCTGAAATTTTACTATATTCATTGAAAAGTTCTAGTCACTTTCTGGTGGATTCTTTAGGTTTTCTATGTAGAGGATCATGTCATTTGCAAACAATGAGAATTTTACTTCTTCTTTTTCTATCTGGATTAAATCAAATTAAATCAAAATAAAGAAGATCAAACAAAAATAGCAAATATTAAAAGCAACAAGGGAAAAACAGCAAATAACTCACAAAGGGGTTCCCATAAGGATAACAGCTTATCTTTCAATAGAAATTCTTCAAGCCAGAAGGAAATGGCAAAACATACTTAAAGTGATGAAAGAGAAGAACTTACAACACAGGTTACTGTACCCAACAAGGATCTCATTCAAATATGAAGGAGAAATCAAAAGTTTTATAGACAAGCAAAAGCTCAGAGAATTCAGCACCACCAAACCAGCTCTTCAACAAATGCTAAAGGATAGTCTCTAGACAGGAAACTGAGAAAAGGTTTATAAACTCAAACCCAAAACAACAAATTAAATGGCAAGGAGATTAAACTTATCAATAATTATCTTTAATGTAAATTGTTGAATGCCCCAACCAAAAGACAAAGATTGGCTGAATGAATACAAAAACAAGACCCCTATACATGCTGTCTACAAAAGACCCATCTCAAACCTAGGGACACATACAGACTGAAAGTGCAAGGCTGGAAAAAGATATTTCATGCAAATGGAGACCAAAAGAAAGCAGGAATAGCAATACTCATATCAGATGAAATAGACTTTGAAATAAAGGCTGTGAAAAGAGACAAAGAAGGACACTACATAATGATCAAAGGATCAATCCAAGAAGAAGATATAACAATTATAAATATATATGCACCCAACATAAGAACACTGCAATATGTAAGGCAAATGCTAACAATTATGAAAGGGGAAGTTAACAATAACACAACAATAGTGGGAGACTTGAATACCCACTCACACCTATACATAGATTAACTAAACAGAAAATTAGCAAGGAAACACAAACTTTAAATGATGCAATGGACTAGTTAGACCTAATTGATATCTATAGGGCATTTCACCCTAAAACAATGAATTTCACGTTTTTCTCAAGTGCACACGGAACCTTCTCCAGGATAGATCACATCCTGGGCTATAAATCTAGCCTTCGTAAATTAAAAAAAAAAGAAAGAAAGAAAGAAAGAAATAATCTCAAGCATGTTTTCTGATCACAATGTGGTAAGATTAGATGTCAACTACAGGAAAAAAAAAACTGTTTAAAATACAAACATATGCAGGCTAAACAGCACACTTCTGAATAATCAACAAATCACAGAATAAATCAAAAAAGAAATCAAAATATGCATAGAGACGTTGAAAATGAAAAGACAACAGCCAAAACCCTGTGGTATTCAGTAGAAACAGTGCTAAGGGGAACTGCTGTTGCTGCTGTTGCTGCTAAGTCACTTCAGGCGTGTCTGACTCTGTGTGACCCCATAGAGAGCAGCCCACGAGGCTCTCCCGTCCCTGGGATTCTCCAGGCATGAACACTGGAGTGGGTTGCCATTTCCTTCTCCTGTGCATGGAAGTGGAAAATGAAAGTGAAGTCGCTCAGTTGTGTCTGACTCTTAGCGACCCCGTGGACCACAGCCTACCAGACTCCTCAGTCCCTGGGATTTTCCAGGCAAGAGTACTGGAGTGGGTTGCCATTGCCTTCTCTGCTAAGGGAAAGGTTCATAGCAATACAAGCCTGCCTCATGAAACAGAAGAAAAATCAAATAAATTTCCTAACTCTACACCTAAAGCAACTAGAAAAGGAAGAAATGAAGTACCCCAGGGTTAGTAGAAGGAAATAAATAATAAAAATTAGGGCAGAAGAAACAAAGGAGAACATAGCCAAAATCAACAAAGCTAAAAGTTGATTCTGAGAAAAGATAAATAAAATAGACAAACCAATAGCAAGACTCATCAAAAAACAAAGGGAGAACAATCAAATCAACAAAATTAGAAATTAAAATGGAGAAATCACAACAAACACAGAAATACAAAGGATCATAAGAAGAGTACTATCAGCAATTATATGCCAATAAAATGGACAACTTAGAAAAGTACAACTCTCCAAAACTGAACCAGGAAGAAATAGAAAATCTTACCAGACTCATGACAAGCATGGAAATCGAAACTGTAATCAGAAATCTTCCAGAAAACAAAAGCCTAGATCCAGATGGCTTCACAGCTGAATTCTACCAAAAATTTAGAGATGAGCTTACACCAATCCTATTCAAACTCTTCCAGAAAATTGCAGAGGAAGGTAAACTTTCAAACTCATTCTATGAGGCCACCATCACCCTAATACCAAAACCTGACAAAGATTTCACAAAAAAAAGAAAACTTCAGGCCAATATCACTGATGAACATAGATGCAAAAATCCTTAACAAAATTATAGCAATCAGAATCCAACAACATATTAAAAAGATCATACACCATGACCAAGTGGGCTTTATCTCAGGGATGCAAGGATTCTTCAATATTTGCAAATCAATCAATGTGATACACCACAGTAACAAACTGAAAGATAAAACCCATATGATTATTTCAATAGATGTAGAAAAAGCCTTTGACAAAATTCAACATCCAGTTATGATAAAAACCTTCCAGAAAGCAGACATAGAAGGAACATACCTGAACCTAAAAAAAAAAAAAAAAAATGTGATAAAGCCACAGCAAACATTATCCTCAATGTTGAAAAATTGAAAGCATTTCCCTTAAAGTCAGGAACAAGACAAGGTTGCCCACTCTCACCAGTACTATTCAACATAATTTTGGAAGTTTTAGCCATAGCTATCAGAGAAGAGAAAGAAATAAAAGGAATCCAGATTGGAAAAGATCGTGAAGGTTTTGAAGGGCAGAATATGGTATTCATTTTAAGTGTGATGAGCACTAAAGATGTTTTCCAGCAGAGGAGTGGCATGATTCAATTTAGATTTTAGCATGCTTGTTCTGACTATTGTACCAGAAAAAGACTAGAGGATAAAGGCAGAGTCAGGGAGACCAGTTAGGAGACCACTGCAATCATCTGGTGAGAGCTGCTGGCAGCTTAGAACTGAGTATTAGCAGCAGAAGCATAGACGAAGCAGTTGGACTCTGGATACATTTTGAAAGGAGAGCCAACTCTGGTGGTGATGGAATTTGTATGCTACAGAGAGAGGAGAGGAGTCAGTCCTCTCTGACTCTCAGTCCAACTGTCATTGGAACTGAGGTTCGGGACTCTCAGTTCCAATGAGAGTTCTCTTCTGGCAAACACATTCACTCAGGAGTCAAATGCAGACCAGATGGGCCCATAAGCATAAGCACAGAAGCACAACAAATGGAAAATTAACCTCATTGATAACACTTCTATGTATGGAGCACCAAATGCATCCTGGACTCTCTATTAAGCTCTTAGCCTTCATAACTTCATTTTCCTCTTCCAACAACCCAGTAATAAACATACCATAGTTTTCATAGAGGAAGAAGTTGAAACTTACAGCAAAGTGACTGCCCCAGTGCTGGGACCATGACTACTTCAACAACCCCTGTCCAACTTCCAGACTCATGCTCGAGTAGGGGAGCTAAATGAAATCAAAAGACCTCTTTATTAAGGCTCAGGATAAGAGTAAGGTTTGTGCTCTAAGGAGAGAAAACACAGTTCTATATATATATACTGGAGAAGGGAATGGCAACCCACTCAAGTATTCTTGCCTGGAGAACTCCATGTACAGAGAAGGCTGGTGGGCACAGTCCATGGGTTTGCAAAGAGTTGCACAAGACTGAACAACTAACACATGTATATATACAGCAAAGGAGCTGGGCTTGCTTGAGAGATAAGAGAAATTATCCCGGAAGAATGATGGGTAAGCTTTTCACTGAAAAATGATTGATTCTTCCTGGGCAGAGGATGGGAAAAAGTCAAGTGGTTCATAAAAAGGCCTTGTTACAAGAGGACTAAGAGTTTAAGGGGCAAAGAAAGGAAATCAAGACTTGCTGTAAAACTGTTAGAAAAGGTCATAAAGGCCTTCTTAAGCATGTTGATCTTTAGCCTAAGAAGAATAGGAATCCCTCCTCAGAGGACAAATCAAAAGAGAAACAAGACAGATTTTCTTTGGAAGGGCCCACTCTCTCTCACCCTGCCTACCCTATAGGAAGTAGATTGGAGGGGGTAAGTGTACAGAGGAGAATATTTACTATTATTATTGCAGTATTTGCATATCTGTGATGAGCTTATTTTACACTAAATTCACCTGGATGTAGAATCTTACCATGTCTGACATGGAAAAGATCTCAGATTGGTAGTTCAGCTACATTATTTTATGGATGAAAAAATTGGCCTAGAGAGAAGTGACTGGCCCAAGACCACATGGCCAATTAAATCACAGAATGAGCACTCAAACCAAGGTTTTCTGACCTAGATTCTTGAGTTTCTAACCATTGTTTTAGTTGACTATTAATTGTGCCATATTTAGTATTATATCTTCCATGTTTGACAGGAGTAAGTACTCAGATTATATTGGATGAATTAACAGAGAGGAAAATGGATGGATGGAAGGATAGAAGGTTGAATGAATGGCTTTAGAAAGAAGGATGATCTTTCTTTGACACTCCAAAAATACCCATCAGTTCAGTTCAGTCGCTCAGTCGTGTCCGACTCTTTGCGACCCATGAATTGCAGCACGCCAGGTCTCCCTGTCCATCACCAACACCAGGAGTTCACTCAGACTCACATCCATCGAGTCAGTGATGCCATCCAGACATCTCATCCTCTGTCATTCACTTCTCCTCCTGCCCCCAATCCCTCCCAGCATCAGAGTCTTTTCCAATGAATCAACTCTTTACATGAGGTGGCCAAAGCACTGGAGCTTAGCTTCAGCATCATTTCTTCCAAAGAAATCCCAGGGTTGATCTCCTTCAGAATGGACTGGTTGGATCTCCTTGCAGTCCAAGGGACTCTCAAGAGTCTTCTCCAACACCACAGTTCAAAAGCATCAATTCTTTGGTGCTCAGCCTTCTTCACAGTCCAACTCTCACATCCATACATGACCACAGGGAAAATCATAGCCTTGACTAGATGGACCTTAGACTGTAAAGTAATATCTCTGCTTTTGAATATGCTATGTAGGTTGGTCAAAACTTCTCTTCCAAGGAGTAAGCGTCTTTTAATTTCATGGTGCAGTCACCATCTGCAGTGATTTTGGAGCCCCAAAAAATAAAGTCTGACACTGTTTCCACTGTTTCCCCATCTATTTCCCATAAAGTGATGGGATCAGATGCCATGATCTTTGTTTTCTGAATGTTGAGATTTAAGCCAACTTTTTCACTCTCCTTTTCACTTTCATCAAGAGGCTTTTTAGCTCCTCTTCACTTTCTGCCATAAGCGTGGTGTCATCTGCATATCTGAGGTTATTGATATTTCTCCTGGCAAACTTAATTCCAGCTTGTGTTTCTTCCAGTCCAGCATTTCTCATGCTGTACTCTGCATATAAGTTAAATAAGCAGGGTGACAATATACAGCCTTGACGTACTCCATTTCCTATTTGGAACCAGTCTGTTGTTCCATGTTCAGTTTTAACTGTTGTTTCCTGACCTGCATACAGATTTCTCAAGAGGCAAGTCAGGTCGTCTGCTATGCCCATCTCTCTAAGAATTTTCCACAGTTTATTGTGATCCACAGAGTCAAAGGCTTTGGCATAGTCAATAAAGCAGAAATAGACGTTTTTCTGGAACTCTCTTGCTTTTTCCATGATCCAGCAGATGTTGGCAATGTGATCTCTGGTTCCTCTGCTTTTTCTAAAACCAGCTTGAACATCAAGAAGTTTACAGTTCACGTATTGCAGAAGCCTGGCTTGGAGAATTTTGAGCATTACTTTACTAGCATGTGAAGTGAGTGCAATTGTGCAGCAGTTTGAGGATTCTTTGGCATTGCCTTTCTTTGGGATTGGAACGAAAACGGACTTTTTCCAGTCCTGTGGCCACTGCTAAGTTTTCCAAATTTGCTGGCATATTGAGTGCAGCACTTTCACAGCATCATCTTTCAGGATTTGAAATACCTCAACGGGAATTCCATCACCTCCACTAGCTTTGTTCTTAGTGATCCTTTCTAAGGCCCACTTGACTTCACATTCCAGGATATCTGGCTCTAGATGAGTGATCACACCATCGTGATTACCCAGGTCGTGAAGATATTTTTTTGTACAGTTCTTCTGTGTATTCTTGCTGCCTCTTCTTAATATCTTCTGCTTCTGTTAGGTCCATACCATTTCTGTCCTTTATCGAGCCCATCTCTGCATGATATGTTCCCTTGGTATCTCTAATTTTCTTGAAGAGATCTCTAGTCATTCCCATTCTGTTGTTTTCCTCTATTTCTTTCCATTGATCGCTGAAGAAATCTTTCTTATCTCTTCTTGCTATTCTTTGGAACTCTGCATTCAGATGCTTATATCTTTCCTTTTCTGCTTTGCTTTTCACCTCTCTTCTTTTCACAGCTATTTGTAAGGCCTCCCCAGAGAGCCATTTTGCTTTTTTTTGAATTTCTTTTCAATGGGGATGATCTTGATCCCTGTCTCCTGTACAATGTCACGAACCTCATTCCATAGTTCATCAGACACTCTATCAGATCTAGGTCCTTACATCTATTTCTCACTTCCACTGTATAATCATAAGGGATTTGATTTAGGTCATACCTGAATGGTCTAGCGGTTTTGCCTACTTTCTTCAATTTGAGATTGAATTTGGTAATAAGGAGTTCATAATCCGAGCCACAGTCAGCTCCTGGTCTTGTTTTTGTTGACTGTATAGAACTTCTCCATCTTTGGCTGCAAAAATAGAATCAATCTGATTTCGGTGTTGACCATCTGGTGATGTCCATGTGTAGAGTCTTCTCTTGATTGTTGGAAGAGGGTGTTTGCTATGACCAGTGCATTTTCTTGGCAAAACTCTATTAGTCTTTGCCCTGCTTCATTCCACATTCCAAGGCCAAATTTGCCTGTATGCCAGGTGTTTCTTGACCTCCTACTTTTGCATTGCAGTCCCCTATAATGAAAGGACCTCTTTTTTTGGTGTTAGTTCTAAAAGGTCTTGTAGATCTTCTTAGAACCGCTCAAGTTCAGCTAATTCAGCATGACTGGTTGGGGCATAGACTTGGATTTTGGTGATATTGAATGGTTTGCCTTGGAAACGAACAGAGATCATTCTGTCGTTTTTGAGATTGCATCCAAGTACTGCATTTCAGACTCTTTTCTTGACCATGATGGCTACTCTATTTCTTCTGATGGATTCCTGCCTGCAGTAGTAGATATAATGGTCATCTGAGTTAAATTCACCCATTCCAGTCCATTTCAGTTTGCTGATTCCTGGAATGTTGACATTCACTCTTGCCATCTCTTGTTTGACCACTTCCAATTTGCCTTGATTCATGGACCTGACATTCCAGGTTCCTATGCAATATTGTTCTTTACAGCATCAGACCTTGCTTCTATCACCAGTCAGATCCACAGCTGGGTATTGTTTTTGCTTTGGCTCCATCCCTTCATTATTTCTGGAGTTATTTCTCCAGTGGTCTCCAGTAGCGTGTTAGACACCTACTGACCTGAGAATTTCCTCTTTCAGTATCCTATCATTTTGCCTTTTCATATTGTTCATGAAGTTTTCAAGACAAGAATACTGAAGTGGTTTTCCATTCCCTTCTCCAGTGGACCACATTCTGTCAGACCTCTCCACCATGACCCACCTGTCTTGGGTTGCCCCACGGGCATGGCTTAGTTTCATTGAGTTAGACAAGGCTGTGGTCTTAGTGTGATTAGATTGACTAGTTTTCTGTGAGTATGGTTTCAGTGTGTCTTCCTTCTGATGCCCTCTTGCAACACCTACCATCTTACTTGGGTTGTTCTTACCTTGGGCATGGGATATCTCTTCACAGCTGCTCCATTAAAGCACAGCTGCTGCTCCTTACTTTGGAAGAGGGGGTATCTCCTCACCACCACCCTTCCTGACCTTCAACGTGGGATAGCTCCTCTAGGCCCTCCTGCGCTCACGCAGCCACCGCTCCTTGGATGTGGGGTGGCTCCACCCGGCTGCCACCCCTGGCCTTGGACATGGGGTAACTCCTCCCGGCTGCTGCAACAGTTGAAAGAGAAGTCATTTTCCTTTAGTGGGACTCATACTTCACAACTTGTCATCAGCCAACATTAATTGATCTATTAGATACAGGGTATCCTACCAGAGGTTTATCTCAGACCAATTGGACGTTCTTCTTTGTCCACAGAGCACTAAACTGGAGACCTCATTCCAGCTCTTAGTCAGCTACTTTCTCCACATAAACCTCCGCCTCATCTTCTACCAAATGGACATAGTAATTTGTACACAGGAAGTACCCAATAAGATATACACAGAGCACTCAAAATTGGATTATTTAAGGAATGTATTTTACAAAAAGACCATTTATAAAGACATGAATATGAGGCGGCCTCCTGGAATAATACACTAACCCAGGGATTGCTTGGAGGCACAAAGGGACAAAGAGGGGGAGAAGTTACCAGAAGCTGGAAATAGAGACATTCTTGTAAGGTTGGCAGCCCTGAAAGAAGCAGTGTACCTTTAGGACACAGCCAGCTCAAGATAACTTCACAGGGCAGGAAACAGGGGCATAAGGACCTGATCTCCCTGACCTATTCCCTCTGATTTTTTTTTCCAGGGCTGCCATTAATGGAACCCCAAGATAGCTAGAGGGCATGTGAGGTTCAAATTGGTGCAGTGCACAATTTGGGCTCCCCAACTTGTGAATGGAGAGGGGCTCTGGGGGCACAAGTAGAGGGCACCAGACTACAGCACCTGCTCTACCTGCATGCAAATGTAATATGTCCGTGGAAGGATAGGTGCCCTATAACACAGAGAATGCCAAACTAGTAAAAAGTTATTAACCAGCTTGAGAATAAGAACTGTCACCATCCCTCTATATGCTATTTAGTGTGCCCCCCCAAAAAGGGTGAGAGTGATATAAAAGAAGAGGCAGAGTAAGATCTACTTTTCTCCTCTTCAAATTGAATGATAAGGAGCTGGGTTTCAAGGCAGTAAACCTGAGTGAGAATCTTGGTTTGAAAGTGTATCTATCAACTACCAGATGAGTCATCACAATGATTCCTCTCTCTGCCTCTGTGTCCTTGTCTGTACTACAATGCCATAATGTCTACCTAACAGTGCACTATGAGATTTTAAGGTGATAGAAAGGGAAACTCATAATGCCTTGTACATAGTAGGTATTCAAGAAATATATTATGATGTGAATGAATTAATGATTACCAGTATGCCTCTAGCTCTTGGGTGATAGGAGTCTGATTCACTAGACTGATTACTAAGTTCTGAGAAAGGACGTCTGAAGGAGGAAATAAGCTGAGGAAAAATCTAAGGCAGAACAGGTGGCTGGGGAAGGGAACTGTGACTGCAAGCTCTGCAGAAAGAAGGGTTCTGAATGGAGGTAATGCATCTAAAAACTTTATCTCTCTTCATACAGACTTCAGCAAGTTGTGGCAGCCTCTAGTACATGAAATTTGAATATAAGCTAGAAACTTTGATAGAATGTCCAATTTGTCAAAGTAAGATTCTTCTGGCAATACATTAGAAAAATTACTGTGAAGTTACCTTTCTTGGTCAGTTTCCATATATGGATAGATACCTGATAATTAGTTATTATGAAATTTTCATTTAGGGTTAAAAATAATATTTTAAAAATTAAGAACTTGAGGGAAGGAAGTTGACGTTTGTTAAGTATCTTGGGATTCAACCAGTGCACATAACAAAGGTCCCAATCTTTACTTAGGGAAAGTAGGCAATAAACAAGAGCTTAGGGAAACAGACAATAAACAAGAAACATATAAAAATTAAATTATCATTATGACTTGAATTGTGGCTTCCAAAAGGTTATGTTCAAGATCTAACTCCTAGTACCTGTGAATATGACCTTATTTGGAAACAAGATCTCAGCAGATTTAATCATTCTAGCTAAGGTGATATCATCAGGATGGGCCTTCATCTAAGGACTAGTGTCCTTATAAGAAGAGGGAAATTTTGACACATGCAAACAAAAAATAGCCATGTGAAGACAGAGGCAGAGACTGGAATTATGCTGCCACAACCCAAGTATTGCCAAAGATTGCTGGCTTTCTTCAGAAAGTAGGAGAGAAGCATGGGTCAGAATCTTCCTCAAAGACACCAAAAGGAGTCAACCCTGCCCACACCTAAGTTTGGACTTCTAGTCTCCAGAACTGTGAAGGATAGTTGCTGTACAATATTATACAAGTTACAAGAGTACAATACAGTGATTCACAATTTTAAAAGGTTATAGTCCATTTATAGTTATTACAAAATATTGTAATAGTGCCATCACTTCATGCAAATAGATAGGGGGGAAATGGAAACAGTGACAGGCTTTATTTTCTTGGGCTCCAAAATCACTATGAGCAATTGCTGTAGCCATGAAATTAAAAGATGCTTGCTCCTTGGAAAGAAAGTTATGAGAATACTAGACATTGTATTAAAAAGAAAAGGCATCAGTTTGTAAGCATCAGCTTGCCTACAAAGATCCTTACAGTCAAAAGTATAGTTTTTCCAGTAGTTATGTACAGATGTGAGAGTTGGACCATAAGGAAAGCTGAACACTGAAGAACTGATGCTTTCAAACTGTGGTGCTGGAGAAGACTCTTGAGAGTCCCTTGGACAGAAAGGAGATCAAACAAGTCAATCCTAAAGGAAATCAACCCTGAATATTCATTGGAAGGACTGATGCTGAAGTTGAAGCTCAAATATATTGGCCACCTGATGCAAAGAGCTGACTCATTGGGCAAGACCCTAATGCAGAGAAAGACTGAGGGTGGGAGAAGAGGGTGACAGAGGATAAGATGGTTGGATGAAATTATTGACTGAAAGGATGTGAGTTTGAGCAAACGCCAGAAGACAGTAAAGGACAGGGAAGCCTGTCATGCTGCAGACCATAGGGTCACAGAGTCGGACACGACTGAGTGACTGAACAACAACAACAAAATATTGAATATATTTATCGTGTTGTACAATATGTACTGATAGCTTCAGTTCAGTTCAGCCGCTCAGTCATGTCTGACTCTTTGCGACCCCATGAACCACAGCACGCCAGGCCTCCCTGTCCATCACCAACTCCCGGAGTTTACCCAAACCCATGTCCATTGAGTTGATGATGCCATCCAACCATCTCATCCTCTGTCATCCCCTTCTCCTCTTGCCCCCAATCTTTCCCAGCATCAGGATCTTTTCAAATGACTCCGCTCTTCACATCAGGTGGCCAAAGTATTGGAGTTTCATCTTTAACATCAGTCCTTCCAATGAACACCCAGGACTGATCTGGGTGTTTAGGATAGACTGGTTGGATCTCCTTGCAGTCCAAGGGACCCTCAAGAGTCTTCTCCAACGCCATAGTTCAAAAGCATCAATTCTTCAGTGCTCAGCTTTCTTTATAGTCCAACTCTCCAGTAGTTATACATGACTACTGGAAAAAACATAGCCTTGACTAGATTATACACCTAATAATTTGTACCCTTAATCTCCTACCCCTATATTGGCCTTCCTCCTTCCTTCTCCCCACTAGTGGTAACCACTAACTTTTTCTCTATATCTGTGTCTGCTTCATTTTTGTTATATTCAGTCGTTTGTTGTATGTTTTTGGTTCCACTTATAAGTGATATTGTAGTTTTTGTCTTTCTCTTTTGAACTTATTTTACTCAGCATAATGTCTTCCAAATCCATCCATGTTACTGCAAATGGCAAAACTTTATTTTTTCAATGGCTGAGTAGTGTTCCATTGTGGTATATATATATATTTCTTTATCCATTCTTCTGTTGATGGACATTTAGGCTACTCTCATATCTTGGCAATTGTAAAAAACGCTGTTATCATCTTTGGGATCTATGTATCTTTTCCCATTAGTATTATTTTATTTTTTTCATGTACACCCAGAAGTGGAATTGCTGGACCATATGATAGCTCTATTTTCAGTTTTTTGAGAAACCTCCATGCTGTTTTCCACAGTGCCATCACCAATTTACATTCCCAACAATGTCGAGTGTTCCCTTTCTCCACAACCAAG
The DNA here is from genome assembly GCF_014754425.2 of Oryx dammah. NCBI lineage: Eukaryota > Metazoa > Chordata > Mammalia > Artiodactyla > Bovidae > Oryx > Oryx dammah. The sequence continues at coordinate 61,031,475 of NW_024070192.1, forward strand.
ATTTGTTATTTCTGTTCTGTTTGATGATAACCATTCTAGTTGGTGTGATATGATAACTCATTGTGATTTTGATTTGCATTTACCTAATTATTAGCTGCAGTCCATGGAGTTGCAAAGAATCGAACACATCTTAAAAACTGAACTGAACTGATGATTGGTGATGTTGAGCATCTTTGCATATGCATATTAGCCATCTGCATTTTCTCTTTGGAAAAATGTCTACTCAGTTCATCTGCCATTTTTTAATCAGGTTGTTTTTGTTTTTGATGTTAAGTTGTGTGAGCTGTTTATATATGTTGGATATTAATCCCTTATCAGTCATATCTCTTGCAAATATTTTCTCCCTTTCAGTAGATTGTCTTTTTGTTTTGTCAATGGTTTCCAGTGCTGTACAAAACCTTTTAAGTATAATTAGGTCCCATTTGTTTATTTTTGCTTTTATTTCCTTTACTTTATAACACAGATCTGATTTTTTTAAATATATTGCTGTGATAAATTTTTGTTGATTTTAGTTTGTGGTAATTTTTTATAACAGCCTGGGGAAGCTAATACATGTAGTATATTGAAAGATGGTAGGTGCTACAGAGAAAAGTAATATATAAAGCATGATGAGAAGGATGAAGAAGGAAGAAGGTGGGTGGGCAGGCAAGGCAAGTCTAAAGAAAATAGGGTAGGCAGCTTGGAGAAGGTGAGACATAAGCAAAACTTGAAGGTGCGAGGTGAGCCAAGCGGAGATGGGAGATGACTATGCCAGGCAGGAAGCAGATGTGGTGGAGGCGTTATGGTAGAGTGTGCCACATTTGAGGAAAACCAAGGAGGCCAATGTGACAGGAGTATGAGCAACCAGAGGTGACCATGTGGTCAGATCATGGCACGGGCCTGTTGGCCATTGCCAGGGTTTACACTCTCACATGGACTTGGGTAAGAAGCTGTGGGATGGTTCTGAGAGTAGCAGTCACATAGTCTGGAAGAGGACTGAAAATGCTCTCTGCTGCATTGAGAACAGATGGAAGCAAGGGAAGGATATAAGGAGGGAACCTGTTAGAGGCCACCACAGCAATTCAGCTAAGAGCAATCCCTGTGCAGAGATCTTTGCCAGTTTCCCCAGCAAGACCCTGCTGGTTAGGGGACAGAGCTGATGTTCCCTGTCTGGTTCTCTCCTCAGCATCAATCACCCAGCAGGCCCATCATCCAAAGGTCTGGTTTCTAACCACAGACTTCACGTAAACTGGCCCTGAAACCTGGCAAGGAAAGAAGGGTTTCACTTTGCATGAACTCCTGGGTTTCACTGCCCTCAACTCTAATGTCTACCTCTTAGAGATATTGCAGAAATCATATGAAGGAACAACTATGGAAGCATTAAAAAGCATAAAGCACTAGATAAATGCAAGTGATTGGAGATAGTACTAATAATAGTCACATCTCTTTATCCTGCAACCACCAGCCTATAAATACTGCTAAAATAACTTGTAAATGAATAGATTGATTTCTATGAGGAGATGAAATTGGTGTACACATAACTGGGAATGATTTATCATTTAATAGAATTCATTCTTAAAAGATCAGTGACACCCTGTTGCCATAGGCCATATGTTGGGCTGGGAATATGACCTTTTCATGCAGAACTGTACCTTCAGATGGGATGGTGGTTTAACAACATATTGTAACTTAACACATTGGATTCTTCTATAAGGCTATTTTTATTTTTAATGAAGACTAGTTTTGTTCTCAATGCTTGGGAGAGATTTCTTAGTTGAAGCTAAGTGAAGGACGGGTGTGAGGTCAGAGGACACCTGCTGGCAGACAGGTACTCACATGAATTGAGGCCCTGGGAGTTGCCCACATCTCTGAAGGAAGAGGGACGAGGTTGGTTCAAACGAAGCTTGGAGCAAAGACCAGAGGAAAGGTGACAATGTGGAACAGGTTCACATGTTATATGTTTGTTCTAAGGCCAAAGTAAAACTGAAAAGGACACACAATTTGTCACACAGTCTTGAAAGTCTTAGAGCACAAGTTGTTTTGCTTCAGGGTCCAAGTGAGCCTTGGCAACAGAGAGTAGAGGAGAGGAACATTTTCTTCCTTTCTGGGGAGAACAAAGCAATAGTAGTCAGAGTCATGACGGAAGAGCAGTAAAAATAGATACTGTGCTAGGCAATGAGAAAGCAGCAGCAGGGCCTGCTGGGTCAGGAGGGTGGCAGGGAAGCAGTATAGCCTGGAGCGCTCCTCATGACTTCAAGTATCTGAAACCACTGAAACTCTGGAGCTGGAGAATAGGAGCAGACTGGTAACTGGGACCACTTTATGTTGTGTTAGTCACTCAGCTGTGTCCGACTTTTCATGACCCCATGGACTGGGGCCCACCAGGCTTCTCCGTCCATGGGATTTTCCAGGCAGGAATACAGAAGTGGGTTGTCATTTCCTTCTGCAAGGACCCCTTTCAGTTCAGTTCAGTCGCTCAGTCGTGACCCCTTTAGGGTCTCATAAGTGACTACAGAAGATATAAGAGTGTCAGGAGAGGGAGCTGAGGTCCTGCTGCTGTGCAGGGGTGTCAGTAGTAAAGTTGGAGCATTAGAATTGTTCATAATCCCAGGATGAAAAAAACTGGAGAAGTGGGGTATCCATCAATAATAGCTAATTTCACTGCAGTCACTGAAAGATTTCATTTTTGAATATATTCATTTATTTACTTATTCATTCTTTCATTCAATAGATATTTGTGGTGGCCTTCCATGGTGGCTCAGATGGTAAAGAATCTGTAATACAGGAGACCTGGGTTTGATCCCTGGGTTGGGAAGATCCCCTGGAGGATGATGTGGTATAGGCCATAGAGCTTAGCCTCTACAAATCATGAGACTTCATGAACCATGTGAAGATTAAAAAAAAAAAAAAATTACATTCTGTGTGGATGAAACATTTGGTGCAAGATTCCAAACATGGGAATAAACTTGATGTTTGAGGTCAGAATGTCTAGGCCTCATGGATAAGAGAGGAATTATATAAAATGAAATTATAAAGATGAGATGCAAAAGGTCATGGAGGGCTTCAAAATTCAGGATAATTAGCTTGGATTTTATTATATATGTAATGGAAGCCATCAGAGGTTTCTAAGCAGAGTATGACATGGCCTGGTTTTAACTGTAAGACCACTTTGGATATCAAAAGGAGAATAGATGAGGGAGAAGCCAAATATAAGCAGACAGAACCTGGTGGTTCAGTGGTTAAGAGTCTGCCTGCCAATGCAGGGGACAACGGCTTTGATCCTTGGTCCAGGAAGTTCCCACATGCTGCAGATGCCATAGCTACTGAACCTGTGGTCTAAAGCATGTGCTCCACAACAAGAAAAGCCACCACCATGAGAAGCCCACACATTATGACTTGAGAGTGGCCCCAGCTTGCCGAAACTAGAGAAAGCCCACATGCAGCAATGAAGATCCAGCACAGCCAAAAATAAATAAACAAACATTTTAAAAATAAGCAAATGGTAAATGATCCAGTTTAGGCTAGATTGGCGGAGGCTGTTTTTTTCAAGTTAGATTTGAAGAATTTGCTGGTAACTTAGATATAGATACTCAGAGAAAGAGCAAAAGAGCAAGAATAAGAATAAAGTTTAATGGCTAGTTAGGCCTGGACAGAACCAAGCATAGAGTGGGGATATAATTGTGTTTGACCCTGTTAAGTTTGAGACACCAATTATATTATAGTCAATCTTAAAGGAAATCAGTCCTGAATATTCATTGGAAGAACTGATGTTGAAACTGAAATTCCAGTACTTTGACCACCTGGTGTGAAGATTGGACTCATTGGAAAAGACCCTGATGCTGAGAAAGATTGAAGGTGGAAGGAGAGGGGAACGACAAAGGATGAGATAGTTGGATGGGATCACTGATGTGATGGACATGAGTTTGAGCAGGCTCCGGGAGTTGGTGATGGACAGGGAGGCCTGGCGTGCTGCAGTCAATGGGGTTGCGAAGAGTCTGACATGACTGAATGACTGAACTGAACTGAATTGAGTAAAGAAGTCTAAAGCAGAGGTTTTCAAACTTCGTTGAACGTTGGAATCACCTGCACATTGAACTCATTGATGCCTGGGTTTCACCCCCAAAGATTCTGACTAATTGGTCTAGGGTGCAGTCTGAATGTTGAGATTTTTTGAAAATATCACCATCAGGTGATTCCAGTATTTAGATAACTTTGAGACCCACTGACCTAGAGCTTCAGAGAAAGGCTAGAAAGGCTAATTAAAGATTTAATTTTAAATGTCAACAGATTATAGATGATAAAGTCAAGGAACTGATTGAGATTCTTTGCAAAGGTAGTGAGACTGGAGATCAAGGTCCAAGCCCTCAGGTGGCACCAAAGCATGGGGCACATCAATGTTTAGAGATTGACCAAAGGAGCTGGTGAAAGAGCATGAGAAGCAGCAGCCAAGACTTAACTCACAGAATGGTCAGCAGGCAATTTTCATTTGTCATTTGTCTTTGTGGAGCATAGGGTACCTGCAAGGCAGGCATTAATCTGATCATTATTCTCCCTCTGACTTTTCTGGCTTTTTTTCAGCAAAGGAGACTGGCTTCTCCAGCCTTCCTCTCTGTTATCTCTTTGGCTGCTGCTCAGGTCCATTTCTATTCTCTGGTCAGTGTAATGCAAAACAATTCATTTAGCAGATGTTCCTACTTTTGATTGTTTGTTCCAAGACATATTATTCCACATATGTCCACGTTAAACTGCATTTTAACACCCAATATGCCAAGTCCTTCAGCGATCTGGGCCCCTCTATGTTTGATTATAAGATTTGGTGATTTGCTGTGCCTGCAAAAGCTGTCATTTGCAGATTTAAAATTCTCCTAGCAGAGCCATTATGTGAGTCATTAGCATCAGTAACACAAAGGCAACTTTGTAGAGGCAGGAAGAAACACGTTAGACATGGGTCGGTTCATTTTCTGGAAAACACAGTGATACCCAAGCCCTCCTCTGCTGCTGCTGCTGCTGCTAAGTCACTTCAGCCGTGTCTGACTCTGTGTGACCCCATAGATGGCAGCCCACCAGGCTCCCCCATCCCTGGGATTCTCCAGGCATGAACACTGGAGTGGGTTGCCATTTCCTTCTTTACTACATGAAAGTGAAAAGTGAAAGTGAAGTCTCTCAGTTGTATCCTACTCTTAGCGACCCCATGGACTGCAGCCTACCAGGCTCCTCCATCCATGGGATTTTTCAGGCAAGAACACTGGAGTGGGGTGCCATTACCTTCTCCAAAGCCCTCCTCTAACCCACCTCATTCTGGGCTTCCTTCCTGGCATGTACTGACACTCAGAATGTCTCTAACAGTTCACAGGCTTCAACTCTGATTCTTCATGCCATCCTCCCTGGCATTCATAGCCTTCAGAAATATTAATAATTTTTTTCTTTTTTTCAATCTATCTTTTTCTTTTTTTTTAAAGTGGGGGTATAATTGCTTTACATTGCTGTTTTAGTTTCTGCTGTACAACCATGTGAATCAGCTATATGTCTACATATATTTCCTCCCTCTTGAGCCACCCTCCCTCCCCGACTCCATCCCTTCTCTTTAGGTCATCACAGAGCACGGAGCTGAGCTCTTTGTGCTAAACAGCACTTTCCCACTAGTTATCTATTTTCCACGTGGTAGTATATATATGGGTTTCCCAGGTGGCTCAGTGGTAAAGAACCTGCCTGCCAATGCAGGAGACATAAGAGATATCAGTTTGATCCCTGAGTTGAGAAGATCCCCTGAAGGAGGGCATGGCAACCCACTCCAGTATTCTTCCCTGGAGAATTCCACAGACAGAGGAGACTGGCGGGCTACAGTCCCTAGGGTCACAAAATGTTGGACAAGTCAGTAGCAACTTAGCACACATGCATGTAGTGTATACATAGCAATACTACTCTCTCAGTTCATCCCACCCTCTCCTTCCCCTGCTGTGTAAACCACTCACACCAGCATGCCTCTGGCTATTTCTTATTAAGCTAGGTCCATTTTCCAACCATCTCTCACTTAATTTTAAGGAACATTTCTGGACATCAAACATATATTTGCATTTCCAGCATTTGCGTCTTCATACACCATAGCTGATAAACAATATGTCACTACTGACATATCCTATGATTCAACACTGATCCTCACATAAGACCTACAAGGAAATTTAAGTGGCAGTTGCCTGTCTAACTTTTGCAGTCAGGAATACAGGGCCAAAAGTGGTGCTCAGAGATAGGACCTCAAACCATATCCTTCCTCCCTCCCACCACAGGCACCAGGACATCTCTTCCTCTGCTCCTTTTAGTGAGGTTTTATTTCATTATTTCTGGCTTATACTTTTTAATATTTTAAGGCACAATAAAAACTTCTCTGAGAAATAATTAATGAAATAGCTTATTTATTTTCTTTACAAACACTTAAAAAGCAGTACTCTCAACCAAGTGGTGTGTCTTGCTGTGTAGAGATCATAGAAGCATGAAGGAGTTTCCAGTAGACTGCTGTACCGATAATGCTGATGAAAATTATTGAGCTTTAAGTGTATATGCTTTTAATTCTACTTTTCCAAAGCCTGCTCCCACATGCACCTTTCCTCCCCAGATGCCTCAGCTGTATAAGTTGCTGTTCTCAACTGGGCCAATGCCATGAAGCATTTGGGCATATATGGGTATGTTTGGGGTGATCACAGTGACTTGGGAGGGAAGCTAACATTAACATCCTGCAAGACTGTAGATGTCGTGCAATACTCAGGACCAACCTGCACTAACCTGCCATCTGATGAACACTCAGAGAGAGCATGCATTGGTTTCCTATGGCTGCTCTAACACATGACCACAAACTTTGTGCTTCTAAATAACATACATGTATTATCTACCATTCTGGAGATCAGAAGTCTAAAATGAACTTCCCTGGCCTAAAATTCAGACATTGATAGTGCTGTGTTCTCTCTGGAGGCTCTAAGGAAGGATTCATCTTCCAAGCCAGCAGTGGTCTGTTGAGTCTTTCTCACACTGGATCACTATACTTTGTGCCTCCTTCTCTATTCCCCTCCTTTCCTCTTTCACTTACAAAAACCTTTGTGATAAATGAGTTAACTGGGATAATCCGGGATAATCTCTCCATCTCAGGATCCTTAATTTAATCACATCTGCCAAGTCCTTTTTTCTATGTAGAGTAACAGATCAGATTTCAGAGATCAGACCGGGACGTCTCTGGGGGCGGGGGGTGGGGGGGGAGGGTGGGGGCATTATTTTGCCTGAAACAGGAGGGATGAAAGTCTACGTGTCTGAAGGTGCATTGACAACCGTATCCACTAGAGCATGCAGACAACACTCAACTATTCTTCCTAAACTTGGTTAATATTCAATACTAGGCACAGATGGCATTGGAGGGTGGACGACCCTATTATTTTTTAAAATTGGCATATAGTTGATTCACAATGTTGTGTTGGTTTCAAGTGTACAGCAAAGTGAATCAGCTATGCATATACATATATCCATCTTTTTTTAAGATTATTTTCCCATATTGTCCATTACAGAGTACCAAGTAGAGTTCCCTGTGCTACACAGTAGATAACTATCTATTGTGTATATGTCAATCCTGACTTCCCAAGTTTCCTCTTCACTCCCCCTTAAGCCCTGGTAAGCATAAGTTTGATTTGTCTTTCTCTATCTGACTTATTTCACTCAGTATGACAATCTCTAGGCCTATCCATGTTGCAGCAAATGGCTACCCTGTGTCTCTTATGTTGAGTAACAGGCTTCAGTGGGAATGTTATTCATGTTTCTTGTATCTGTCAGTAACAAGCTTTAATCAAGATTTCTGAGAGTAATATCAACAACCTCAGATGTGCAGATAATACCACCCTTATGGCAGAAAGCAGAGAACAACTAAAGAGCCTCTTGACATAAGTGAAAGAGGAGAGTGAAAAAGTAGGCTCAAAACTCAACATTCAGAAAACTAAGATGATGGCATTTGGTCTCATCACTTCATGGCAAATAGAGAGGAAAAAATGGAACCAGTGAGAGAATTTATTTTGGAGGTGGGGGGGGGGGCTCCAAAATCCCTGAGGATGGTGACTGCAGCCATGAAATTAAAAGACTCTTGCTCCTTGGAAGAAAAGCTATGACCAACCTAGACAGCATATTAAAAAGCAGAGACATTACTTTGCCAACAAAGGTCTGTCTAGTCAAAGCTATGGTTTTTCCAGTAGTCATGTATGGATGTGAGAGTTGGACTATAAAGAAAGCTAAGTGCTGAAGCATTGGTGCTTTGGAACTGTGGTGTTGGAGAAGACTCTTGTGAGTCCCTTGGATTGCCCAGAGATCCAACCACTCCATCCTAAAGGAAGTCAGCCCTGAATATTCATTGGAAGGACTTATGGTGAAGCTGAAACTCCAATACTTTGGCCACCTAATGCAAAGCGTTGACTCATTGGAACAGACCCTGATGCTGGAAAAGATTGAAGGCGGGAGGAGAAGTGATTGAATGGCATCACTGACTCAATGTAAATTAGTTTGAATAAGCCCCGGGAGTTGGTGATGGACAGGGAAGCCGGGAGTGCTGCAGTCCATAAGGTCACAAAGAGTTGGACATGACCGAGTGACTGAACTGAAGTATGGATTTCTTTTTCTCACACTGACTAGACAATGGAAAGTGACTCAAAGATGAAAAGGAAAGTTCAATCTTTATAAAAGCTTTGCCCAAATAAAAACTGGATTTGTGGATAACTGGGAATCAATCTAATCAGAACTCTATAATGTTAAGGCCTCACAGAGTTTGCCATTTGCAAAACTCTTTCTTATACATTATCTTGTTCAGTCTACACAATGAATCCAGTAGCAGTTGGAGCAAGTATTATTTTTTATCACCTTTTTAAAAATGAACAAACAAACAAACAAACAACAACAAAAAAAACTGTGACCAGGAGAACTTTAGTAACTTGCCAAGGTCACAGAATAAATAATGTGTAAGGTTGGAGTTTCAGTCCTAGGAGTCACAGGTGCTGTCTTATTCACCACATGGGATCTCAAAGCTCTAAGGAGCTGATATGCAAAGCAGTAACAAATTTCAAGGCCATCTTCTTTGAATAAAATAATGCTAGCAAAATAGCACTTAAAATTCTCCAAGCTAGGCTTCAACAGTACATGAACTGAGAAGGCCCAGATGTTCAAGCTGCATTTAGAAAATGCAGAGGAACCAGAGATCAAATTGCCAGCATCCGTTGGATCATAAAAAAAGCAAGGGGATTTCAGAAAAGTATCTACTGCGTCATTGACTACACTAAAGCCTTTGACTGTGTAGATCACAATGAATTGTGTAAAATTCTTAAAGAGATAGGAATACAAGACCATCTTACCTGCCTCTTGAGAAACCTGTATGCAGGTCAAGAAGCAACAGTTAGAATCAGACAGGAAACAATGGACTGGTTCCAAATCGGGAAAGGAATACATCAAGGCTGTATATTCTCACCCTGCCTTTTTAACTTATATGCAGACTACATCATGCAAAATGCCAAGCTGGATGAAGCACAAGCTGGAATCAAGATTACGGGGAGAAATACCAATAAATTCACATATGCAGATGACACTACACTTACAGAAGAAAGCAAAGAAGAACTAAGGAGACTTTTGATGAAAGTGAAAGAGGAGAGTGAAAAAGCTGGCTTAAAACTCAACATTTTAAAAACTAAGATCATGGCATCTGGTCCCATCACTTCCTGGAAAATAGAAGGGGAAACAAAGGAAAGAGTGACAGACTATTTTCTTGAGCTCCAAAATCACTGTAGATGGTGACTGCAGCCATGAAATTAAAATACACTTGCTCCTTGGAAGAAAACTATGAGAAATCTAGACAGCATATTACAAAGCAGACACTACTTTGACAACCATGGTCCATATGAAAGTGAAAGTCCATGAAATTCTCCAGGCCAGAATATTGGAGTGGGTAGCCATTACCTTTTCCAGTGGATCTTCCAAATCCAGGGATTGAATCCAGGTGTCCTGCATTGTGGGCGGATTCTTTACCAGCTGAGCCACAAGGGGAAGGCCCAAGGTCCATATAGTCAAAGCTATGGTTTTTCCAGTAGTCTTGTACAGTTGTGAGAGCTGGACCATAAAGAAGGCTGAGCGCTGGAGAATTGATGCCTTCAACCTGTGGTGTTGGATGTTGGAGAAGACTCTTGAGAGTCCCTTGGACAGCAAGGAGATCAAACCAGTCAATCCTAAATGAAATCAACCCTGAACATTCACTGAAGGGACTGATGCTGAAGCTGAAGCTCCAATACTTGGCCACCTGATGCAAAGAGCTGACTCATTGGAAAAGACTCTGATGTTGGGAAAGATTGAAAGCAAGAGGAGAAGGGAACAACAGAGGATGAGATGGTTGAATGGCATCACTGATTCAATGGACATGAGCTTGAGCAAGTTCTAGAAAACGGACAGGAAAGCCTGGCATGTTTCAGTCCATGGGGTAGCAAAGAGTTGGACAGCACTGAGCAACTAAACAACAACACTTTCTCTGTTTAAATTGGACCTGTCATTTCAAAGCAAGCAGTGTGAAGCCACAGGAAGGATTTAGAGTTATAATTCAGGCAATACCCAGTTTCCATATCTATAACTAGGGATGATAAATTACAGTTTACTACTGAGGTGATAGTTAAAAATGCACATTTTACTTTTCCCCCAGAAAGTCAGATTCAGAAGGTCTGAGGGTAGAACTCAAATATGGATTTGTAATAAGCATATATGATAGTTCTTATTAGCAGACAAGTTTAGAAATGATTGTACCATGGATTTTTTTTTGAATTAAATATAATAAGATGGTGTATGCATCAAGCACTTGGCACAAATAAGCCTTTTCTAAACCTTAGATTTTTTCTCTTGCCTTCATCAAAGTCGTGTTCTGTTTTTCTATTTCTTTACTTTTGATTATTGGTGTTAAGAAGACAATCTTCACCTTCCAATGAGAAAGTTCTGGAACTTTCTCATAAAGAACATGGCCTTGGGTGGGTCAGGGTGGAAGTTAAGCCTTTCGGTAGTTTGAAGAAGAATCCACTAAGTTTGTATAATTCTCTTAAATAAATTTATTGCACCATTCCCTTTCACCCTTATTCAAAGAGCAGGAATACCTAGATTAATGCATTTATTTTACTTGTCTACTGATTTATAAAACCTACCTTCTGCCTTGAGTTCTGAGTGTTTTGCACTTATATAAACAATACACACTCACATAATCTCTCCTATCAAACAAACTACATCCTCTAAGATGAATCTATCTTCACTTCCATTTTGCCAGAGGGTCCCAGCATTCAGATTAAAGAACTGCCTTATGACCCAGCAATACCACTGCTGGGCATACACACTGAGGAAACCAGAATTGAAAGAGACACATGTACTCCAATGTTCATCACAGCACTGTTTATAATAGCCAGGACATGGAAACAACCTAGATGTCCATCAGCAGATGAATGGATAAGAAAGCTGTGGTACATATACACAATGGAGTATTACTCAGCTGTTAAAAAAATACATTTGAATCAATTCTGATGAGATGGATGAAACTGGAGCCGATTATACAGAGTGAAGTAAGCCAGAAAGAAAAACACCAATACAGTATACTAACACATATATATGGAATATAGAAAGATGGCAATGATGACTCTGTATGCAAGACAGCAAAAAAGACACAGATGTGTATAGTGGACTTTTGGACTCAGAGGGAGAGGGAGAGGGTGAGATGGTTTGGGAGAATGGCATTGAAACATGTATAATATCATGTAAGAATCGAATCACCAGTCTATGTCAGATGCAGGATACAGCACACTTGGGGCTGGTACACAGGGATGATCCAGAGAGATGTTATGGGGAGGGAGGTGGGAGAGAGGTTCATGTTTGGGGATGCATGTACACCCGTGGTGGATTCATGTCAATGTATGGCAAAACCAATACAGAATTGTAAAGTATAATTTAAAAAACAAAAAACAAAAACACCTAAGACTCAAAAAATAAAAAAATAAAATAAAAATAAAGTGAATGTGAACCAATGTTATCTGCTGAGTCATGTCTGACTCTTTGTGGCCTCATGGACAGTAACCCACCAGGCTCCTTTGTCCATGGAATTCTCCAGGAAAGAATACTGGAGTGAGTAGCCATTCCCTTTCAGATAAAACATGAGCATAAATCTACCTACTCTCCCATCTTATCGGTTCAGATGCCCAACCAAATGTTTTCCAGAAACATAGTGAGAGGCTTTACCTGGAAAATGAATATATGCTTGGTGGTCAGAGTTTGAAGAACTTTCTTTCCTGTTTTTTAGTTGCTAGTTGACTATGAATCGCAGCATGCCAGGCCTCCCTGTTCATCACCAACTCCCGGAGTTCACTCAGACTCACGTCTATCGAGTCCGTGATGCCATCCAGCATCTCATCCTCTGTCGTCCCCTTCTCCTCCTGCCCCGAATCCCTCCCAGCATCACAGTCTTTTCCAATGAGTCAACTCTTCACATGAGGTGGCCAAAGTACTGGAGTTTCAGCTTTAGCATCATTCCTTCCAAAGAAATCCCAGGGCTGATCTCCTTCAGAATGGACTGGTTGAATCTCTTTGCAGTCCAAGGGACTCTCAAGAGTCTTCTCCAACACCACAGTTCAAAAGCATCAATTCTTCAGTGCTCAGCCTTCTTCACAGTCCAACTCTCACATCCATACATGACCACAGGAAAAAACATAGCCTTGACTAGACTTATCTTAGTAGGCAAAGTAATGTCTCTGCTTTTGAATATACTATCTACGTTGGTCATAACTTTTCTTCCAAGGAGTAAGCTTCTTTTAATTTCATGGCTACAGTCACCATCTGCAGTGATTTTGGAGAACCTAAAAAATAAAGTCTGACACTGTTCCACTGTTTCCCCATCTATTCCCCATGAAGTGATGGGACCAGATGCCATGATCTTCGTTTTCTGAATGTTGAGCTTTAAGCCAACTTTTTCGCTCTCCTCTTTCACTTTCATCAAGAGGCTTTTTAATTCCTCTTCACTTTTTGCCATAAGGGTGGTGTCATCTGTATATCTGAGGTTATTGATATTTCTCCCGGTAATCTTGATTCCAGCTTGTGTTTCTTCCAGTCCAGCGTTTCTCATGATGTACTCTGCATATAAGTTAAATAAGCAGGGTGACAATATACAGCCTTGACATACTCTTTTTCCTATTTGGAACCAGTCTCTTGTTCCATGTCCAGTTCTAACTGTTGCTTCCCGACCTGCATACAGATTTCTCAAGAAGCAGGTTAGGTGGTCTGGTATTCCCATCTCTCTCAAAATTTTCCACAGTTTATTGTGATCCACACAGTCAAAGGCTTTGGCATAGTCAATAAAGCAGAAATAGATATTATTCTGGAACTCTCTTGCTTTTTCCATGATCCAGCAGATGTTGGCAATTTGATCTCTGTTTCCTCTGCCTTTTCTAAAACCAGCTTGAACATCAGGGAGTTCACGGTTCATGTATTGCTGAAGCTGGACATCACCAGATGGTCAACACCGAAATCAGATTGATTATATTCTATGCAGCCAAAGATGGAGAAGTTCTATAAAGTCAACAAAAACAAGACCAGGAGCTGACTGTGGCTCAGATCATGAACTCCTTATTACCAAATTCAGACTCAAATTGAAGAAAGTAGGCAAAACCACTAGACCATTCAGGTATGACATAAATCAAATCCCTTATGATTATACAGTGGAAGTGAGAAATAGATGTAAGGGCCTAGATCTTATAGATAGAGTGCCTGATGAACTATGGAATGAGGTTCGTGACATTGTACAGGAGACAAGGATCAAGACCACCCCCATGGGAAAGAAATGCAAAAAAGCAAAATGGCTCTCTGGGGAGGCCTTACAAATAGCTGTGAAAAGAAGAGAGGTGAAAAGCAAAGCAGAAAAGGAAATATATAAGCATCTGAATTCAGAGTTCCAAAGAATAGCAAGAAGAGATAAGAAAGATTTCTTCAGTGATCAATGCAAAGAAATAGAGGAAAACAACAGAATGGGAAAGACTAGAGATCTCTTCAAGAGATTTCGAGATACCAAGGGAACATTTCATGCAAAGATGGGCTCAATAAAGGACAGAAATAGTATGGACCTAACAGAAGCAGAAGATATTAAGAAGAGGAGGCAAGAATACACAGAATTACTGTACAAAAATATCTTCACGAACCAGATAATCATGATGATGTGATCACTAATCTAGACAGACATCTTGGAAAGTGAAGTTAAGTGGGCCTTAGAAAGCATCACTACGAACAAAGCTAGTGGAGGTGATGGAATTCCAGTAGAGCTATTTCAAATCCTGAAAGATGATGCTGTGAAAATGCTGCACTCAATATGCCAGCAAATTTGGAAAACTCAGCAGTGGCCACAGGACTGGAAAAGGTCAGTTTTCATTCCAATTCCAAAGAAAGGACATGTTTAGTTGCTAAGTCGTGTCCAATTCTTTGTGACCCCATGGAGTGTAACATGCCAGGCCTCCCTGTACCTCACTATCCCCCAGAGTTTGCCCAGGTTCACATCCATTTAATTGGTGATGCCATCCAACCATCTCATTCTCTGTCATCTCCTTCTCCTCTTGCTGTCAATCTTTCTCAGCATCAGGGTCTTTTTCATTGAGTTGGCTCTTTGTATCAGATGGCTGAAGTTAAGGGGCTGCAGCTTTAGTATCAGTCCTTCCTGTGAATATTCAGGGCTGATTTCCTTCAGGATTGACTGGTTTGATCTCCTTGCTGTCTAATGGACTCTCGAGAGTCTTCTCCAGCACCATAATTCGAAAGCATCAATTCTTTGGTATTCTTCCTTCTTTATCGCCCATTTTTCGCGTTTGTACGACTACTGGAAAGACCATAGCTTCAATTACATGGACCTTTGTAGGCAAAGTGATGTCTTTGCTTTTTAATACACTGTCTAGCTTTGTCATAGTTTTCCTTCTAAGAAGCAAACATCTTCTAGTTTCATGGCTTTAGTTACCATCCACAGTGACTTTAGAATTTTAGAAACCAAGAAAAGAAAATCCATCACTGCTTCCACTTTTCCCCTTCTATTTGCCATGAAGTGATAGAATCAGACACCATGATCTTAGACTCTGCGAAGCAGGTTATTGTCACCTAAAGTACAGCAGCCATGACTTGTCCCCAGGACCAAGAACAGTGGCTGACATGTAATGAAAATGGAGCTTGTTGTGGTATTTACAGGCCACAGAGTTTTGAGATCTGTAGTCAAAATTTTGATTTAGGAAAAAAAAAATCAATCCATGTTTCTCCTTTCATTAAAAACAACTATAACTCATTTTACTCACCCTAACCAATGGTTTTCAACCATGCACAATTTTGCTCCCCCAGAGGAGGGTATATGCCAGGGATGCTTCTAAAAATACCCCAATACAGAGGACAGCCTCACAACAAATAATTGTCAAGCCCAAAATTAATAGTACTAAGTTAACTAAAGTTAATAGTACTAAAATAAAGAAACATTGCCTTACACCAATTGTCATGCTTGGCTAAGATTGATTCCCATCTAATTTTGCCAACCAGCCTGCAACAGCAATTCTTTTGGCAGAAAACAACCCATATGTGGTTATCAAAGCAGAGAAAGAGGAAACACATTTACTAGGCACCACTATGGGCCCAAATATTGTGCTAAGCCTGTCCCAAAGTTTATCTCAGTCAATCTTTTTAACAATCCTTCACCATACCCATTTTACAGGCCAGGAAAATAAGGTTAAGAATATTTAAATAATTGACTAAAGGTTACTCAGCTCAGCAAAGACAAAACTGAAATCATACCAAGCTCTTTCTGATTTTAAGGCCAGCGATCTAGCCACTGTGCACAGTGATCATGGGTAAATGGTAGCCATAGACTTTTATCCCTACCCAAATCTTATCTTTCATGGGCACTGTAATTATCACGTAAAACATAGGCTCCCTTTGAATTTGTGCATTATCTGGCATTTTGGCTTTCCTTGGAATCAGAGGGGAAAAATAAGCCTTTCAGCCAAGCATCAGCATCAGTATCCATGTGAGTGGCATTCCCTTAATCCAGTCTTTTTATTCCCCAACCCATGGACTTTCTGCACCATAGCAGAGTCCTAGCCTGAAATTGTTAGTCGGAGTGCTATTGATATTTAGAAGAAAAAACAAAAAACAAAAAGCATTTGATGTTGTCCAGAAGTACAGTCCTCTGTTTTTCATTACAGTTGCTTTTAGCATATCTGGCACCTGGGCAGTAAATGTCAACAGATATTCTCCAGTTATTGTGACAGCCCAAAACACACATACCCCAACACTCCTTTAGGGGCAGTGTCACTACCCAACTTTGAGAATACTGGGTCCCAAGTTCTCACTCCAATGTTATGACTGTGCTTTTTTGTTGCTCACAGATACATGCGTAATTCAGCTGTTTTATCTTCCCAGAGTTGGGAATGGGGTTTCATTGTGTCAGATCATTTCTCTCTCTTATTCAAAGGGAAGTTTTAAGGATGCTGTCACATTGGCATTTTGGTCAGTTGCCTGGTTTGTTTATGTTTTGACACTGAGATCTGCAATCACACCCTCTGCTTTTCCCATTCCCAAGACTTTGCACCTACTAGAATTCTTTCTTCCCTAAATACAGCTGTTCAGGTCCTGCCCTATCTATTTATTCCTAACTACTCAAATGCACTTCCAAATCAGATGCATTTACCACTCAGATGCACTTTCTCCTTGAGGTTTCCCCTGATTAATCGAGCAGAATCTGGTCTCTCTTTCTCCCCTGAAATCCTTTAATATATTACACCAGTGGAAAATAAAGTCTTCCTGTAAAAGGCCAAATAATAAATATTTTAGGTTTTGCAGGCTATATGGTTTCAGTTGTAACTGCTCAATGTTTCCTTTGTAGTAGGGAAGCAGTCACAACCCTATATGTAAAGGAATGGGTGTGTCCATGAGCCAGACATCCTGCAATGTGAAGTCAAGCAGGCCTTGCAAAACATCGCTAAAAACAAAGCTAGTGGAGGTGATGGAATTTCAGTTGAGCTGCTTCAAATCCTGACAGATGATGCTGTGAAAGTGCTGCACTCAATATGTCAGCAAATTTGGAAAACTCAGCAGTGGCCACAGGATTGGAAAAGGTCAGTTTTCATTCCAATCCCAAAGAAATGCAATGTCAAAGAATGTTCAAACTACCACACAATTGCACTCATCTCACATGCCAGTAAAGTAATGGTCAAAATTCTCCAGGCCAGGCTTCAGCAATATGTGAACTGTGAACTTCCTGATGTTCAAGCTGGTTTTAGGAAAGGCAGAGGAACCAGAGATCAAATTGCCAACATCCTCTGGATCATGGAAAAAGTAAGAGAGTTCCAGAAAAAAATATATATTTCTGCTTTATTGACTAGCCAAAGCCTTTGAATGTGTGGATCACAATAAACTGTGGAAAATTCTGAAAGTGGGAATACCACACCACCTGACCTGCCTCTTGAGAAATCTGTATGCAGGTCAGGAAGCAACAGTTAGAACTAGACATGGAACAATAGGAAAAGGAGTACGTCAAGGCTGTATATTGTCACCCTGCTTATTTAACTTATATGCAGAGTACATCATGAGAAACGCTGGACTGGAAGAAACACAAGCTGGAATCAAGATTGCCGGGAGAAACATCAATAACCTCAGATATGCAGATGACACCACCCTTAGGGCAGAAAGTGAAGACGAACTAAAAAGCCTCTTGATGAAACTGAAAGGGGAGAGTGACAAAGTTGGCCTAAAGCTCAACATTCAGAAAACAAAGATCATGGCATCCGGTCCCATCAATTCATGGGAAATAGATGGGGGAACAGTGGAAACAGTGTCAAACTTTATTTTTTAGGTTCTCCAAAATCACTGCAGATGGTGACTGCAGCCATGAAATTAAGAGAAGCTTACTCCTTGGAAGAAAAGTTATGACCAACCTAGATAGTATATTCAAAAGCAGAGACATTACTTTGCTGACTAAGGTCCATCTAGTCAAGGCTATGGTTTTCCCTGCGGTCATGTATGGATGTGAGAGTTGGACTGTGAAGAATGCTGAGTGCCGAAGAATTGATGCTTTTGGACTGTGGTGTTGGAGAACACTCTTGGACTGCAAAGAGATCCAACCAGTCCATTCTGAAGGAGATCAACCCTGGGATTTCTTTGGAAGGAATGATGCTAAAGCTGAAACTCCGTACTTTGGCCACCTCATGCGAAGAATTGACTCTTTGGAAAAGGCTGTGATGCTGGGAGGGATTGGGGGCAGGAGGAGAAGGGGACAACAGAGGATGAGATGGCTGGATGGCATCACTGACTCGATGGATGTGAGTCTGAGTGAACTCCGGGAGTTGGTGATGGACAGGGAGGCCTGGCATGCTGCAATTCATGGGGTCACAAAGAGTCGGACACGACTGAGCAACGGAACTGAATTGATGTTCCACTGAAGTATTACTTATGACATTAACATTTGAATTATATGTGTATATATATATATTTAGTTATCATGAGATAGTATGTTTTTTCCCAACCATTTAAAAGTACATAACCATACTTAGTTCAGAGGTCATACAAAAATAAGCAGCGAGCCATTTTGACCCTCAGGCCATCATTTGCTGAAACTTGCTTTATATCATCATTTTCTTTTTGTGTTTGTCACATTCTAGCTCCTTGCCATGTCAAGTAGGGTTCTCAGGCCAGCATCATGGATTTCACCTCAGTCCTTTGAGAAATTCAGAATTTCATGTGTAATGAATCAGAATCCTCATTTTAATGAGATCTTCAAGTGATTTAGGTACCCAATACAGTCTATGGACACTGATAAGGCTTGCTTATTAATTGTTTGTGTTCACACGCTCAACTCCCACCTCCCCACAGTAGACAGTAAACTCTGTGATGGCAAATATGTCTGTCATATATATCTTTGATCCTTACACTTCACAAAAAAAAGACTATGATTGCTTTTGAGAGTGAATGAATTAATGGATTATGAAAGCTTAATTAATATACCTCTTGGTCTTCAGGCTGTCCTTTTCTCTCTTTCCCTTCACTCTTTTTATTATCTATGTCTCCCAAAAGCTTGATTTTCTGGTTTCTGGATAATCCATTAGGGAAAGAGAACAAGTCTTTTCTTTGTTAATTAAGATAAAAAGAGAGGCAGAATCTTGGAGATTTCAGACCTTCCCTAATTGTGATTGGAGAAGAACTGCCAATTTTATGCTCCTAATTTGTCTCTCAGAAGGGCTTGCCTGTATGCTTTGCCTTCATATTTTTCTCTTGGCTGCATTAAACCGTTTTTCTGACCCTATATTAGATGTTCACCTCTTTTAGAAGCAGCTGAATTGTTATCAACTTTCATAGCTCCTGATTTTTACATGAAATTCCTGGACTAGCAACGTCAACTTTGAAACCACAAACACATGCTGGAAGCCACTCATCCTTTTTTTTTTTTTTTTTTGTTCCCAGTTAGGTTGCATTCAATCTATTTACTTATTTTTTTAATTTTATTTTTACTTTATTTTACTTTACAATACTGTATTGGTTTTGCCATACATTGACATGAATCCACCACAGGTGTATACGAGCTCCCAATGCTGAATCCCCCTCCCACCTCCCACCCCATATCATCTCTCTGGATCATCCCCATGCACCAGCCCCAAGCATCCTGTATCCTGTATCGAACATAGACTGGCACTTCATTTCTTACACGTTATATACATGTTTTAATGCCATTCTCCCAAATCATCCCACCCTCTCCCTCTCCCTCAGAATCCAAAAGTCCATTCTATACATCTGTGTCTCGTTTGCTGTCTCACATACAGGGTCATCATTACCATCTTTCTAAATTCTGTATATATGTCTCAGTATTGGTGTTTTTCTTTCTGGCTTACTTCACTCTGTATAATCGGCTCCAGTTTCATCCATCTCATTAGAACTGATTCAAATGTATTCTTTTTAATGGGAGAGTAATACTCCATTGTGTATATGTACCACAGCTTTCTTATCCATTCATCTGCTGATGGACATCTAGGTTGTTTCCATGTCCTGGCTATTATAAACAGTGCTGCAATGAACACTGGGGTACATGTGTCTCTTTCTATTCTGGTTTCCTCAGTGTGTATGCCCAGCAGTGGGATTGCTGGGTCATAAGGCAGCTCTATTTGCAATTTTTAAAGGAATCTCCACACTGTTTTCCATAGTGGCTCTACTAGTTTGCATTCCCACCAACAGTGTAAAAAGGTTCCCTTTTCTCCTCTCCAGCATTTATTGCTTGTAGACTTTTGGATTGCAGCCATTCTGATTGGTGTGAAATGACACACCTCATTGTGGTCCTGATTTGCATTTCTCTGATAATGAGTGACTTTGAGCATCTTTTCATGTGTTTGTTAGCCATCTGTATGTCTTCTTTGGAGAAATGCCTATTTAGTTCTTTGGCCCATTTTTTGATTGGGTCGTTTATTTTTCTGGAGTTGAGCTGCATAAGTTGCTTGTATATTTTTGAGATTAGTTGTTTGTCAGTTGCTTCATTTGCTATTGTTTTCTCCCATTCAGAGGGCTGTCTTTTCACCCTACTTATAGTTTCCTTTGTTGTGCAGAAGCTTTTAATTTTAATTAGATCCATTTGTTTATTTTTACTTTTATTTCCAGTATTCTGGGAGGTGGATCATAGAGGATCCTGCTGTGGTTTATGTCAGATAGTGTTTTGCCTATGTTCTCCTCTAGGAGTTCTATAGTTTCTGGTCTTACATTTAGATCTTTAATCCATTTTGAGTTTATTTTTGTGTATGGTGTTAGAAAGTGATCTAGTTTCATTCTTTTACAAGTGGTTGACCAGTTTTCCCAGCACTTGTTAAAGAGATTGTCTTTACTCCATTGTATATTCTTGCCTCCTTTGTCGAAGATAAGGTGTCCATAGGTGTATGGATTTATCTCTGGGCTTTCTATTTTGTTCCATTGATCTATATTTCTGTCTTTGTGCCAGTACCATACTGTCTTAATGACTGTGGCTTTGTAGTAGAGCCTGAAGTCAGGCAAGTTGATTCCTCCAGTTCCATTCTTCTTTCTCAAGATTGCTTTGGCTATTCGAGGTTTTTTGTATTTCCATACAAATCTTGAAATTATTTGCTCTAGTTCTGTGAAAAATATCACTGGTAGCTTGATAGGGATTGCATTGAATCTGTAGATTGCTTTGGGTAGTATACTCATGTTCACTATATTGATTCTTCCAATCCATAAACATGGTATATTTCTCCAACTATTAGTGTCCTCTTTGATTTCTTTCATCAGTGTTTTACAGTTTTCGATATATAGGTCTTTAGTTTCTTCAGATAGGTATATTCCTAAGTATTTTATTCTTTTTGTTGCAATGGTGAAGGCAATTGTTTCCTTATTTTCTTTTTCTACTTTTTCATTATTAGTGTATAGGAATGCAAGGGATTTCTGACTGTTGATTTTATATCCTGCAACTTTACTATATTCATTGATTAGCTCTAGTAATTTTCTGGTTGGAGTCTTTAGGATTTTCTATGTAGAGGATCATGTCATCTGCAAACAGTGAGAGTTTTACTTCTTCTTTTCCAATTTGGATCCCTTTTATTTCTTTTTCTGCTCTGATTGCTGTGGCCAAAACTTCCAGAACTATCTTGAATAGTAGCGGTGAAAATGGGCACCCTTGTCTTGTTCCTGACTTTAGGGGAAATGCTTTCAATTTTTCACCATTGAGGATAGTGTTTGCTGTGGGTTTGTCATATATAGCTTTTATTATGTTGAGGTATGTTCCTTCTATTCCTGCTTTCTGAAGAGTTTTTATCATAAATGGATGTTGAATTTTGTCAAAGGCCTTCTCTGCATCTATTGAGATAATCATATGGCTTTTATTTTTCAATTTGTTAATGGTGAATTACATTGATTGATTTGTGGATATTGAAGAATCCTTGCATCCTTGGGATAAAGCCCACTTGGTCATGGTGTATGATCTTTTTAATGTGCTGTTGGATTCTGATTGCTAGAATTTTGTTGAGGATTTTTGCATCTATGCTCATCAGTGATATTGGCCTGTAGTTTACTTTTTTAGTGGCGTCTATGTCAGGTTTTGGTATTAGGGTGATGGTGGCCTCAGAGAATGAGTTTGGAAGTTTACCTTCCTCTGCAATTTTCTGGAAAAGTTTGAGTAGGATAGGTGTTAGCTCTTCTTGAAATTTTTGGTAGAATTCAGCTGTGAAACCGTCTGGACCTGGGCTTTTGTTTGCTGGAAGATTTCTGATTACAGTTTCAATTTCCGTGCTTGGGATGGGTCTGTTAAGATTTTCTATTTCTTCCTGGTTCAGTTTTGGAAAGTTGTACTTTTCTAAGAATTTGTCCATTTCTTCCATGTTGTCCATTTTATTTGCATATAATTGCTGATAGTAGTCTCTTATGATCCTTTGTATTTCTGTGTTGTCTATGGTGATCTCTCCATTTTCATTTCTAATTTTATTGATTTTATTCTTCTCCCTTTGTTTCTTGATGAGTCTGGCTAATGGTTTGTCAATTTTTTTTTATCCTTTCAAAGAACCCGCTTTTTGCTTTGTTGATTTTTGCTATGATCTCTTTTATTTCTTTTGCATTTATTTGTGCCCTAATTTTTAAGATTTCTTTCCTTCTACTAACTCTAGGGTTCTCCATTTCTTCCTTTTCTAGTTGCTTTAGGTGTAGATTTAGGTTATTTATTTGACTTTTTTCTTGTTTCTTGAGGTATGCCTGTATTGCTATGACCTTTCCTCTAAGCACTGCTTTTATGGTGTCCCACAGGTTTTGGGTTGTTGTGTTTTCATTTTCATTCATTTCTATGCACAATTTGATTTCTTTTTTGATTTCTTCTGTGATTTGTTGGTTATTCAGAAGCGTGTTGTTCAGCCTCCATGTGCTGGGATTTTTAATAGTTTTTCTCCTGTAATTGAGAACTAATCTTAGTGCATTATGGTCAGAAAAGATGCTTGGAATGATTTTGATTTTTTTGAATTTATCAAGGTTAGATTTATGGCCCAGGATGTGATCTATCCTGGAAAAGGTTCCGTGAGCACTTGAGAAAAAGGTGAAATTCATTGTTTTCGGGTGAAATGTCCTATAGATATCAATTAGATCTAACTGGTCTATTGTATCATTTAAAGTTTGTGTTTCTTTGTTAATTTTCTATTTAGTTGATCTGTCCATAGGTGTGAGTGGGATATTAAAGTCTCCCAATATTATTGTGTTATTGTTAATTTCCCCTTTCATGCTTGTTAGCATTTGTCTTACATATTGCGTTGCTCCTATGTTGGGTGCATATATATTTATAATTGTTATGTCTTCTTGGATTGATCCTTTGATCATTATGTAGTGGCCTTCTTTGTCTCTTTTCACAGCCTTTGTTTTAAAGTCTATTTTATCGGAGATGAGTATTGCTACTCCTGCTTTCTTTTGGTCTCTATTTGTGTGGAATATCTTTTTCCAGCCCTTCACTTTCAGTCTGTATGTGTCCGTTGTTTTGAGGTGGGTCTCTTGTAGGCAGCATACATAGGGGTCTTGTTTTTGTATCCATTCAGGCAGTCTTTGCCTTTTGGTTGGGGCATTCAAACCATTTATGTTTAAGGAAATTATTGATAAGTGTGATCCCGTTGCCATTTACGTTATTGTTTTGGGTTCAGGTTTATACACCCTTTTTGTGTTTCCTGTCTAGAGAATATCCTTTAGTATTTGTTGGAGAGCTGGTTTGGTGGTGCTGAATTCTCTCAGCTTTTGCTTGTCTGTAAAGCTTTTGATTTCTCCTTCATATTTGAATGAGATCCTTTCTGGGTACAGTAATCTGGGCTGTAGGTTATTTTCTTTCATCACTTTAAATATGTCTTGCCATTCCCTCCTGGCCTAAAGAGTTTCTATCGAAAGATCTGCAATTATCCTTATGGGAATCTCCTTGTGTGTTATTTGTTGTTTTTCCCTTGCTGCTTTTAATATTTGTTCTTTGTGTTTGGTCTTTGTTAATTTGATTAATATATGTCTTGGGGTGTTTCGCCTTGGATTATATCCTGTTTGGAACTCTCTGGGTTTCTTGGACTTGGGTGATTATTTCATTCCCCGTTTTAAGGAAGTTTTCAACTATTATCTCCTCAAGGATTTTTTCATGGTCTTTCTTTTTGTCTTCTTCTTCTGGGACTCCTATAATTCGAATGTTGGAACGTTTCATATTGTCCTGGAGGTCTCTGAGGTTGTCCTCATTTCTTTTAATTCGTTTTTCTTTTTCCCTCACTGATTCATTTATTTCTACCATTCTATCTTCTATTTCACTAATCCTATCTTCTGCCTCTGTTATTCTACTATTTGTTGCCTCCAGAGTGTTTCTGATCTCATTTATTGCATTATTCATTATATATTGACTCTTTTTTATTTCTTCTAGGTCCTTGTTAAACTTTTCTTGCATCTTCTCAATCCTTGTCTCCAGGCTATTTATCTGTGATTCCATTTTGATTTCAAGATTTTGGATCATTTTCACTTTCAATATTTGGAATTCTTTCTCAGGTAGATTCTCTATCTCCTCCTCTTTGGTTTGGTTTGGTAGGTATTTCTCCTGTTCCTTTACCTGCTGGGTATTCCTTTTTCTCTTCATCTCAGTTATATTGCTGCATTTGGGGTGGCCTTTCTATATTCTGGGAATTTGTGGAGTTCTCTTTATTGTGGAGTTTCCTCACTGTGGGTGGGGTTGTATCAGTGGCTTGTCAAGGTTTCTTGTTTAGGGAGGCTTGTTTTGGAGTTCTGGTGGTTGGAACTGGATTTCTTCTCTCTGGAGTGCCATGAATTGTCCAGTAATGGGTTGTGAGACATCAATGGTTTTGGAGTAGTTTTGAGCTGCCTGTATATTGAAGCTCAGGGGTTCCTGTGTTGCTGGAGAATTTGCGTGGTATGTCTTTCTCTGGGACTTGTTGGCCCCTGGGTGGTGCTTGGTTTCAGTGTAGGTATGGAGGCGTTTGATGAGCTCCTATTGATTAATGTTCCCTGGATTCAGGATTTCTCTGATGTTCTTAGGATTTGGACTTAAGCCTCCTGTTTCTGGTTTTCAGTTTTATTTTTACCCTAGCCTCAGGACTTCTCCATCTATACAGCGCTGATGATAAAGTTTCTAGGTTAAAGATGAAAGGTTTCTCCACATTGAGGGTCACCCATAGAGATTCACTGAGTTACACGGAGAAGAGAAGAGGGAGGGGGTAGTTAGAGGTGACTGGAATGAGATGAGTTGGGATCAAAAGAGGAGAGAGCAAGCTAGCCAGTAACCACTTACTTATGTACACTCCACAGTCTGGACCACTCAGAGGTGTTCATGGAGTTAAACAGGGAAGAGGAGAGACAGGAAGTAGACAGAGATGGCCAGGAGGATAAAAGAGGGAAATGAAAGGGAGAGAGAGAGATCCAGCCAGTAACCAGTTCCCTGAGTGTTCTCCACCGTCTGGAACACACAGAGATTCACAGAGTTGGGTAGAGAAGAGAAGGGGGAGGGAGGAGATAGAGGCCACCTGGTGGAGAAAAAGGAGAGTCCAAAGAAGGGGAGAGTGGTCAAGCCAGTAATCTCACTCTCAGGTAAAATTGGGTACTGAAGATTGTGTTTTTACATGTACAAAATTGACAACAAATACCAAAAAGCAAAGGTTAAAAATCTGGAGTAGAGATTGGATCTTCAAAAATACAATATTAAAGAAAAGAAGAAGAGGAAAAAAAAGAGAGAAAAAACAAAGAAACAAAAAAGAATACAAAGCCACAAGAATTATTATTAAAAATAATAATTAGAGAAATAGAGTACTTAAAAATTTAAGAAAGTTAAAAAAAAAGAAGAAGAAAAAACAATCATGCAACCCCATCAACTAAAAAAAAAAAAAAAGATTGTAAAAGTAGTAAAGGTTATCTGGCTCTTTCTCTGGTGTTGTGGGTTGTGTGGGGTTACTTCCAAGGCGGTTCCCTCTGTTTAACTTCCTCTGTTTGCTGGTCTCTTCAGTGTCTGATTTCCATCTTGACACAGGGAGGGCGGTGGTGGACACACTAGACTCACTATTCAGTCGCGCTGTGAGGAGGGAGGGATGCTGCAAACAAATATTACTGGTGTGTGCTTGCAGTGTCTCATCCACTCTGGGCTTGCCCCTGCTTCTGCGCACACTGCTCAGGCTCTATGTAGCTCTGCCGGGGAACCGCCTGAGGCCGGCCCTAGGCTTCATGCACCTCCCTGGTCTAAGCCACTCAGGCTCGGCGCTCAGGAAGCCCTCAGAGGCGCAGATTTGGTTGGGCCTGCATTTTGTTCCCTTCCCAGGTCCGAGTAGCTCAGGAGTTTGGCGAGCGCAATAGCTGCGACTATGGCCTTTCCCTTCTGCTGAGTTTTCTGGGTGTACCGCTGATGTTCCTTCTCAGGCGGATGATGACTATCCAGAACCCCCAGAAGTCTTAGTTAACAAAGAAGCCTGCTTGCATTTTGGTAGGTAATGTCTCTCTTGGGCTGCAATTTCCCCCTTCCAGCCCCTAAGGCTCTGGCTGCCTGTCATCAGAGGGGGATGGTCTGCAGCTGGCTATTTCTGATCCATCCTTTGTTCTGTGCGCGGTCCTGGCAGTGTCTTATGTTCGAGCATTTCGCGTGGTAGCTATCCCACAGTCTGGTTTGCTAGCCCAAGTTAGTTCGCTCTGTCCACGTGCAGGGAGTTCTGGCCCGATTCTCAAAAAAGCACTGCAGCCCGCGCCTCTGGCGGCCCAATTCTTAAAAAGCACTGAAGGCTGTGCCTCCCGCTCCTCCCTGCCCAGCCCCCACTTGCTAGTGGTGGATGCAGGCGTCTGCGCTGCTTTTTCCGCCGGGGGAGTTACTGTTGGGCTCGTAATCTGTTGGTTTTATTTATTTATTTATTTTTCCTTCCTGTTATGTTGCCCTCTGTGCCTCCAAAGCTCGCCACAGACTCGACTGTGACAATGTTTCCTGGTGTTTGGAAACCTCTCTTTTTATAAGTCTCTTCCCAGGACGGGATTCCCTTCCCGGGATGGAGCTCCCTCCCTACCTCCTTTGTCTCTTTTTTCGTCTTATTATATTTTTTCCTACCTGTTTTTGAAGCCAATGATCTGCTTTGCTGGGTGCCTGATGTCCTCTGCCAGCATTCAGAAGTCATTTTGTGGAATTTATTCAGCGTTGAAATATTCTTTTGATGAATTTTTGAGGGAGAAAGTGGTCTCCCCGTCCTATTCCTCTGCCATCTTCACCACTCATCCTTCACTGAGATCCCCACATGGATCAAGGGGTTTTTTAGTTATAGCAGGAAGCAGCAGAATCTTTTAAAATGTTTGTGTTTTTCAGGAATAATTACATAAGTCACACAGTCTCAACCTTTCATCTCTTTTTGTTCTCTAAATATACATACATAAATATTCTTTAATTTATAACAACATTAAATTGACCATGTTAAAGTGAACAATTCCATGGCTCTTAGAACATTGATAATGTTGTGCAAACACCACCTTTATTTAGTTCCAAAACAATTCCATCACCCCAAAAAGATAGCTTGTACTCACTAAATAGTCCCCATTTTTCCCATCCCTAAACCCCTGATTGCCACAAATTTGCTTTCTGATGTGGATTTAACTATTCTGAATATTTCATATAAATGGAATCATACAACACATCACTTTTGGGGCCTGCCAGCTTCTTTCACTTAGCACAATATTCCCAAGTTTCATATCTTTTGTAGCATGTATCAGTATTTTATTCCTCTTTTTGACTGAATGATATTCCATGATATGAACAGGCCACAGTTTGTTTATCCATTTGCCTATTAACAGACATTTGGATTGTTTACACCTTTAGTCTATTATCAATAGTATGGCTATAAATATGCATATACAGGTTTTTGTTTGAGTACCTACTTTTTATTCTTTTGTATCTACACCTAAGAGTAGAATTGCTGGGTTATATGGTAATTATATAATTCAGTTTTTGAGGAACTGCCACATTGTTTTACTGTATTTTTTGCAGGACATTTATCTTATGCCAAGCATTGAGCTAGAATTCACAGAGCACCTTGACCAAAAAAAAAAAAAAAAAAAATCTAGAGACAGGAGGAAACCAGAGGACCGAAGTAGTCCAAGCAGTCTTTAGGAATCTATGACAGTTGTGCCTCTCTTGTTCTTTCTCCTCCACCTTAATTATCTTCCTGTTTCCATGTATTTTATCTTTACTATTATTATTAAAATGTAACAAGGAGGAGGGGAAGGCAGAAGCACTGTGGAGAGTTACCATCAACAAGGATTAATAACAATAATAACCACTATTTATTGGACAAATATTATGCCATGTAGCAGGCATTATCAACACTTTTAAAAACATTTCCACAGTTTTTTCTTGATGAAATTAAAAGTACAATGTCAATAATGATAAGATCATTTTTTAAATAGTAAAAGTTTGCTAATGAGAAGAATAACATTTTACTTAGTTGGAGTTTAAAGTTACTGTTTCTTATCATCAGAATTGACTATGAATGTTCATATTTAATGCTGATTTGTAATGAGATTTTGTTTTATTTATTTATTTTAAAAACTTTTAAATTTTATTTTGAAGTATAGCCAGTTAGCAATGTTGTGATAGTTTCAGATGGATAGCAAAGGGACACAGGCATACATATACATGCATCCATTCTCTCCCAAACTCCCCTGTCATCCAGGCTGCCATATAACAATGAGTAAATTTCCCTGGCTATACAGAAAGACCTTGCTAGTTATCCATTTTAAATACAGCAGAGTGTACATATTTATCCCAAACTCCATAACTATCTTTTCTCCTCACCTTTCCCCCCTGACAAGCATAAATTCACCATCTAAGTCTGTGAGTTTCTTTCTGTTTGATAAATAAGCTCATTTGTACCATTTATTTTTAGATCCTGCATATAAGGGATGTTATACAATATTTCTCCTCTGTCTGACTACTTCACTCAGCATGGCACTCTGTGTCCATCCATATTGCTGCAAATGGCATTATTTCATTTTTAATGGCCAACTAATATTCCATTATATATATGTACCATATTTCCTTTATGCACTCCTCTGTTGAGGAATGCACAACCGATATTTTCAGAAAGGGACTGAAGACTTGGAGAATTAAGAAGCATATTCAGGTTTGAGTGTCAGAACTAGAATTTGTTCTGTATAACAACCAAATGTATAGTCTTTCAAAACACTACCACATTGCCATTTCTTGACCAGTAGTAACCAAAAAATCTCAACACAAACATCAAAAAATCACATGTCAAGGCTGCCTTTGGCTATTAGGGAGTCACAAAGGGTTAATTTACACCAGTGGACTCCACTGTAGAACAATCATCATACTTGTAGTTTGGCCTGGGTGCTAAGGAAGAGTACAGTCTCAGTAATAACTATGAAGATCATAGAGTATAAACTACCATGTAATCCAGCAATTTTACTTCTGGATATTTATCTGAAGGAAACAAGAACACTAATTCAAAGATATATCTGCATTCCATTCATTTTGGCATTATTTACAATAGAGAAGATATGGAGGCAACCTGTGTCCATCAGGAGAAGGCGATGACACCCCACTCCAATATTCTTGCCTGGAGAATCTCAGGCACAGGGGAGCCTGGTGGGCTGCCATCTATGGGTTCACACAGAGTTGAACACAACTGAAGCGACTAAGCAGCAGCAGCAGCAGCTGTGTCCATCAATGAATGAATGGATAAAGAAGATATATCATGAAATATTAACCACAAATACTTTCTAGGGTGGACTTAGAAAGTATTATGTTAAACTAAATAAGTCAGACAAAGACAAATGTTGCATATTTTTACTCATATATGGAATGTAAAATACAAATAAAACAAAATAGATTCATAGATACAAGGTACAATTTGGTGGTCACCAGAGTGGGGAGCGGAGAAGGCAATGGCAACCCACTCCAGTACTGTTGCCTGGAAAATCCAATGGACAGAGGAGCCTGGTGGGCTGCAGTCCATGGAGTCACTAACAGTCGGACACAACTGAGCAACTTGACTTTCACTTTTCACTTTCATGCATTGGAGAAGGCAATGGCAACCCAATCCAGTGTTCTTGCCTGGAGAATCCCAGGGATGGGGGAGCCTGGTGGGCTGCCCTCTATGGGGTCGCACAGAGTCAGACATGACTGAAGCGACTTAGCAGCAGCAGCAGCAGCAGCAAAGTGGGGAGAAGTTAGGAGAAGGGGCAGGTGAAATAGGTGAAAGGGATTAAAAGGTACAAATTTTCAGATATAAAATAAATGTCATTGGGGTATAACTTATAACCTAGTGAACATAGTCAATAATACTGTAATAACTTTGTATGGTGCTAGATGGTAATTAGATTTATCATGGTGATTACTTCCTAATGTATATTAGTATTGTGTCACATGGTGTAAACCTGAAAGTAATAGGATATTTATGTCAATTATATTTCAAGTAAAAAAAATCTTGTAAAAGACCCTAGATCATTTCTACAGGGATCAGTTGAGAACTTAATGACATGACATGGGCCTGAGGTGTCTCTCTATGTATGCATAACTGCCCAGAATGGTCTTGTACTGCCACTGAAGTAAGGTAAGGTGCACACAATTTTCTCAAAGTGAGGATTGTTGCAAATTATTTATTTTATATAAAGTAGAAAAAATTCAAGTCTACCCCTAAAGCAGTGTCTCCGTCATTCACTTTGCTTGTAGGTAGGTTTTCTAATATAAGAGGAAAGAAAGTATCTGTAAAGTTACCCCAAAATCTATCTCAGAACTTCTGGAATTTGAGAAATATCAAAATCACATGACTTGCTTGAAAACACATTCCTGGGCCTAACTGCCAGAGGTGCTGATGCAGTAAGTCTGGGTAGGGCACTCAATGCTATATTTATAACAATCCCCTAGGTGATGCTCAGCCTGGATGTGCCACTTATAAGACAGTTCAGAGTAGGCAAGTGAGAAGGATAATGGGAAAGGATCATAGAGATCTGCTTGCAGAACCTCGATCCTTTGGTCCCCTCCTGTCTCTAGATAAGTGCTCTACATTGCAAACTTTTGAACTCTGTGCCTGGCACAGGTAATGGTCAGTTTTTAAATGTAAGGAACTAGTTTGGCAGTTCCTCAAAAGATTAAACATAATGTTACCATATGACCCAGCAATTCTACTCCTAGGTATATATCCAAAGAAATAAAAAATAGGTGCTTAAAAACATGTATACACAAGTTCATAGATTCTAGTTCAAGTCCACTGAGCCACCTGAGAAGCCCTAGCACACACATGTTTATAGACTGCACTTCAAGTAGTACTGAGCAATTTTAATTGTGCTGAAACTGCCAACAACCAGCCATTACCGACAGTGCTTTATGACACTAGAAGGTATCTGTGGGTTTTTCTCAAAAGCAGCATATTCCCATGGGAGTCTGTATCACATGAATGTCATGCATGTGTTCAGTTAAGATAAAATTTCAAAACCATTAGCCCAGTTTCATCCACCTCATTAGAACTGATTTAAATGTATTTTTTTAATGGCTGAATAATACTCCATTGTGTATATGTACCACAGCTTTCTTATCCATTCATCTGCTGATGGACATCTAGGCTGCTTCCATGTCTTGCCTATTATAAACAGTGCTGCGATGAACACTGGGATAAACGTGTCTCTTTCAATTTTGGTTTCCTCAGTGGGTATGCCCAGCAGTGGGATTGCTGGTCATAAGGCAGTTCTATTTCCAGTTTTTGAAGGAATCTCCACACTGTTCTCCATAGTGGCTGTACTAGTTTGCATTCTCACCAAGAATGTAAGAGGATTCCCTTTTCTCCACACCCTCTCCAGCATTTATTGCTTGTAGACTTTTGGATTGCAGCCATTCTGATTGGTGTGAAATGGTACCTCATTGTGGTTTTGATTTGCATTTCTCTGATAATGAGTGATGTTGAGCATCTTTTCATGTTTGTTAGCCATCTGTTTGGCTTCTTTGGAGTCATCTATTTAGTTCTTTGGCCCATTTTTTGATTGGGTTGTTTATTTTTCTGGAATTGAGCTGCATAAGTTGCTTGTATATTTTTGAGATTAATTGTTTGTCAGTTGCTTCACTTGCTATTACTTTCTCCCATTCCAAAGGCTGTCTTTTCACCTTGCTTATAGTTTCCTTTGTTGTGCAGAAGCTTTTAATTTTAATTAGGTCCCATTTGTTTATTTTTGCTTTTATTTCCAGTATTCTGGGAGGTGGATCATAGAGGATCCTGCTGTGATTTATGTCGGAGAGGAGCCGATTATACAGAGTGAAGTAAGCCAGAAAGAAAAACACCAATACAGTATACTAACACATATATACGGAATTTAGAAAGATGGTAATGATAACCTTGTATGTGAGACAGCAAAATAGACACAGATGTATAGAACAGACTTTTGGACTCTGTGGGAAAGGGAGAGGGTGGGATGATTTGGGAGAATGGCATTGAAACATGTATACTATAATGTAAGAAACAAATCGCCAGTTTAGGTTTGATACAGGATACAGGATGCTTGGGGCTGGTGCATGGGGATGATCCAGAGAGATGATATGGGGTGGGAGGTGGGAGGGGGGTTCAGGATTGGGAACTCATATACACCTGTGATGGATTCACGTCAGTGTATGGCAAAACCAATACAGTATGGTAAAGTAAAATAAAATAAAATAAGAAAGAAAGAATAAAGATAAGAAAAGAATAAAAAAGAAGCAAAGGGAAGAAATCAAGTCATGCATAAACACATAGATTGTTAGAAAAATGACTCTTTAAGTCCACCGTCCACGGCAGTCAGTTAGCAACAGACCAAAGACCATGATTGAAATCAAATTTACTTGACTTCACTATTTAAAAGATTTGGTTGATTTTTGTAAAGTAATTAGCTTCCAATTAAAATAAATAAATTAATTTAAAAATAAATAAATACATAAAACCATTAGCCCAGAGATTTGGGATATTCAAAGAGTCACAGATCCTATTCATATTGCTCAGGCTACAACAACAATGACAATTATGCTAATTATGTCAGTTTTACTCCTGCAAACTCCATGGCAGGTTAGGGGGATGTGCTTACGAGACAGAAGTAAGCCAGGTGTTCCTTCCCAGCAGCTGCCTCTATCATAGTGTCCTCTGCAAAGCTACTATTTCTGACCTTCATACCTCTTTAGAGCTCATCTTTTATGATGGAGCATCTTCCTTGAGATGGTTCTAAAGTTTATTCAAGGCAACTGGGAGGCAAAAGTCTGTGAGCTGAAGCTCACAGAAAATGAAATGAGAGCTGTGTTAATTTCATGTTAATAACAGGAGAGCAATTTTCTTACAGGGAATAACTAGTTACCTTAATCATTTTAAGTAGTTATTAACAGTAGCCTAAAAAGGATGTTTATGCTTATCACAATACGAGCACAAAGGAAATGAAGGCATGAATAGCAAGACTTTAAACAGATTTCTGGCATCCTCCTTCTAGGTAGATGATTAAATGGTATTAATCTTTAAAACTGACTTCAATCCTGAGATCATAACCATGTGATAAAATGCTAAATTAACTGCTGGAAATAGAGGTGGGCCCAATAGATTTATTGTGCCAATTTACTAACAGCAGAAGTGTTCACCACTGTTGTGAGGAAGGCCATAGAAAAGAAATAATGACAGGTAGATATATGGATTAATTAATTAAATGCATATAACAGCATCTTTCCCAATATAATGACTTCCTCAGAAGCTGCTCTATATGTTTCTGAGAATAAGAAAAGCTACAAAGTATCATTTGTTGTTTCATTTCACCCTAACCCCAAGATAATGATCAGAGATTAGAAAATGAATAAAACTCAGGCAACTTATGTAGAAGACACCCACACAATAGAAAAGAAAAAAAAATTGCAAAAGAAGAACAAAATACTTGTTCAAAGAGTTTACAGTTTTAAGATATGTCAAGTAATTTTTTCATAAGTAAGAGGACAATTCTTCCCTGCGATCATTGTAATTTGTAAGAAGAATCAGCTTGATAATTCAGGAAAATCATCCATATCAACAAAGTGCATTTAGTAACCACTGATGCAAGAGGGGCTATGTTAGCTCCTGGAGAGAAAATCTGTAAACAACATTCTGCCTTCCAGTAATTCTCATCATTCTGGAGAGATGTTTCTATAAACAATAATTGTAACTTGGAGTGGTAAATGTCTTAGTTTATGTTGTAAATAAACTATGTTATAGGAATAAAGGTAATGCAGAGGCAGAGGAGAGCATTCCCACCTGGAAGGTGAAGCCTGGGCAGGGTTTCAAAGAATGAGTAAGAATTTGCCAGATGGACACAGTAGTGAAGGATATATCTGGTGGAGGGAAGTTCAGTTCAGTACAGTCGCTCAGTCGTGTCTGACTGCAACCCCATGGACTGCAGCACGCCAGGCCGCTCTGTCCATCACCAACTCCTGGAGTCCACCCAAACTCATGTCCATTGAGTGGTGATGTCATCCAACCATCTCATCCTCTGTTGTCCCCTTCTCCTCCAACCTTCAATCTTTCCCAGCATCAGGGTCTTTTCGATTGAGACAGTTCTTCACATCAGGTGGCCAAAGTATTGGAGTTTCAGCTTCAACATCAGTTCTTTCAATGAATATTCAGGACTGTTTCCCTTTAGGATGGACTGGATGGATCTCCTTGCAGTCCAAGGGACTCTCAAGAGTCTTCTCCAACATCAAAATTCAAAAGCATCAATTCTTCAGTGCTCAGCTTTCTTTATAATCCACCTCTCACATCCATACATGACTACTTGGAAAACCATAGTTTGACTAGATGGACTTTTGTTGGCAAAGTAATCTTTCTGCTTTTTAATACACTCTCTAGGTTGGTTATAGTTTTTCTTCCAAGGAGCAAGTGTCTTTTAATTTCATGCCTGCAGTCACCATCTGCAGTGATTTTGGAGCCCAAGAAAATAAATAAAGACTCTCACTGTTTCCATTGTTTCCCCAGCTATTTGCCATGAAGTATGCTAAAGCTGAAACTCCAGTACTTTGGTCACCTCATGCGAAGAGTTGACTCATTGGAAGAGACTCTGATGGTGGGAGGGATTGGAGGCAGGAGGAGAAGGGGACGATAGAGGACGAGATGGCTGGATGGCATCACTGACTCGATGGACATGAATCTAAGTGAACTCCGGGAGTTGGTGATGGACAGGGAGGCCTGGCGTGCAGTGTTTCATGGGGTTGCAAAGAGTCGGACACGACTGAGCAACTGGACTGAACTGAACTGAACTGAATATGCCAGCAAATTTGGAAAACTCAGCAGTGGCCACAGGACTGAAAGAGGTCAGTTTTCATTCCAATCCCAAAGAAAGGCAATGCCAAAGAGTGCTCAGACTACCACACAGTTGCCCTCATCTCACATGCTAGTAAAGTAATGCTCAAAATTCTCCAAGCCAGGCTTCAGCAATACGTGAACCATGAACTTCCTGATGTTCAAGCTGGTTTTAGAAAAGGCAGACGAACCAGAGATCAAATTGCCAACATCTGCTAGATCATGGAAAAAGCAAGAGAGTTCCAGAAAAATATCTATTTTTGCTTTATTGACTATGCCAAAGCCTTTGACTCTGTGGATCACAATAAACTGTGGAAAATTCTTAGAGAGATGGGCATACCAGACCACCTAACCTGCTTCTTGAGAAATCTGTATGCAGGTCAGGAAGCAACAGTTAGAACTGGACATGGAACAACAGACTGGTTCCAAATCGGAAAAGGAGTCTGTCAAGGCTGTGTATTGTCACCCTGCTTATTTAACTTATATGCAGAGTACATCATGAGAAACGCTGGACTAGAAGAAACACAAGCTGGAATCAAGATTGCTGGAAGAAATCTCAATGACCTCAGATATGCAGATGACACCACCCTTATGGCAGAATGTGAAGAGGAACTAAAAAGCCTCTTGATGAAAGTGAAATAGGAGAGCGAAAAAGTTGGCTTAAAGCTCAACATTCAGAAAACGAAGAACATGGCATCCGGTCCCATCACTTCACGGGAAATAGATGGGGAAACAATGGAAACAGTGTCAGACTTTATTTTGCGGGGCTCCAAAATCACTGCAGATGGTGATTGCAGCCATGAAATTAAAAGGCACTTACTCCTTGGAAGAAAAGTTATGACCAACCTAGACAGCCTATTCAAAAGCAGAGACATTACTTTGCTGACTAAGGTCGGTCTAGTCAAGGCTGTGGTTTTTCCTGTGGTCATGTATGGATGTGAGAGTTGGACTGTGAAGAAGGCTGAGCGCTGAAGAATTGATGCATTTGAACTGTGGTGTTGGAGAAGACTCTTGAGAGTCCCTTGGACTGCAAGGAGATCCAACCAGTCCATTCTGAAGGATATCAACCCCGGGATTTCTTTGGAAGGAATGATGCTAAAGCTGAAACTCCAGTACTTTGGTCACCTCATGCGAAGAGTTGACTCATTGGAAAAGACTATGATGGTGGGAGGGATTGGGGACTGAAGGAGAAGGGAACGACAGAGGATGAGATGGCTGGATGGCATCACTGACTCGATGGACGTGAGTCTGAGTGAACTATGGGAGTTGGTGATGGACAGGGAGGCCTGGCGTGCTGCGATTCATGGGGTCGTAAAGAGTCGGACATGACTGACCAACTGAACTGAACTGAACTGAACTGAATGGGACCAGATGCCATGATCTTAGTTTCCTGAATGTTGAGCTTAAAGCCAACTTTTTCATTCTCCTCTTTCACTTTCATCTAGAGGCTCTTTAGTTCCTCTGCACTTTCTGTCATAAGAGTGGTGTCATCTGCATATCTGAGGTTATTGATATTTCTCCTGGCAATCTTGATTCAAGCTTGTGCTTCATCCAGCCTGTTTTTCTCATGATGTACTCTGCATATAATTTAAATAAGCAGGGTGACAATATACAGCCTTGGTGCACTCCTTTCCCGATTTGGAACCAGTCTGTTGTTCCATGTCCAGTTCTAACTGCTGCTTCTTGACCTGCATACACAGTGCTCAGGAAGCAGGTCAGGTGGGGGGAAAAGCAGATATGAAGTTGGGTCTGTCTAGGAAACTCCATAGGGTTAACATATATGGTTTGCAGAAAGAGTGAAAGGTTTGAAATTGTGAAGGGATTTTCAGTGATGCAAAAGAGCCTAGATGTTCCCTAAGGAGAATGAGGTGTCAGAAGAATTCCCTAAGCAGGAGAGTAAAATGTTTAGGCTTAAGTCATCATGATGCCCACTGTGCCTAGACTGGGTTAGAGCGACATAAGTTTGGAAGCAGCAACACTAGTTAGGAAGTTAAGAAATAATCCTGTTAAGGTTAGGCATGGCCCTGAACTAAAGTAGTGATGTTGGGAATAAAGAGGACTGGGATAATTGAAAGAACTATTAGAAACATTCCTGATAATCTAGAGGAATTTGTGACTGCTAGGAATAAAAAAACAAGATTTTTCCTAAGCAGATCTGTTGCAAGTGTATCAGTGCAGTGCTGGCTGGATGATGGCCTTGTTAGAGGGCTTGCAAGAGGAGCAGATCCAAGAGAAGTCCAAGTAGTGGGACTGTGAGCATGGTTTAATATAAGCTGCAGCTTGGAACATAACATTCCCTGCAAAAGCTCAAAAGTTTCCCTTGCCTAGATGCAACAATTTACCACAGCCAGTGGGGAAGCCATATGGGATTGCCTTGGGTTGGCCCTGTATCTTTCCATCTGGGGTTTTAGGTGTTCTGCTTTCCAAATGCTGAAAAATGAGATTGAGCATAAGAAGCTCATAAGAAGCTTCAGGGCTGTTACTGGGGGACTGTGTATGCTCATCGCTGCTCTACCTCTCTCTACATTCACTGACCTAGAAAGCAAAGAATAGACCTTGCTGGAACCCATTCAATTCAACAGGCCATAAGGCATGAAGCATGTTCAACACAATTACCAGCAAGAGAGGTATGTGCTTTTGTGTCAGTCCAAGACACAGTTAACCTTCTTGTCTCCTGGGCAGGCCTAAGGGTTTACCAGAGAAAAACCTAAGTTGTTCCAGTTCTTCTTCCAGGCTTCCTCTCCTGTAAAGCTTATTGGAACTCCCCACAGAAAGCAACCAATCCTTGAGGGAACTCATTTTATCTATTGAAGGAAGTGACAGAAGGGCAACATATCTGAAATAAATTCCATTTATTTCTGTTTAATTCAGAATTTATTTCTGTTCAATTCAGATCTACTGTATAGCACTGGGAAAATAGCTCTGGCAGAGGTATTGGAACATGAACTTTGCTTGAATTCTTGCAGCCCTACCTGAAGCACTGGAGAGGGTTCTGGAAAGAAAGCAAGATCTCTGGAGTCCAGTTTTATTTTGGCTTCTGGTTAAGAGCTGGGAATGGAATTAGGTTCTGGGATTTAAATTCTAGCTCTTAAATGTATTATCAAAATGAGATATTGGAAAAGCTATGTAACTTCTTTAAGCCTTAGTTCCTTGAATGTGTGCATACATGCATGCTCAGTCACTTCAGTCATGTTCATCTGTTTGCAACTCTGTTGACTGTAACACATGAGGCCCCTCTGTCCAGGGATTCTCCGGGCAAGAATACTGGAGTGGGTTGCCATGCCATCCTCCAGGAGATCTTTCTGACTCAGGGATCAAACCCATGTCATCTGCCTTGAATGCATTGAAAATGGATTCTTCCCACTGAGCCACCAGAGAAACCCTAGTTCCACCCCACCTCTGTAAAAGGGGGATAATGAAAATGTTATTACATGGCCTCACAGGGGATTTATTGAGAGGATTAAATAAGATAATATTTGTGAATCACCAAGTACAACATCCAGTATATACTAGGAAACAAATATGTGTCAGTTATATTACTATAATAACTTAGGGCAACTGAGGGCACCTGATCTCCAACCCACGTATTAGTAACTTATATGTGAAACAATGAATGCTAATGAAACTTACAGCTCAGACATGCTGTGATCCCATGTACATTGCAGCCATCTTCATGGTCACAGCAGTGGTGGTGATGGAGGTGGTATGTGTGTATGTAGGTATATTTGTACTTTGGGGAAGAGGTAATAAAAAATTGGGGTTGAAGGGGAAATTAAGATTGTTGAATGCCCAGTATATGCCTGGCATGTGCTGTGTATTTTATATGCATTAATTTATATAATCACTTGCTAATAAGTTGAAAAACTGGAGAAATAAGTTTTATCAGACCACCTTACCTGTCTCCTGAAAAATATGCATGCAGGTGAAGAAGCAACAATTAGAACCAGACATGGAACAATGGACTGGTTCAAAATTGGGAAAAGAGTACATCAAGGTTGTATAGTGTCACCCTGCTTATTTAACATATGCAGAGAACATCATATGAAATGCTGGGCTTGATAAATCACAAGCTGGAATCAAGATTACTGGGATAAATATCAATAACGTCAGATATGTAGATGACACAAATTTAATGGCATAAAGCAAAGAGGAACTAAAGAGTCTCTTGATAAGAGTGAAAGAGGATAGTGAAAAAGGGGCTTAAAACTCAGTATTCAAAAAAAAAAAAAAAGATCATGGCATCTGTTCTCATCACTTCATGGCAAATAGATGGGAAAAGTAGAAAGAAAACAGATTTTCTTTTCTTGGGCTCCAAAATCACTGTAATAACTGCAGCCACAAAATTAATAGACACTTGCTCCTTAGAAGGAAAACTATGGCAAAACTAGACAGCATATTAGAAAGCAGATAGATCACTTTGCCAGCCAATTTCCATCTAGTCAAAGCTGTTTTTTTTCCAGTAGTCATGTATAGGTATGAGGGTTGAACCATAAAGAAGGAGGAGTGCCAAAGAATTGATGTATTCCAATTGTAGTGCTGGAGAAGACTCTTAAGATTCCTTTGGAAAGCAAGGAGATCAAATCAGTCAATCCTACAAGAAATCAACTCTGAATATACATTGGAAGGACTGATGCTGAAGCTGAAGTTCCAATAACTGGACCATCTGATGTGAAGAGCCGACTCATTGGAAAAGACCTTGATGCTGGAAAAGATTGAGGGCAGAAAGAGAAAGGGGCAGCAGAAGATGAGATGGTTGCATGGCATCACTGACTCAATGGACATGAGTCTGAGCAAACTTTAGGACACAGTGAAGGACAAGGAAGCCTGGAGTGCTGAAGTCCTTGGGGTTGCAAAAAGTTGGACATAACTTAGCAGCTGAACAAGAACAACAATCCCTACCTTAAAAATGAAGAACCTCAAGTTCATAGAAGTTAACTCACTGGCTCTAAGTCACAGAGATAAAACCAGGGCCAGGGTCAGATTTACAATTCTTTCCACTACTCATAGATTTTGAGGGGGTTTTTACAAACATACAAAAGTTATCATTTAAAACAGTAAAAGCCAACTTTTAGTGCTATAAGAATTCAAAAAAAAAAAAAAAAAAAAGGAAGAGAACAAATTCAGACAGGGAAATCAAGAAAGCTAATATGTAGAACATGGCAGTTAGGAGGGTCTTTCAATTGGCAGAAAAGATAGCTCAAGAAAATGGCCATTCTAGATGAAGACCAACAGCACAGGCAAAGGCCAAGCTGTGTGAAACTATTCAACACGTGGAGGGAGCAGCCAGGAGCCCCTTGCGTGACTAGTTGGGGTGGGGGAAGGGGTAGAGGAGAGTGTGAGGGAATGCTAGAGTTGATGGAGCTGTGGAAGCTCTGAGGACCAACAAAGGGCAGGGAGGCCTGGAGGTAGGAAGAATGAGACAGCATTAGCAGTAGGGAAAAGCCGAGAGGCTGATCCCAGGGCAGAACTTGCAGGGGAGTGATTACCAGTGTGTCTGGAGTATCTCCTGCCCAGGAAAGACAGAACCTGAGACACAACAGATCGACACATGGGACCTCTCCTCCCAACCTTAGAGATAGGATCCCAGGCAGCTGGAGCCGAGGCTGGAGGATGAGGAAGGAGAATGGACCTCTGGGCCTTTTCTCCACAACTAACACTAAGTAACATGCAGTATCAGTGGTCTTCACTCCATAATGAGTAATTTGTTTAGCCAATCCCTCAAACCTGAATGGTCATTCCCAGTCCCAAAGAGTTTACATCCATTTGGAGGCCACATGACTTCACAGTTAACATCTTGTCTTTTGCATCTTGTTTGATCCATTAATAACTGTGTGACTTGAACATATTACTTAACATTTCTGTGCCTTAGTTTCCTTTTCTGTAAATTGAAGGTAATGATAATTTTCTCATGCATGAAGTTTTTGTGAAGATTAAATTAGACAAAATATGTGAATGAGCTAACATAGTCCTGGCTCAACTATAGGCTCAGTAATAATTTTCACAAGTGTTCCTGTCATTATTCATTGAGGATATGAGATAAACAGATGGAAATTTGAGAGTAGAATGAACAGTCCAGATACAGCCAGAGAAAGACAGGGGTGGAGGGGGTGTCAGGTATCATTCAGTTTCTCATGTTCACACATGAGTTGGTATCCCATAGGTTCAGGGAAGAAAAAGGAATGCAGACCAGAATGATCAGGGAGGCTCTAAGCAGTCAGGTCTGTCACAAGAACCATGTAAAAGCAGAGGCTGCACCTAAGGCCAAAGACCAGGTTTGATTCATGGCTCCACATTCCACTAGCTGGAGGACTTCAGGCAAGTCATTCCACCTCTCTGACCTCAGTCTCCTCATCTGTTAACTGGGGGAAATTGCTGCTGGTATAGTTCTTACAAGAATTAAATGAGAGGCATTCGGGACCCTGCTGGTTCATAGAAAGATTATGTAATAATTCCCTTAATATTTTCAAAATTGAAGATCAGGCCAGATAGTGTTGCTAAAATCTTGGCTTTCTGTCAAGTAGAAATACAGAGAGTTTTGGATGAAAGAGAGTCAGGCAGCTCTGTCTCTGAGGTTATCAGCTATCAAATTTATTTCTGAAATGCAGAATGCTACAAGGGAGTGTACAGGGAGAAGAATGAAAGGTGCAGAGTAAAATTCATATGGATTCAGAGTAATTAGCTTTATGAAAGACAAGTCTAACTACAAGTGTTTGTTAGTGAAGTAACAGCTAAAGAATAACCAAAATTGTTTAACTCTTGCAGCATATTTGGTTGATTAGTGCCGAAGGCTGTTGACTCAATTCTATCTTTGCTGCAACAAATTACTCACTGCTAGTTCATTCCCACCATTTCAATGGAGAAGGGAAAAGGGCATCCTTCTCATCTTATTGAGGACAAAACTTCAGTTTTACTTCACTTGACAAACACCAGCTATCCAACCTGGTGGAGGGCATCAGTTCAGTTCAGTTCAGTCGCTCATTTGTGTCCAACTCTTTGTGACCTCATGAACTGCAGTGTTCCAGGCCTCCCTGTCTACCTCCAACTCCTGGAGTTTACTCAAACTCATGTCAATTGAGTCGGTGATGCCATCCAACCATCTCATCCTCTGTCATCCCCTTCTCCTCCCACCTTCAATCTTTCACAGTATCAGGGTCTTTTCAAATGAGACAGTTCTTCACATCAGGTGGCCAAAGTACTGGAGTTTCAGTTCAACATTATTCCTTGCAATGAATATTCAGGACTGTTTTCCTTTAGGATGGACTAGTTGGATCTCCTTGCAGTCCAAGGGACTCTCAAGAGTCTTCTTCAAAACCACAGTTCAAAAGTATCAATTCTTCGGTGCTCATCTTTCTTTATAGTCCAACTCTCACATCCATACATGACTACTGGAAAAACCATAGCTTTAACTAGATGGACTTTTGTTGGCAAAGTAATGTCTCTGATTTATATAACTTTTCTTCCAAGGAGCAAGTGTTTTTAATTTCATGACTGCAATCACCATCTGCAGTG
Organism: Oryx dammah; assembly: GCF_014754425.2. Taxonomy (NCBI): domain Eukaryota; kingdom Metazoa; phylum Chordata; class Mammalia; order Artiodactyla; family Bovidae; genus Oryx; species Oryx dammah. Next base: position 61,074,293 of record NW_024070192.1, read on the forward strand.
TCTTTGGAGGCCCCCCCACCTCAAAATAAAGTCTGCCACTGTTTCCCCATCTATTTGCCATGAAGTGATGGGAAAAGATGCCATGATCTTAGTTTTCTGAATGTTGAGCTTAAAGCCAACTTTTTAACTCTCTTCTTTCACTTTCATCAAGAGGCTCTTTAGTTCTTCTTCACTTTCTGTTATAAGGGTGGTGTGATCTGCATATCTGAGGTTACTGATGTTTCTGCTGGCAATCTTGGTTCCAGCTTGTGCTTCATACATCCAATGTTTCTAATGATGTGCTCTGCATATAAGTTAAATAAGCAGGATGACAATATACAGCCTTGATGTACTCCTTTCCCTATTTGGAAGCAGTCTGTTGTTCCATGTCCAATTCTAACTGTTGCTTCCTGACCTGCATACAGGTTTCTCAACAGGCAGGTCAGGTGATCTGGTAATCCCATCTCTTTAAGAATTTTCCACAGTTTGTGGTGATCCACACAGTCTAGTCATTGGCATAGTCAATAAAGCAGAAATAGATGTTTTTCTGGAACTCTCTTGCTTTTTTGATAATCCAGCAGATGTTGGAAATTTGATCTCTGGTTCCCCTGCCTTTTCTAAAAGTAGATTGAATATCTGGAAGTCCACGGTCCATGTACTGTTGAACCCTGGCTTGGAGAATGTTGAGCATTACTTTACTAGCGTGTCAGATGAGTGCAATTGTGCAGTAGTTTGAGCATTGTTTGGCATTGCCTTTCTTTGGAATTGGAATCAAATCCTCTCCTACTCCAAGAGATGAGAACTCCTAGAGATCTTTATTTTGAGGATGGAGAATGATGGTGTACCTTCTGAAGCTTCTTTAGACAGGCAAAGGGCTAATAGGCCCTACCTAGTTGGATCACAGAGCTCTCTCCCTGTTTCACTCACCCCACAGTGACTTTTGTCATTATTTCAGCAGGATCTATTCTGAGGAGTGGCTGGATTCTCTGCAACACCATTATCTTGCTGTAAAAGTGTTGTAACTTGAAAGAGACAAACTTAACAAGTGGTTTAAAAAAAGGCAGAAGCCAAAGATCAGGAAAACAAAACAAAACAAACAAACAAACAAACAACAAAAAAAAACTATTGTAACCAGAAGCCAAAGCAGAAGAAAGGACCAACTTACATTTAATAGCAACTTTTATTGTGGTCCAGATAGAGTCAGCACTTTTGTTATCCTGCCCAAAGGCATTGAGACATTTGGCATGGTCATACCTAGTTTTGATGTCTTTTTTAAATTAACCCAGTATGACTGATGTTGTTATAGCAGATACATAAATAGTTGGAGGAGTGACAGCCTGAATATTAATAGAAAAAATAGATCTTATTTATTTTTAAGAGAAGAAACCTGAATCCTAATGTAAACCTGGCACTTTAAGGAGACTTGTAGCCAGGTAGCCATTTGTCTAATTTTATCTCTGTAAGTTTCAACCTTTGATGTGATAGTAATACATAAAGCAAAGCAGTTGTCACCATTAATAACTTTAGTGTTTTTCTAGGAATGAGATGATTTAAGAGTCTGGGTTCCTGAAAATCCTTACCTTAAAATATCTATCTGAAAGCCTGTTTTGTCAGTTTTTCCTAGAGCACAGGATGAGTGCTTCATTTCTGATCTTCAGTCTGAAGTCCTTTTAGGGAGTTTTGAAGGTCAACAGCTGTAGTGGCTATGGTTTAATCTTTGTAGAGATAAACCACAAGTTCCAATTTCCAATCAGTAGGATCTTGTGATGATCATAAATTCAACCATAGTTGGGAAGTGCATTTTATGATCATTTCATCCCTTGGTGATAAGAATGCTCATTCCTAGGTCTGGCAAAGATTTTGCTGATAGGCTGCTCAAATTGCTATTACTGGATTAGTCCAGACTAGTAACAAAAATGGAGAAGGCACTGGCGACCCATTCTAGTACTGTTGCCTGGAAAATCCCATGGATGGAGGAGCCTGGTAGGCTGCAGTCCATGGGGTCTCGAAGAGTCGGACACAACTGAGCGACTTCACTTTCACTTTTCACTTTCATGAAATGGAGAAGGAAATGGCAACCCACTCCAGTGTTCTTGCCTGGAGAATCCCAGGGACGGGACAGCCTGGTGGGCCGCCATCTATGGGGTCGCACAGAGTCGGACACGACTGATGCGACTTAGCAGCAGCAGCAGGAGAAAAAGTCTGCTCCCTCTGTCTTACTAGTCTCTTATGGACCAGGAAGATATTCCCTCTTACTGCTTCTTCCCATAGCAAGAGTTACATTATAGCAAATATTGATCTCATACGGAACTACAGAATTTTATTAGAGGCTCAGTCACACTGTCTTTGGTAATGCAAGAAACAACAATCTAGTAAAACAGGGAAAATGCAAATAACATATCTAGCAGTATTAGTAAAGTCATAAGTAAGAATTAACCCAGGAACTTCCATTAGGTCCAGCTTAGTACATCCCAGGTTGTCTGACTTAGTCTGTTCACAACATGCTCAGTTGCTTCAGTCGTGTCTGACTCTTTGTGACCCCCATGGACTGTAACTCACCAGGCTCCTCTGTCCATCGGATTCTCCAGGCAAGAATATTGGAGTGGGTTGCCATGCCCTCCTCCAGGGGATCTTCCTGATCAGGGATCAAATCAGGGTCTCCAAGTATGATTTAATTGTTCCCAGCATAGAAGAGCCTTTAAACTTAAATTACTGTAGCCTGGTGATTAAGTAAATACATTCATCCCGTATTTGTGGGATGTTTTATTCCTTGGCTGAAATTATGCTTGTTGCTCTGATTGAACTTGAGTAAAAGAGGAAATTTTACATTTATGGCCAGGGTCAGAGCAAGTATTATTAACTGGCGGATGAGGGTATCCTCATCGAACAATATCAGTAATAGCCTAAACATGACTCTAATTTTTCTTTTAAAATAAATTTCTTAACAGCCAACCAGTTAGAACCTTCAAGTGGAGAAATCCACTCAGGTAACCCAGAAGTACTAGACACAGGTAATTTGCTACACCCTCAGCAACTTGATTGATTGTGTTAAACTAGCATAGGATCATAAGCAAAGGTCCAAGAAGTCAAGAAAACATTAGAAATGATCATGTGTTTCCAGCTGAGGATCTTGGGCAAACTGTTTTCTTCTGATGTTGTCTTCTTCTTGTCGTGGTGTGAGTGTAATTTCTCCTCTGCTTGAGTACTGCTTTAAGGTGATTTTGAAGTCAGCAATCCTCTCTATAGACCGGTTCAGTGCAGGGGCCCTTTGTGAGTGGAAACTAATCCAAGAGTCAATTCCCTTCAGCTTCCCTGTGCATGAGCTAGTTAAAAATGCCTGATAAGTGTCCTTCCACTCAGGTAGAAGAAAGTCCTTTAAATTATGTCTTTTCCCGTATGCATAATCCCCTGGTGCAGGTTATGGGGCATATGATCCTCATTCAGAGATAGATTGCTGAGATAAGCTTTAGAAATAAATATAGAGCACCCTTTAATAATTTAATTAAGCTTTTCAGCAATATAAAAGCTCCCATAAGCTTTTCAGCAATGGGAGAAGGCAATGACACCCCACTCCAATACTCTTGCCTGGAAAATCCCATGGATGGAGGAGCCTGGAGGGCTGCAGTCTATGGGGTTGCTGAGGATCAGACACGACTGAGCGTCTTCACTTTCACTTTTAGCAATATAACACTACAGCAAAGAATTATCTGGGAAATGAGTCTTGGTAAACAGACTTTTCATTGAGTTAGACAAGGCTGTGGTCCTAGTGTGATTAGATTGACTAGTTTTCTGTGATTATGGTTTCAGTGTGTGTGCCCTCTGATGCCCTCTTGAAACACCTACCATCTTACTTGGGTTTCTCTTACCTTGGACGTGGGGTCTCTTTTCACGGCTGCTCCAGCAAAGTGCAGCTGCTGCTCCTTACCTTGGATGAGGAGTATCTCCTCACCGCCACCCCTCCTGACCTTGAATGTGGAATAGCTCCTCTAGGCCCTCCTGTGCCTGCACAGCCATCACTCTTTGGACGTGGGATAGCTCCTCCCAGCCACCGTCCCTGTCCTCAGACATTGGGTAGCTCCTCTCAGCTGCTCCTGTGGCTGTCACAGTCTGGCACTCTTGGCTGCTGCCCCTTACCTCAGATGTGGGGTAACTCCTCTTGGCCGCCGCCCCTTGGACATGGGGTCCACCCGGTTTCTGCCCCTTACCTTGGCCGTGATCTGGGCACTGTCACAGCCACCTGTGCTCTATACATCATCGCAGCCACCAGGGTGGGTCATGGTAGAGAGGTCTGATAGAATGTGGTCCACTGGAGAAGGGAATGGCAAACCACTTCAGTATTCTTGCCTTGAGAACCCCATGAACAATATGAAAAGGCAAAATGATAGAATACCAAAAGAGGAACTTCCCAGGTCAGTAGCTGCCCAATATGCTACTGGAGATCAGTGGAGAAATAACTCCAGAAAGAATGAAGGGATGTAGCCAAAGCAAAAACAACACCGATTTGTGGATCAGACTGGTGATAGAAGCAAGGTCCGATGCTGTAAAGAGAAATATTGTATAGGAACCTGGAATGTCAGGTCCATGAATCAAGGCAAACTGGAAGTGGTCAAACAGGAGATGGCAAGAGTGAACGTTGACATTCTAGGGATCAGATAACTAAAATGGACTAGAATGGGTGAATTTAACTCAGATGACCATTATATCTACTACTGCGGGCAGGAATCCCTTAGAAGAAATGGAGTAGCCATCATGGTCAACAAGAGAGTCTGAAATGCAGTATTTGGATGCAATCTCAAAAATGACAGAATGATCTCTGTTCGTCTCCAAGGCAAACCATTCAGTATCACAGTAATCCAAGTCTAGGCCCCAACCAGTAATGCTGAAGAAGCTGAAATTGAATGGTTCTATGAAGACCTACAAGACCTTTTAGAACTAACACCCAAAAAAGATATCCTTTTCATTATAGGGGACTAGAAAGCAAAAGTAGGAAGTCAAGAAACACCTGGCATAACAGGTAAATTTGGCCTTGGAATACGGAATGAAGCAGGGCAAAGATTAACAGAGTTTTGCCAAGAAAATGCACTGGTCATAGCAAACACCCTCTTCCAACAACACAAGAGAAGACTCTACACATGGCCATCACCAGATGGTCAGCACCAAAATCAGGTTGGTTATATTCTTTGCAGCCAAAGATGGAGAAGCTCTATGCAGTCAACAAAAACAAGACCAGGAGTTGACTGTGGCTCAGATCATGAACTCCTTATTGCCAAATTCAGACTTAAATTGAAGACAGTAGGGAAAACCACTAAATCATTCAGTTCAGCTCAGTTCAGTTCAGTTGCTCAGTCGTGTTCAACTCTTTGTGACCCCATGAATCGCAGCACACCAGGCCTTCCTGTCCATCACCAACTCCTGGAATTCACTCAGACTCAAGTCCATTGAGTCAGTGATGCCATCCAGCCATCTCATCCTCTGTCATCCCCTTCTCCTCCTGTCCCCAATCCCTCCCAGCATCACAGTCTTTTCCAATGAGTTAACTCTTCGCATGAGGTGGGCAAAGTACTGGAGTTTCAGGTTTAGCATCATTCCTTCCAAAGAAATCCCAGGGCTGATCTCCTTCAGAATGGATTGGTTGGATCTCCTTGCAGTCCAAGGAACTCTCAAGAGTCTTCATCAACACCACAATTCGAAAGCATCAATTCTTCGGCACTCAGCCTTCTTCACAGTCCAACTCTCACATCCATATATGACCACTGGAAAAACGATAGCCTTGACTAGACGGACCTTAATTGGCCAAGTAACGTCTCTGCTTTTCAGCATGCTATCTAGGTTGGTCATAACTTTTCTTCCAAGGAGTAAGCATCTTTTAATTTCATGGCTGCAGTCACCATCTGCAGTGATTTGGAGCCCACCAAAATAAAATCTGACACTGTTTCCACTGTTTCCCCATCTATTTCCTATGAAGTGATGGGATCAAATGCCATAATCTTCGTTTTCTAAGTTATCTCTTTTTAATTAAACACAGTTAAGACTAATTTGTTGTTGTTGTTGTTTTTTATATAATTTGGGTTATTGACTATATTGGTTTCCTTTACACTGACTCACATAATTTCTCAGGAGTCTCAGACTAAATTCCCAAGGGCCTTTCAAGGTCTTTCCTTTCTTGGAGGATATCTCTCAAGAGATTTTAAGAATATTTTGAGATTCCTGTACATGTCCAGAGGCACTCTAATTTTTTGTTTAAATTTACCTGATAAGACTGTTTAGAACTCAAGCATCTCCAATCTTTGAAGGGACAATCCAGAGAGAAAAGAAAAATATTTTAAATTTAAATTACTTAATTGTGGTAAATCATAAGTAGCTTGAGGAAAATACGTTTCTCTCTCTCCCTCTCTCTCTCTCTTTTTTTTAATCTGAGAAGCAAAAATTTTAAAACCACAATACAAAAAGTCATAAAATTATAATGATATTAAGCACTTAGTTTGAAAGTGAAAGTGAAGTTGCTCCGTCGTGTCTGACTCTTTGCAACCCCATGGACCGTAATTTACCAGGCTCTTCTGTCTATGGGATTTTTCAGGCAAGAGTACTTGAATAGGTTGCCATTTCCTTCTCCAGGGGAATCTTCCCGACCCAGGGATCGAACCTGGGTCTCCCACATTGCAGGCAGATGCTTTACAGTCTGAGCCACCAGGGAAGCCCTCAAGCACTTACTTTAATCCCATATAAATAATCTTTTTTTTTTTTTTTCTGTTTGAACCCAGTTTTCCATTAGTTTTGTCGCCTTTCCCTGGTGATTAAGGATGACAATGACAGTGATAATTTTAAGAAGTTTGTGAAGTTTTTATTAAGGCTTGTATGTCTTGTCCATCAAATGTAAAAATAATAATAATAATAATAAGGTTTATCAGGGACCTGGGAAGGGCCAAGTGACCATCTTGGATTTGCCACAGTCCTGACTATTTAATTTACAGCTATTGTTGTGTGAGTGCTAAGTCGCTTCATTTGTATCTGACTCTGCGACTCTGTTGATTGTAGCCTTCCAGGCTCCTCTGTCCATGGGTTTCTCCTGGCAAGGATACTGGAATGGCTTGCCATCCCTTCATCTAGGGGATCTTCCTTCTCCAGGGATCCAACAGCCTCTCTCTGCTTTGGCAGGTATGTTCTTTACCACTAGCACCATCTATTGATTCATCTCAAATTATGTGATTTAGGAGTAGCCCATTGCCATGCTACAAGGACATTAGGATAGCACAGGTCTCACTATGAGGGGCTAATTTTTGTAAAAGTGGAATGAACTTTGTGCCATAGTCTTCAGAGTGACAGTGAAAGTTGCTCAGTCGTGTCCGACTCTTTGCCACCCCATGGACTGTATGGAACTTTCCAGGCCAGAATACTGGGGTGGGGAACCTTTCCCTTCTTCAGGGGATCTTCCCAACCCAGGGATTGAACCCAGGTCACCCACATTGCAGGCAGGTTCTTTACCAGCTGAGCCACAAGGGAAGTCCATAATCTTCATAAATCATAGTAAAATAATAATTATTTACTTTACCAAAATAACAAATGACTTTAAAGATGAATGCAAATCACTTCAGCTCAGTTCAATCGTTCAGTCATGTCTGACTCTTTGTGACCCCATGGACTGCTGCACTCCAGTCCTCCCTGGCCATCACCGACTTCCAGAGCTTACCCAAGCTCATGTCCATTGACTCAGTGATGCCATCTAACCATTTCATCCTCTGTCGTCCCCTTCTCCTCCCACCTTCAATCTTTCCCAGCATCAGGGTCTTTTCCAATGAGTCACTTCTTTGCATCAGGTGGCCAAAATGTTGGAGTTTCAGCTTCAACATCAGTCCTTCCAGTGAATATTCAGGACCGATTTCCTTTAGGATGGACTGGTTGGATCTCCTTGCAGTCCAAGGGACTCTGAAGAGTCCTCTCCAACACCACAGTTCAAAAGCATCAATTCTTTGGTTCTCAGCTTTCTTTATAATCCAACTCTCACATCCATACATGACTACTGGAAAAACCAAAACTTTGACTAGACAGACCTTTGTTAGCAAAAGGCAATGAAATTCACACAGCCTATTATCAAAAGCAGCATTCCAAGAATTGTTCTCTCTCTTTCATTTTTTAACATTGTAACTAGTGTTTGTTTGTTTTTTTTTAACTTTTTTTTAATTGGAGGAAAATTGCTTTACAATATTGTGTTGGCTTCTACAATACAACAATGAGAATCAGTCATAATTATACATATATTCCTTCCCTCTTGAGCCTCCCTCCCCTCCCCCATCTGAAAGAGAAAACAATATTGTATATTAACACATATATGCGATCTACAAAAAATTATATTGATGAGCCTATTTGTAAGGAATGAATGGAGACACAGTTGTAGAGAATAGACCTGTGGACACAGTGGGAGAAAAAGAGGATGGGATGAATTGAGAAGGTAGTCTTGACATATATTCACTATTATGTGTAAAATAGATAGTCGGAAGTTGCTGTATAGTACAGGGAGCCTAGCCTGGTACTCTGTGAAAATTTGCTATTAGAAGGGGGGAGGGGCAGATTCCAGTCTGCTACTAGCTTACTGTTAATCACAAAACTTATTTGCCTAATTAAATTTAGTCTAGTCTTAATCAATTTTAGAAAGTCCTGCTGGCATACAAAATTCTTTACCAAGTGTTTCTTTTTCACAGGCCTTTTAGCATTTTCTGGATTCATATTAACTTGTTCCATTTCTTCCGATCTATACACAATTAGTTCTAAGACACAATTAATCTCATTTTCTTCAGAATAATATCTCCAGTATGTATTTCTTCTTTTGCCAACAACCTATAAACTACTTGCTTTACATGTTGAAATACTTCCCTTGTCACTTTCATAGCTCTGGTTACATATTATAATTTTAAAACCTTTAAAAAAACCTGGACTTTTAGTGAAAACCAATAAGAAAGCAATTGTTAACTGTTTGTCCTGTTTGGCAAGTTTTAAATTAGCACACTGGAGAACATATTCTGTAACCTCTAAAAACATGTATTTTCCCAAGGCACAATTTCTTTTCCCATGACTAGTAAACCCAAACATCTTTAATGTTTCTCTTGTATTTAAAGTCATTTGATTTGTAAGCACTTACTTTTCTTTTGGAGACGGAAATGGCAACACACTCCAGTATTCTTGCCTGTAGAATTTCATGGACAGAGGAACCTGTCTCAAAGAGTTGGACACAACTGAGTGACTTAACACTTTTCTTTTAAGCTCATTCACAAATAAACCTCAGCAATATTATTCAAAGACAAAGACACATACTGATACACATACATATTGCCAAACAAATAAAGATCTCATAGTTTCCACTTGAGTGTAAAATGCCTTCTGCTCCCCATCCTCCTTTCACACAAAGGTGAAGGCTCAGGCAAGGTGGACTCTTATCAAGGACTTGATAAGAGTTAACTTCAAGCTTTCTCCTAGGCATATTTTTGTTCTCCCAGGGATAAAATTATGTTAAAAAAAAAAAAGGATTTAAAGAAGCTATCTTTTGCTAAGTGAAAGTTATTCATTGCTCAGTCATGTCCTATTCTTTGCAACCCCCATGGACTGTAGCCTGCCAGGTTCCTCTGTCCCTGGAACTCTCCAGGCAAGAAGACTGAAGTGAGTAGCCATTTTCTTCTCCAAAGATTGTTCCCAAATGAGGGATGGAATCCTCCTACATTGCAGGGGGATTCTTTAGCATCTGAGCCACCAGGGAAGCCTTGTTGCAAATGCAAAAAGAAACAGTTTTGCAATTCCAAAACAGTTTCATTATAACCAGTTTTCTCTAGAGCATAAAGAATATCATGGCTATCCAGCATCAAAATGTCATCTCTCCTTTCTGTAGTCATAGTTTCACAGCTAACATATACACCAAATACTGCTCAAATTGGCCTTAATATCAGAGGCAGTCTGGCTAATGAAATGTTGTCCTAGCAGGGATTTTTTTTTTCCTCCAGGGAGATGGGGTCTTAGTTTGATCAGAATAGTTTGATCAAAAGGAGTAAGGGAACTTGCAGGAGTAGGGGAAGCTTGGTTCTCCCCACTTGAGAGTTGAGAGAAGTTAGAAGGGCATCATTTAGAACATTAGAGAGATTTCTTGATTCCTCAGGCTTTTGATTGTAGAAGCACAAAGAACAGGATTATGATAAAGGATTATGATAAAATCCTGAACGAAAGAGAGTCTCAGTCCTTTTTTTTTTTTTTTTTGTCATTGGATCATAGCTGTATATCAGCCAGTCATTCAAAACTTTCCCCAAGGTATTCCTATAAAGTCGAGGTGGAACCTTACAGGAAGAGCGTCCCATTGCAGCTCAAGTAGCTGGCAATAAACTTTAAATGTTTGCACACTCAAAACAGAATTAAATCTTTACCTCACCATCTGGTAATCACAAGTAAAGGAAACAGCAAAGAGATGCTAAAAAAGAGAAAGACATATGGCATAAAACTGCCCAACAAGACTTTTGAGTCCCACTAGACCTGGACTGTTAAAGCAGCACCTTACATGAGAATTTCCCTCTTCAGGGAAAATTTCACATCAAGATTTTCCTTTTCAGGGTAATCCGCAAGTTTGGAATTGAGGTTCCCCTATGGACAAGGTCAAAGGCCCAGTCTGGGTGATTCACCAAAGTGAGTCTGTTGGGTACATTGTGAGTTCCAAATCCCCTATTTCTGATCCTCCGGTAGTCAGTGTTTTCCTCGGAGTGGAAGTTCAAGCCATCGCAGACAAGAGAAGAGACAGTGTCCTCAAGGCAAAAGAAGCCTCAGCCGCTGCTACGTCAAACGTTTCCCTGTTCTCCACCACAGTCCTGAAGTTCTGCAACCCAGTCAGTGGATCAGATGTGATTGGGGCATGGCTCTATGACAGGGAGTCCCTGGCAACCTGGTCGCAGAGAAGTCTTCCAACCCTCCTCTCTCCTGGAGGAGGCTGAAATGGAGAGAAATCCCCAAGCATCCAATCAAGGGGCCGAGTTTTGGGGGAAACAGAAAAAGTAGCTTTATTTCTTTGTCAGACAAAGAAGGAACACAGCAGTCTACCTTCTCAAGAACTGTGCTGCTTCTTCCCTGGGGAATAGAAAATGGCCTTGCAGTCAAGGCTCTTTTGGTCTGGGGTAAGTTAAAAGGATCAGAGTAGTGGAGGTCTTGTATTATTTTCTTCTGCAAAATTTTCAGCGAAAGCTGGAGTCAGGTGGCTCGGTAACCTGGTCTGGAGTCTCCAAGTTTATTGGGGTTATCAGATTGTGAACTTTTTTGTGAAATGCAGAATGTTACAAGCAGGCTTGCTTTCAAAAATGGTGAGTTTGGCTCAACATTCAAAAAACTAAGATCATGACATCCCATCCCATCACTTCATGGTGAATAAATGGGGAAAAGAAATGGAAGCAGTGACAGACGTTATTTTCTTGGGCTCCAAAATCACTGCAGATGGTGACTGCAGCCATGAAATTAAAAGATAATTGCTCCTTGGAAGAAAAGCTATGACAAATCTAGTCAGCATATTAAAAAGGAGAGACATCACCATCATCCCCACCATACTCCAGCTGTTTATACTGGAGAGGTTGCTTGAAAATGTATGGGAGGCCTTTAGTATTTTAGGATTTTCACCATGATCAGAGGAGAGGAGTAAAGAAGCAATTAGTGGGATGGGAACAAAGGTTGTAAAGGCCCCACAATGCATGGGACAGTCACATACAATAAAGTCTTGTCCAGACCCAACTGTCCACCACTCACTGATACTAAAACATTGCTTGAATTGAAGAATGAGGGATGGATTCTAAGACTATATTAGGTTGACAATAAGCCCATTCTTCTGCATTTATCACAGTCCCCTCTTTATACAGTGTGGTCTGTTTTTGTGGCTCCCCCTCTCCTATAAGGCATTTAAGTACTCTGAAAACAGATTCCACTATCCTCTGGCTTTGGCTTAATTTTGTGTTACAATAAAAGGCCAGAACCAATGTGCAAATTAGTTCCTGAATTATCACTGTTATATTTTTCTACCTACATACTGGGATTTTCTTGGTACTTTTGTCAATTATTTTCTAATAATTGCATTACCTGTGTCATACTTTTTAGAATAAACTGATATTCTCTGTATTTTCCCAAAGTTCTTTTGTACTCATTATATTCATCTTTCATAATATTCTTGTATATATTTTCCTGATTTTTCAAAACCTCTTTGATAGCCTTCCATTTCCTATAATATGGATTAATATGTTTTTTCTTACTCTTTTAAATTATATATATATATGTATACATATGTAATTGAAATATAGTTGACATGATGTTTGTACAGCAAGGTGATTTGATTATACAAATAGACATGTATTGTTTTGGAAATTATTTTCCATCATAGTTTATTATAAGATATTCACTATAGTTCCCTAGCAAAAATCTATTTTTTTAATTAAAAGCTAGCATTCTATTCATACTAGTTCAAACAAGTGGAATCAAAAGGTCATAATGTTGTTAGTTAGGCAAAAATTCATAAGTTTTCTAAAAAATATATATTATACATATTAATATACATGTATACAAAAGCCTTTGTGCAAAGCTTGATAAAGGCTTGAGAAAGAATATTTTAAAAAAAGAGATGCAGAAATTGGAGAACATTAACTAAATAAAATGGGAGCATTAAATATGAAAAAGAAAACCTGAAAAAAAGCTAGATAAAAGAATAATATAGTCCAGTTGTTTTTAAACAAGAACACTCATTAGAAACAAATCTGAAACTCTGGAGGAAAGAAAAAAAAAAGCAATACCTGAGCATTTGTATTAAAAAAAAAAATTCAAGACAATTCTGAATGCAACTGGATTTTTAAAAAGTGATTACATGTTTTTCTACTAGATCCTAGTTTTGGTGATATAAAGCTTTTATTTTTCTGTTGATCAATCAAGAGACAATGGTATTAAGTGATTACAGTATTAAATATTAGAGTTACATAATCACAATAGTAAAATATGTTTATCAGTTTTCACAATCAATAGCTAGAAAAAAATAAAAAAGATAATTACAATTGCAAGCCATAATGGGAAGATGATTAACTTAACAATATAAAATAATTGCATACAAACTGGGGGATCAAGCAGAGTGATGTGGTAAGTGAAAAGGCATAAATGTACATGTTTACATCCACCAAGCCAGTCTATGTCTTTTAGTTGGTGCATTTATATTAAAGGTAATTTTTTGATATGTATGATCCTATTACCATTGTCTTAATTGTTTTAGGCTTATTTTCTGTAGGTATTTTCTTCCTGTTGTGTTTCCTGCCTAACGAAGTTCCTTTAGAATTTGTTGTAAAGCTGCTTGGTGGTGCTGAATTTTCTTAACTTTTGCTTGTCTGGAAGCTTTTGATTTCTCCAACAGATCTGAAGGAGAATCTTGCTGGGCATTCTTGGTTGCAGGTTCTTCCCTTTCATCACTTTAAATATAACATGCCATTCCCTTCTGGCTTGTAGAGTTTCTGTTGAGAAATCAGCTGACAGCCTGATGGGAGTTAGTTCCCTTGTATGTTATTTGTCATTTTTCCCTTGTTCCTTTTACTATTCTATCTCTGTCATTAATTTTTGTCAATTTGATTATTATGTGTCTCAGTGTGTTTCTACTTGGGTTTATTCTGTCTGGAACCCTCTGTGCTCCCTGGATTCGGTTCCTTTTCCATGTTTGGGAATTTTTTAGCTATTATCTTTTCAAATATTTTCTAAGGTCCTTTCTCTCTCTCTTCTCCTTCTGAGGCCCCTATAATGCAAATGTTGGTGCATTTAATGTTGTCCCAGAGGTTTCTTAAGTTGTCTTCATTTCTTTTCATTATTTTTCCTATATTCTATTCTGTGACAGGGATTTCCACCATTCTGTCCACCAGGTCATTCATCTGTTCTTCTGCCTCAATTATTCTGCTATGAATTCCTTCTAGTGTATCATTCATCTCTATTTGTTTGTTCTTTAGTTCTTCCAGATCTTTGGTAAACATTTCTTGCATCTTCTCAATCTTTGCCCTTATTCTTTTCCCGAGATTCTAGGTCGTCTTCACTATCATTATTATGAATTCTTTTTCTGGAACGTTGCTTATCTCCACCTCATTTAGTTAGTTTTCTGGGATTTTATCCTGTCCCTTCAGCTGGGACATAACTTTCTGTTTCATTATCATGATTAACTTTATGTAAAATGGTTTGGTTTACCTGCTGTGAGGCTGTGCTTCTTCTTGCTTATTCTGTCTGCCCTCTGATGGCTGAGGCTAAAAGACTTGGGTAAGCTTCTTGATGGGAGGGACTAGTAATGGGAAAACTGGGTCTTGCTCTGGTGGGCAGGGTCTTGCTCAATAAAGCTTTAATCCAATTATCTGCTGATGGGTGGGATTGCGCTCTCTCCCTGTTAGTTGTTTGACCTAAGGCAACCCAGACCTGGGGGTTTATGGGCTCTATGGTAAAGTTAATTAATGGTAAACAAGAGGATTTATGCCACAGGGGACCTTCCAGTGCCCTGTTCCTGTGGTAAGCCCCCTCCACAGGAGGCCTTCCAACACTAGCAGTTGGTTTGGTTCAGTCTCCTGTGGGATCACTGCTTCTATCCTCTGAGACTTTGTTAATGAAAAAATTTGTTTTCTCCCTCCAAGACTGGAGTCTCAGTTCCCCCAGTCTTCTGGAAGTCTTATAATCAAATCCTGCTGACCTTCAAAGCCAGATTCCCTGTGCATTCCCTGTCCCTTTGTCAGATCCCCAGGATGATGTGGGGTTCAGAACCTTCACAACAGTGCACGAACTTCTTTGGTATCATTGTCTCCAGTCTGTGGGTCACACACCTGGTAGGTATAGAATTTTATTTTATCATGATTGCACCCTTCCTACAATCTCACTGCTGCTTTTTCTTTGTCTTTGGATGTGGGATATCTTTTTTTGGTGGGTTCCAGCATCTTCCTGTCAATGGTTGTTTAACAGCTAGTTGCAGTTTTATGCTCTCAGAGGAGGAGATGAGCCCATGCCATTTTACTCCACCCTGTTGAACTGGAATCCCTTCTTGCTGCTGCTGCTGTGCTGCTGCTGCTAAGTCGCTTCAGTCGTGTCCGACTCTGTGCGACCCCATAGACAGCAGCCTACCAGGTTCCTCCATCCTTGGGATTCTCCAGGCAAGAACGCTGGAGTGGGTTGCCATTTCCTTCTCCCATGCATAAAAGTGAAAAGTGAAAGTGAAGTCGCTCAGTCATGTCTGACTCTTCATGACACCATGGACTGCAGCCTCCCAGGCTCCTCCGTCTGGAGTGGGTTGCCATTGCCTTCTTCAGGAATCACTTCTTACTCTTTTAAATTAAAAAAAAAGAAAGAAAGAAAGAAAGGAAATCACTAAATAACTTGTAGTGTCTTTAATGATTAAAATATTTAGACAGGTATTCAAATTACTTTAAGCCTGTAAAACACCATGGCATGAGGTATGCTATTGAATTTAATTAACCTGATTCTAGGATTTGGAATACATGGCTGACTTAAAAGCTGGGCAGATTCTGAAAGGGCAAGAATAGGGGAAAGTTGGCAGGCAGTTGGCAGTGTGATTCGTGGAAGAGTCAGACACGATAGAGAAAATGTGCTATAATGAAGAATCTCTTCTATAGTGAAGAGACTTCTCTATAGTGAAGTAGTTACCGACTTCCCTCTACAGTCTTTGGTTGTGTGATCTGCAACAAAAGTAAATCTGAAATTATCACCATTCCCACTCCTCTACACACATGCACCTTAAAATTTTTAATGACTTTCCATTGTTTTTAAGATAAAGGCAAAATTCTTACCAGGGTCTTCAAGACTAGAAATAGTTTGGCCCCTACTTTTTACTCTTAGATTATATGACCTTCGTTTCCCCTTAAGAAAGTTTAGTCAAAAGTTTAGTCGCTCAGTCGTGTCCGACTCTTAGCAACACCATGGACTGTAGTCTACCAGGCTTCTCTTTCCATGGGACTTTCCAGGCAAGAATATTGGAGCGGGTCGCCATTTCCTTCTCCAGAGGATTTTCCTGACCCAGGAATCGAACCCGGGTCTCCCACGTTGTAGGCAGATGCTTTACCGTCTGAGCCACCTTAACTTCTGCATTCCAACCTGTACATTTTACACATGCTGCAGGGCCTTTGGACATGTACTTCCTTGTGCCTTTAAGATCTTACCTTTTTTATCGTCTCTTACCCAGCAAAGTACCAAGTATATAGGAGATATAAATAAGCTTTATTGAAATAATAAATGAATGAAGACTTGGGAATAAATTCTGAGGCTTGGGGTATTTTGTTTTCTTTGGGTTTGATTTGATTTAGCCTAAACATTATAATATGAGAACCCAGAGGTCACAAACTGCCAACCAGGAGGCACAGGGACTCTTCCTGACTTGTACATGTGTTCTTTTGCTGTTGTCATGCCCAGCACCCTTCTCTTATCTTTAGGACATATGTTGCATTATAATGACCAAGCATGATGAATTTTCATACATGTGTTTGTCCCATTGGAGTATTTATGTACTTAGAATATGCTAGGTATTGCATCTAAAGCCTGCTTTGTCACAGACATGGACTTCAGAGCTTATTTACCTGCTTTAATTTATTTAATCATCCCAGCAACTCTTTCAGTAGTTGTATTGTAATCACATTTTTGCATGTGAAATAATTGAGACTCAAAAAAGAATAAATAACCCAGGACTTGAACCTAGGATGTTAGACTCGAGAACAAACAAGTGATCCTCATTCATGTTCTCTGCTGGGATGCTTTTAAGGTAGAGAAAGCATAGGTGGGAAGTTGGCAGTTAAGAGAAATAAGATGGAAACGATGAAGTCTGGGTTATAGGAAACAGTGAGGCAGAGCTTTAATTAAAATTAGGTGAAGGTCTAAAAGCACCTTCAGGCCCCACATTTATATACAGACAGGTAACAAACAGTCCAGGTAGGTATATTCTTGGACCACCTGGACCTCATTACAGAAGGTCAATCCTGCTCCAGCTTTCAGCAGTTTCTTTTATGAGAAGTGGAAGGGATATGGCTGCTTCAGAAACAGGATTGTAGGAGGAAAGATCAGCTTCTAGAAACAGCTATTAATATTTTTCAGAATATTTCAGGGAAAAAAAAAAGTATCAGGAAACATCCTAATTCAATGTTTCTATAAAAATGTGAGAAGGTTGTGAAAACTCTCTGGAAGATTCTTAGTGTTCAATTTCTTTTGTAACAATAAATTTGAAGTCAGTAAAGCAATAAGAAGGAACGTATGTTCAATCTTTGTGTCATGGAATGAAAAAGCAGTGTTTGATAACTGCCTTTTATATGTGTGGTTCTTTGTATGTGTAACCTCATTTATTTTGCTTATTTGATTATACTCTGCCTAGTTCCTGAAAGGCTGTGTAGTAGATTATCTTGTTTTATTCTCATGACAATCCTTAGATGCATCCCCATATTATATATGAAGGAACTAAGGCACAGAGGAGCTAAGTCACTAACCTGAGTTTATTGGACAGAAGGGTATCTGAGGAGGCCCAAAGGATTGCTTTTTCTAGTATCACCCTGCACTCAAACATATCATTCCATACTTGTGCAAACTGCAGAGCTCTGTGAAAAACACCATGCTTTAAAATCCAAATTTTTCTATTTTCTTGGAGGGGAGGGGATGGTGGTGGTGGAAACACCATATATCACTCTGGTGTTATAGGTTGTGGTGTGATACCTGAACCACATTTGGAGGTCTTCACTCAATGAAACTTAAGCACTTCTTTTTATTCTTAGCTATAATTGCATTTTAAAATGCAGGATACCATCAGTCACCAGGCAAACCAATGATAATTGCCAAACTGAGAGTGAGAATGTGACAGTTGGTAAATCTGAAACTGTTCTCTGCAGACTGTGTGTGCACTTACACAGAGAGAAAAACTTGTTAATGACTTTCCATAAATAAATTCTAGCTTATAATTGTTGTTCCAGCAGGAGCTGTTGGCATGTAATCTACCCTCAAATATTAAACATCTTTCATCTCTGTGGAAATAAAAGGTTGTACACTCAAAAAGGAGAGTGAACCAGGATCACAATTTGGCTGTGTGACCTTGGAAGAGTTGCTTAACTTCTCTGTACCTTCTTTATATCTTTTGTCTATTTTAGGAACAAATGGGGTAACATGGGTGAGCTCCTCAAGGATTTGGAAATATATAGCGTTTGCCTCTGGACTTTTGGAGTCTGACATTGGATGATCACTTGAGACTTGTGCACTGACTACTATTAAATTCACTTGAGATATATATGCCTTGAAAAGTTTAGAGGGCTATGGAAATATGAAATAGTAATCATTATAATTTAAAGGGAAGGGAGAGTATAATACTTATATTCTTTAAATATGTATTTTCTTCCTATCTCCACAGAATGCTGTGCTGTGCTGTGCTGTGCTAAGTCGCTCAGTTATGTCCAACTATTTATGACCCAATGGACTGTAGCCCACCAGGTTCCTCTGTCCATGGGGATTCTCCAGGCAAGAATACTGGAGTGTGTTGCCATGCCCTCCTCCATGGTCTCTATAGAATAATTTATGGAAAATAAATGCTCATAAAGTATTGTATTCATCTCTCTAATTTAAACTAGCAGCAAAGTATAGTTTGCCACCATTTTTGTAAATAAATCTTTGTTGGAACCCAGCCATGCCCAGTATTTTATATTTGGTCTATAGCTGCTTTCATGTAAAAGCAGCATTGCATGGCTGTAATGAAGACCATATAGCTAATATGATCATATTTGCTAACGGACTCTTTACAGAGAAAGTCTCCCACTACCTGAATTATAGTATGACCTGCTGGGGATGCATTTCTCTTTAAAAGTTCTCACCTCATCCAGTACTTGGAACACAGTAGGTGCTCCATGCATGTCTAGATGAAACAAGATATATTGGAGAATGATATAGTTTGTGAATAGGTTGCACCTCAAAGTGAGAATCGAGAAGATGGGACTTCACACACCTACCCCTTCAGGAGTTGAAAAATCTATTATATGTGCTTTATATAATAATTATGGTGTGAAAACAAAAGTAACTAATCATTGAGTGCTTACTAGATTCCTTGGTGGCTCTGCCTGCAATGCAGGAGACCTGGGTTCAATCCCTGGGTTGGTAAGATCCCCTGGAGAAGGGAAAGGCTACCCAAGCCAGTGTTCTTCCCTGGTGAATTCCATGGACCGAGCCTGGTAGGCTACATCCCATAGGGTCACAAAGATAAGACACGACTGAACAATTTCCACAAGTATCAGATTTCTATATTCAGTGTCATAAAATCATCACCACAGTTCTATAAATTAATTAGTATTATGATGTCTTTATTACTGAAGTATAGTTGCTGTACAATATGATGTATGTGACAGGTACAATATAGTGAGTCATAATTTTTAAGATTATATTCCATTTATAGTTATTATAAAATATTGACTATATTCCTTGTGTTGTACAATATACATGTGTGCTAAGTCACTTCAGTTGTGTCTGACTCTGTGCAACCCTGTGAACTGTAGCCCACCAGGCTCCTCTGTCTGTAGGATTCTTCAGGCGAGAATACTAGTGGGTTGCCATGCCCTTCTCCAGGGGATCCTCCCGACCCAAGGACTGAACTCTCATCTCTCCTGCATTAGCAGGCAAGTTCTTTACTGCTAGCACCAATAGGAAGCACAATATATCCTAGTAGCTTATTTTATACCTAACAGTATGTACCTCTTTTCCTCTTCCCCTATTTTGCATCCTGTTCCCACCTCCACTGATAGACACTAGTTTGTTCTCTACATCTGTGAACCTGTTTCTTTTGTTATATTCGTTACCTTGTTGTATTTCTTAGATCCACATATAATGGTATCATTCAGGATTCGTATTTCTATGTCTGATGAATTTCACTTAGCATAATGCTCTCCAAGTCTATCCATGTTGATGCAAATGGAAAAAAAATCATTTTTTTAAATGAGTGTTCCATTGGAGAATGGAACACCTTTCATATATATACCACACCTTCTTTATCCATTCATCTGTTGATCAACACTTAGGATGTTTCCCAAATAATACTGCTATGAATGCTGATAATGTGTTCATCTTTTCAAATTAGTGTCCTTTTTTTAAGGGGAATACATAGAAAAGAGTGGAATTGTTTGATCATATGGTGACTCCATGGGGTTACCCTGTGGGGCTTCCCTCATGCAGCTTGCCTCATAGCTCAGTTGGTAAAGAATTGGCCTGCAATGCAGGAGACCCTGGTTTGATTCCTGGGTCGGAAGATCCACTGGAGAAGGCATAGGACACCCACTCCAGTAGCCTTGGGATTCCCTTGTACTCAGCTGGTAAGGATTCCACCTGCAATGTGGAGACCTGGGATTGATCCCTGGGTTGGGAAGGTCCCTGGAGAAAGGAAAAGCTACCCACTCCACTATTCTAGCTGGAGAAGTCCTTGGACTGTATAGTCCA
Organism: Oryx dammah; assembly: GCF_014754425.2. Lineage (NCBI taxonomy): Eukaryota > Metazoa > Chordata > Mammalia > Artiodactyla > Bovidae > Oryx > Oryx dammah. The sequence goes on from NW_024070192.1 coordinate 61,094,729, forward strand.
CAGAGTGGTAAAGTCCAACACTACTGAGTGACTTTCACTTTCTTTCAGTTTTTGGTAATTCTGTTTTTAGTTTTTTTAGAAACATCCATACTTTTTTCAACAGCGACCATGCCAATTTACATTTCCACCAACAGTGTAGGAGGATTCTCTTTTTTCCACATCTTCACCAAACATTATTTGTGATCTTTTTGATGACAGCCATTCTGTGAGGTGTGAGGGGATTTGTGGTTTTGGAAAATGGGAAAATTTTCATTGTGGTTTTGATTTTCACTTCCCTGTAGTGGTGTTGGGAATCTTTTCTATGCCTGTTGACCATCTGCATCATCCTTGTTTTCATTTTTATTTTTAATTAATTATTTAACTAATTTTACTTTACAATATTGTATTGGTTTTGCCATACATTGATTTGAATCTTCCATGGGTGTACATGTGTTCCCCATCCTGAACCCCCCTCCCACTTCCCTCCACATCCCATCCCTCTAGGTCATCCCAGTGTACCAGCACTGAGCACCCTGTATCATGCATCGAACCTGGACTGGTGATTGGTTTCACATATGATAATTTACATGTTTCAATGCATCCCTGTTTTTAGATGAGAGGCCTGCCTTGTCTAGGGTTACAAGGTTGTAGTGTTCTGACAAAACGTGGTCCACTGGAGAAGGGAATGGGAAACCACTTAAGTAATCTTGCCTTGAGAACCACATGAATAGTATGAAAAGGCAAAAAATAATATGATACTGAAAGATGAACTCCCAAGGTCAGTAGTTGCCCAACATGCTACTGGAGAAGAGTGGAGAAATAACTCCAGAAAGGATGAAGAGACAGACCCAAAGCAAAACCTCCCCAGTTGTGGATGTGACTGGTGATGGAAGTAAAGGCTGATGCTATAAAGAACAATATTGCATAGAAACCTGTAATCTAGGTCCATGAATCAAGGCAAATTGGAAGTGGTCAAACAGGAGATGGCAAGAGTGAGCATCGACATTTTAGGAATAAGTGAACTAAAATGGAATGGAATTGATGAAATTAACTCAGATGACCATTATATCTACTACTGTGCACAAGAATCCCTTAGAAGAAATGGAGTAGCCTATAATCAATGAAAGAGTCCAAAATGAAGTACTTGGGTACAATATCAAAACAATAGAATGATCTCTGTTTGTTTCCAAGACAAACCAATCAATATCACAGTAATCCAAAGTCTATGCCCCAACCACTAAAGCTGAAGGAGCAGAAGTTGAATGGCTTTCTGAAGACCTACAAGACGTTTTTGAACTAGTACCCCCAAAAGATATCATTTTCATCATATGGGACAGGAATGCAAAAGTAGGAAGTCAAGAGATACCTGGAGTAACAGGCAAATTTAGCCTTGGAGTACTGAATGAAGCAGAGCAAAGGCTAACAGAGTTTTGTTGAGAGAGAGAGCACTGGTCATAGCAAACACCCTCTTCCAACAACACAAAGGGTGACTCTACACATGGACATCACCAGATGGTCAATACTGAAATCAGATTGATTATATTCTTTGCAGCCAAATATGAAGGAGCATTATACAGTCAGCAAAAACAAGACTGGGAGCTGACTCTGGCTCAGATCATGAAATCCTTAATGCCAAATTCATACTAAAGTTGAAGAAAGTAAGGAAAACCACTAAACCATTCAGGTATAACCTAAATCAAATCCCTTACAATTATACAGTGGAAGTGACAAATAGTTTCAAGAGACTAGACATGATAGACAGAGTGCCTGAAGAACTATGAACAGAGGTTCATGACATTCTACAAGGAGGCAGTGATCAAGACCATCCCCAAGAAAAAGAAATGCAAAAGGCAAAATGGAGGCCTTGTCTAAGGAGGCCTTACAAATAGTTGTGAAATGAAGAGAAGTGAAAGGCAAAGGTGAAAAGGAAAGATATACCCACCTGAATGCAGAGTTTCAAAGAATAACAAGAAGACAAAAGAAAGCCTTCCTCAGTGATCAATGCAAAGAAATAGGGGAAAACAATAGAATGGGAAAGACTAGAGATCTCTTCAAGAAAATTAGAGATACCTAAGGAATATTTCATGCAAAGATGGGCACAATAAAGGAAAGAAATGGTATGGACCCAACAGAAGCAGAAGATATAAAGAAAAGGTCACAAGAATACACAAAAGAACTATACAAAAAAGATCTTCATGATTCAGCTAACCACAATGGTATGATCACTCACCTTAAGCCAGATATCCTGAAATGTGAAGTCAAGAGGGCCTTAGGAAGCATCACTATGAACAAAGCTAGTGGAGGTGATAGAATTCCAGTTAAGCTATTTCAAGTTTTAAAAGATGATGCTGTTAAAGTGCTGCACTTAATTTGCCAGCAAATTTGGAAAACTCAGCAGTGGCTACAAGACTGTCACATGCTAGCAAAGTAATGCTCAAAATTTGCCAAGCCAGGCTTCAACAGTACATGAATCACACTTGAACTTCCAGATGTTAAAACTGCATTTTGAAAAGGCAGAGGAACCAGAGATCAAATTGCCAATATCCATTGGATCATTGAAAAAGCAAGGGAGTTCCAGAAAAACATCTGCTTCTGCTTTATTAACTACACCAAAGCCTTTGACTCTGTGGATTACAACAAACTGTGGAAAATTATTCAAGAGACGGCAATACCAGACCACCTTACCTGCCTCCTGAGAAATCTGTATGCAGGTCAAGAACCAACATTTAGAACTGAACATGGAAAAACAGACTGGTTCCAAATTGAGAAAGAAGCACATCAAAGCTGTATATTGTCTCCCTGCTAATTTAAATTATATGCAGAGTGCATCCTGTGAAATGCCAGGCTGGATGAAGCAGAAGCTGGAGTCAAGATTGCTGGGAGCAATATCAATAACCTCAGATACACAGATGACACCACCATTATGGCAGAAAGCAAAGGAGAACTAAAGAACCTCTTGATGAAAGTGAAATAGGAGAGTGAAAAAGTTTCCTTAAATTCAACATTAAAAAATTAAGATCAGGGGACCAGGTGTCATCACTTCATGGCAAATAGATGGGGAAATAATGAAAACAGAGAGACTTAATTTTCTTGGGCTCCAAAATTACTGCTGATTGTGACTGCAGCCATGAAATTAAAAAAGGCTTGCTCCGTGGAAGAAAAGCTAGGATCTACTTAGACAACATATTCAAAAGCAGAGACATTACTTTGCCAACAGAAGTCTATCTAGTCAAAGCTATGGTTTTTCAGTAGTCATGTATGGATGTGAGAATTGGGCTATAAAGAAAGCTGATTACTGAAGAATTGATGCTTTTGAACTATGGTGTTGGAGAAGACTCTTGAGAATCTCTTCGCCTGCAAGGAAATCTAACCTGTCAACCCTATAAGAAAATCAATCCTGAAAATTCATTGGAAGAACTGATGCTGAAGCCAAAGCTCCAATACCTTAGCCACATGATTGGAAGAAATAGCTCACTGTAAAAAGCCCTGATGCTTGGAAAGATTGAAGGCAGAAGGAGAAGGGGAGGACAGAGGATGAGATGTTTGGATGGCATCAATAATTGATGGACTTGAGTTTGAGCAAGCTCTGAAAGTTGGTGATGGACAGGAAAGTATGGCTTGCTGCACTCCATGGGGTCACAAAGAGTCAGACAAGAGTAAGCAACTGAACTGAGCTGAACTGAACCCAGTAGCAAAGCCAGGCTTCACAATCCATGTAGCCTAATATGATGTTTAGTTTCTGAGTTGCCATTAGAGATACACTTTATGTTTCTGGACTGTTCCACTAGTGACTCAGCCAAGTACCGTTCTCTCCTTGTCCCTCAGAACATCACATTTTGTTGCATTATTTTCATCCTGCAAGCTTTTCTTTATTCATTTAACAATTATTTATATGTTGCTTCTTCTAATATGTGGCAGCTACTATGTTGGGTAATTGGAGGATCACAGGAGGCAATTGGATACAGTCTTTGCCTGGATGAAGCTTATGTTCCAGTGAAAGTGATGGGCATTACTTAATCACACAAAAATATTTAAATAAAGCTCTCATATGCGTTTCAAAGGGGGAAAGGCCAAAGATGCCATAAGACTGGGTTATGGGGATCTCCCTCAACTGATGACCCTTAACTTGAGAACTAAATGGGAGTCATAGTGCTCATAGTGGGAGTCAAATTGCTCATAAATGGGAGTCAGGCACAGAAGAGAAGGAAATATCTTCTAAGCAGAAAGATAGTGCATGCACAGACTCTAAGGAAGGAGGAGGCATAGTGCATAAGGGAGAAAAGAAGAAGGTGTCTCTGGCCAGAGCACATTAAACAAGGAGACATTATTGGCAAAGTCAGGGGCCACAAGGCCTGTGCTCTGATTTGCATCTTTGTCTTAAAAGCGATAGCAAGCCACTGAGGTGTTTGAGTAGGGGTATTCAGGTGTGGTATTATCACTCCAAATGTCAAGTATGGTCCTCTGAGCAAGTCTTATCTTTCCTGAATTCAATAAGGGGTTTCTGCTAATGCAACTTTATGCTAAGGAAGACAAAATAAAGTGTATACATCAATCTGAAAACACAGCTGGTATATCTGCTGAGGCTTGAGGAACAAGTGAGCTGCAGCCTGGTGTGCAATGGTAGGTCAGCTCACTGCTGCAAAGAGAAGATGTGATTGGAGACCTTTATACCAAAGATTGTACAGAATCTAACCAATAACAAGGACAACTTACTGTCAACTTGGAAGCCTGTTTGTAGTAGGTCTGCTCATTTAGTAAATATAAGTACTTGTCAATTAGATTGAAAGCTGGGTTACTCATCACCAAAGGCCAGTGTTTGCCTTGCTCCTCACTTCAGTTATGGGGCAGAGGAAAAGCTTTCCTTTTGGTCCTAAGAGAATTCTAGGACATAAACTTAATTTTCTGTTACTCTTAGAATGGAATCCAGGCCTTAGGTCTGTCAGGCTCTTCACAGTCTTATCCTGCTTCCCTATTTGATTTCTCCTCATATGATTCTTCTTCACTTACAGATTTCTAGTAAATACTTCTTGAACAAATGGATATACAAATGACTACATAATATTGGACAAGGCAGAGACCTTTTCTTATCTCAGTTTCTTCATTTTGAAAAATGGGCTGGCCTGGGTTTTTTTAAGGCCCAATTCTATGAGATGCAGAATTCAAAGTCATTCAGCAAACACTTGCCAAAATTTCCTCTAAGCCAATCCCATGACAGGCACCAGGATGATCCCTGCTCTTCAGATACTTTTTCAAAAGTAGATACAGACATAAAGAAAGCAGTTTCAAAATCACACAAGGCATGCATGTGTGCTGTATAGTCATAGGAACTAGGCACAATCCTAACTCTACCACTTCCCTGAGAAAATTGTCTCTCAGTGGCCTAGAGCCCCCCATAACTTAAATGGAGATAATGTGACTAACTTGTGCAATTTTGTAAGATTTAAATGAGATGATGTTACTACTGGCATTGTCTCCGGCACAAGGCAGTACTCAACAAATGTTGATGATGATCATCAACAAATGATGATGACTGCTAGCATCAACAGGGTACTCAACATATATACTGTATAGTCACTGTACCAATGTGACTATACCAGTTGTCAATGGCTTTTATCTATTCTGATTACCTAACTACTCATGCCATCCTGGTTGTAAGATATTTTGAACTTGCCCACTGAAGGAAAGCACATGATAGCAAAGAGGAGCTACATTTGATGCTCATGGTCAGTGGTTCATGGAATGTGTCTGAAGGAAGATGAAACCAAAGCTGAACTGCAAGGTAAAGAAGAGTAGACAAAGCTTCTTCTTTCAACTTTGTCCTCTAACAGTCACTGGAGGAATTTTTCAAAAGTGCACATCAGAAAAATAAAACAAAGCAATGCACAATAGACCAATTGATTTGATTTTTTCCCCTAAAGCCAGTGACCATCTGTTGCACTTGGAATAAAATCAAAACTCTTCACCAGGGTCTACAAAGCCTTGTAGGAGCTAGTTCTATCTTGAGGCACCTTTACACTTTCCAACCACAGTCTGCTATTTATCCCTACCTTGGGCTCTTTGTGCTGACTCCAATGTTTGCCAAATATGTGCCTCCCTTTAGCCCTCCCATACTTGGATCCTGTTCATCAGCAGAACTCAGTTTCAGTGTCATTTCTGTAGAGAGACATTCACTAGCTATACTATCTGACATTGTCCCCACTCCTGTATGCCACCCTCCAATATTTTCTTTACTGTAAGTCACTTTGCAAACCAAAAACTTATTTTGTTTCTTTCAAACAAATTTTAAAGATTTATTACTATCATATGAAATGATCTCTAGGAGAACAAGGATTTTATCAATCTCACTTCTTTGGCTTCAGCACATAGATGACACTCAATTTTTTTTTTTTTTAATGAACTAGTTCTAGGTCCTTGTAAAGATTTGAGGTGAGGCAGCATATTCTGGGATAAGAACACAAGATTAGAGTGCCATACAATGATGAATCGCATCAGACCTCAGAGAACTTAGATACAGAAATTTCTCTGAAACATAGCGTGTGCCATGTCTGAGCATCATGAAAAAAATCCACCAACATTTTATATCTTTCTCTAAGACAGCTGTTTCTTAATCTTGCATTTCCAAGACTGAAGAGGATATCTGTCTAAACTAATTAAAAAGTCATGATTATGAAATAATTTCCAGTAATCAAAGTTTTAGCTTTCTTTTTCTTTTCTTTAGTATATAGTAAGCTTTTTTTTTTTTTACACTGTATTTTACTTTAAAATACTGTATTGGTTTTGCCATACATCAACATGAATCCGCCACAGGAGTACACGTGTTCCCAATCCTGAACCCCCCTCCCACCTCCCTCCCCATACATCTCTCTGGGTCATCCCAGTGCACCAGCCCCAAGCATCCTGTATCCTCCATCAAACCTAGACTAGCGATTCGTTTCTTACATGATAGTATGCATGTCTCAGTGCTATTCTTCCAAATCATCCCACCCTCTCCCTCTCCCACAGAGTCCAAAAGACTGTTCTATACATCTGTGTCTCTTTTGCTGTCTCCCATACAGGGTTATCGTTACCATCTTTCTAAATTCCATATATATGTGTTAGAATACTGTATTGGTGTTTTTCTTTCTGGCTTACTTCACTCTGTATAATCGGCTCCAGTTTCATCCACCTCATTAGAACTGATTCAAATGTATTCTTTTTAATGGCTGAGTAATACTCCATTGTGTATATGTACCACAGCTTTCTTATCCGTTCATCTCTGATGGACATCTAGGTTGTTTCCATGTCCTGGCTATTATAAACAGTGCTGTGATAAACATTGGGGTACACGTGTCTTTCAAGGTTTAGCTCTTTCACATGGTAATTCCAACTAGGTTAACAGAAGCTTTTGGGGTGTTTCTTTAATGAATAGCTAAATGTAGTGTTTAATTAGAATGTCATTTTTAGCCCACAAAGAGTTTGCTCTTGTAAGCAGTTTTATCATTGTCCCTGAAGTTCTAGTTGCCTCACACTCTTGATCAGAATGTCAAGCATTCACTTATTATTCACCCATCTCATGTCAGACATTTTGATAACCTTGAGTAAGTTCCATAGTTGGTGTTCAAACTACAGGTTAACTGGTCATCCAAATGATTCAAAATTCTGATTTTGTAGGATTGGATTTTAAAATATTACCCATAAATGAAAGAAAGTATCCATACACATCACTTTCAGGATTCACTCAGCAATCTTATACTCTTTTCCTAGTGGGATAAGATTTGCACACAGCTGATCCTGTCAACTTAAAATATTCACAACCTAAAATTTGAGTTATGTTTTACTTGACAGGAATTTTTAGGACTTCAAGCCTGGGAGACAGCATCTCAAGTAACCTTGAGAGAATTGTTCTGAAGAGGTGATGGGAAGAAACAGGTTACACGGAAGTTTTACAACAAACAGCAGGTAGTCTGAACATCAAAATATTATTGTTAATTAAAGGAAGCCAGATATCTCAAGTTAAGAAATGTAGTGCTTTTCTATGTACGGGAAGATGAGAGAGTTTGAGTTCACTGAAATTGTTCCTTTTAGATGCATCTCACCTCTCTTGGGCCTGTATAACTTGGTTTTCACATCTTGAGCTCCCTTGCAGCTCACTGTAGAAAGTGACCAAATCTCAGGTATTCCCCTTCCTGAGCACATTTAGAGCTCATATTAGAGGGCTGGAATCGCTGATGACTGTGACATCCTTGTTTATTGACATGCCAGGAAATATTTCATTTCTCAACTCACAATCCCAAATTAATAGAAGGACAAGAAGCAGACTCTTTTCCCCTAGTTCTACCCACACCTATACATAATATGTGTGGTTAGTGTGAATTGGATTGGCTCTACTGTGCCTGCCTAAGGTACAACAAAATCAATAGCCACAGGAATTACAATTGTTGCTGACAAGGACTTAGGAGGCAGGTGAAAGGGAAGCAGTACTTTTTCACAGTTAAGCCCTGCTGTTGATGCATGAATGTCACTCTTGCCTTTGATGCCAAAATTGTGTTCTAATGGGTGGAAATAAGAAGACTGGCCATTGTCAAGTTGCCTCCTGAAGTCTTCTGGTGGTCCTGACTGGTCTGAGGCCTGGGGGATTACTTGGTGCCCACTCACTACACACATTCACATCCTATAAACTGCAAAGTCCTATGGAAAATTCTCTGCCTTAACAGCCGCCACGAGAAATTACATCCTAGCTATCTCCAGTCCCTCCCTGCTTATCTCACTCTTACCATCCATAGTGATTATATTATCTCTTCTTCACATTTTTCCATGGTTCCTAGTCTATACCCCCTATGATCAGAACTCAGCCTATTATCAGCATTTAAAAAAAAAGTCACAACCTAAAAAATAAAAATTATGTTTTATTCAGTGGGAATTTTTAGGACTTCAAGCCTAGGAGACAGCAACTGAAGTAACCTTGAAAGAAAGCTTTGAGGAGGCAAGGGGAGGAGCCAAGTTATATAGAAGTCCAACAACAAAGGGTGGGTAGCCAGAACATCAAAATAATTATTGTTAATTAAAGAAAACCAAATATCTCAAGTTAAATAATTTAGCGCTTTTCTATGTATGGGAAGATCCAAGATTCTAGGCTCACTGAAATCATTCCTTTCATATGAATCTCAACTATCTGGGGTCAGTATCCTATGTTTTTCACAATCTGAGTTCCTTAGGACTCAACTGATGGCTGCCAGAACACAGATATTTTCCTTCTTGAGTGCCTTTAAGCATTGGAGGGCTGGAATCACTGATGATTGTGACATCCTTGTTTATTGATATGGCAGGAAATGCTTCATTCCTCAGTCCCTCACCATGGTAAAACATTCAACCAGCACTTGAGAGATATTTCATGACCATTTTTTTTTTGTTTCCCTGCACTGGGATCCCAGATCAGGCAAACTTATCATTATGCCATATATGCCATATATGTGGTACATGCTGTGCTGTACTCAGTCATGCCCTGGGGTTGAAGGTTTGAGTACAATGCAATTAGCAGGAAATATTGATATTTCTGCAACACATAACATTATATTAAGACATATCAGATTAGTAATTCCATATAAATTCTGGAATATATGAATAACATTTATACATACATTACAACTTAAGGTTCACCTTCAATCACTTGACAACGTTTCTGAATTAAAAATACCAAATAAACTTAGTTTAACATACCTCTCTGAGTTGTCTCAGAGATGTTTCTTTGAAGCATATGAGTCAGCTGGAGGCTAAAAGAGCTTTAATTAGATTCTGAATTTGGGAAGTTTGTTAGAAATATCAAAAAAAGTTTTAAAAGACAACAGGATCATAGGTCACTGAAAAAAATATTAATTTAACCAAATTCACAATAACTATTAAAAAATAAATACAGATCACTTATAGGCATAGAAACTCACACAATTTGTTATCATAAAGGAGCACTTTTAACAGAAAGAGGAATCAAACTACAGTCTTGTGTTAACTTACTCAACAAAAAACACTTTATTAACTTCAATCTAAGCTTAGTTAATCCTGACTAGGCATAAAAGTTATTCCTCCTCAGGGTTCCTTTGCACAGTATCTCATCATTTTTTGTATCCACCCTGTCTCTCTTTCTCTATCCAAATAAAATCAACCAGCTCATTCTTTCTCTTTGCTCAGTAAAATGTAATCCCATTCCTCATACCTTCTTTGTTGAAAACACACATTTTACTTCTTACCATATATTGAAATGTTACTGTATCATTCTTAAAAGCTTTAATTACATGTTTAAATTAGAATCCTCAAATCTTAAAACCTTAATTTTTAGTAAAAGTTGAGAAGTAAGCAATTATGAGCTTTTACATTGGCATTTTATAGTTTGATGAATATAAACACTAGTGATAATTTCTAAAAACATTTGTTTTCTTATAGATGACATCTCAGGGTGACACCAAATATTTTTCATTAATAGTCCTAAATACCTTCAGTTTCTCTATTCAGTAATTGATGTCTCAGTATCTTCAACTATTTAATAAACTTCCATCCCTTGACTTAAATTAGCACAACTCTAGATTAAGTTACCAACTATCTGGAAAGAACATTTTAAGTAGACGTTCCTAAAATGTAAAAGAGACTACCCCAAAGCTCTGATCTCATTTACACTTACTTTAAAGTTTCATCATATCAAGTTATTTTCCTTGCAACAGATATGCTATGCTGTGCTTAGTCGCTTAGTTTTTCCCACCTCTTTGCAACCCCATGAACTGTAGCCCATCAGGCTCCTCTGCCCATGGGGATTCTCCAGGCAAGTATATTGGAATGGTTTACCAGGCAATCCCTTATTATAATGGTTGCAGGCTTCCTTGGTGGCTCAGAGGGTAAAGAATCTGCCTGCAATGTGGAGACCTGGGCTCAATCCTATGATTGGGAAGATCCTCTGAAGAAAAGAACAGCTATCCACTCCAGTATTCTTGCCTGGAGAATTCCAAAAACAGAGGAGCCTGGTGGGCTACCATCCAAGGGGTGGCAAAGAGTCAGACATGACTGAGCAATAGATATAATAAGGTCTTATTTATTAAACCTAGCTACAGTAGAGTATTTAATTTTGATGACTCCTAATGCCATGGCTATATTAATTAGGTTAACAAACTTAAATATTAATTAATTTTTAATTAATACCAGGTCTCAATAATACTCATTAATACCAGGTATCAACTTAATATTCAATTAAATATTGAATGTTTCCCATGTCATGTGAACTTGAAAGTCAGTTTGGCCAGTTTCTTTAAAGGTAATTGTTTTCATTTTAAATTAAATAGAATTATTTATACATTCAATATTCACAATACTATTGTGATATCGATATTTGTCTGTTTATATCTGTGTACACATTATAAATATGAGATATCACTACTTCTGTGATATTGTGATATTGTGATCACAGAGGTAGTGATATCTCATATTTATAATGTGTACACAGATATAAACAGACAAATTTAGAGTTCTCATGCTTCACTAAAAACTTAGTTATGAACCAGGTTCAGTTCAGTTCAGTTCAGTCACTCAGTCGTTCCGACTCTTTGCCACCCTATGAATCGCAGCATGCCAGGCCTCCCTGTCCATCACCAACTCCTGGAGTTCACTCAGACTCATGTCCATTGAGTCCGTGATGCCATCCAGCCATCTAATCCTCTGTCGTCCCCTTCTCCTCTTGCCACCAATCTCTCCTAGCATCAGAGTCTTTTCCAACGAGTCAACTCTTTGCATGAAGTGGCCAAAGTACTGGAGTTTTAGCTTTAGCATCATTCCTTCCAAAAAAACCCTAGGGCTGATCTCCTTCAGAATGGACTGGTTGGATATCCTTGCAGTCCAAGGGACCCTCAAGAGTCTTCTCCAACACCACAGTTCAAAAGCATCAATTCTTCAGCGCTCAGCCTGCTTCACAGTCCAACTCTCACATCCATACATGACCACAGGAAAAACCATAGCCTTGACTAAACGGACCTTAGTCGGCAAAGTAATGTCTCTGCTTTTGAATATGCTATCTACGTTGGTCATAACTTTTCTTCCAAGGAGTAAGCATCTTTTAATTTCATGGCTGCAGTCACCATCTGCATTACAATATAAACTTACAACTAGTAAGTTACAATTAACTTACAATTAGTAAGTTACTTACAATTAACAAGTTAGAAACAGTTGGAGAGTATATTAAGGTTGCTTGTTCAGATGATTAAGGCTTACTATCTGTAAAGTTTTGCTGAGGGAGCATTCCCAGTGGTTTGAATTTTTAAATTGCTATTTCCCCCCCTTGATTTCAAGTCTTGTCTGATTGACCTAATTAGGCTTAGTCTCAGGTCCTTGTGGCCTGTGTTTATATATTTGTTTGTAGAGATTTGTAAGAGAAAGCCATTTGTTTTAGTTTCCTAAAAACTGTTTTGCCACCTGCTGCTGCTGCTGCTGTTAAGTCGTGTCAGTCGTGTCCGACTCTGTGGGACCCCATAGAAGGCAGCCCACCAGGTTCCTCTGTCCCTGGGATTCTCCAGGCAAGAACACTGGAATGGGTTGCCATTTCCTTCTCCAATTCATGAAATTGAAAATTGAAAGTTAAGTAGCTCAGTCATGTCCAACTCTTAGCAAACCCATGGACTGTAGCCTACCAGGCTCCTCCATCCATGGGATTTCCCAGGCAAGAGTACTGGAGTGGGGTGCCATTGCCTTCTCCGTTTAGCCACCTAAAGATACTTAAATCAGTGACAACTTTTTTTACTAAATTGAAATTTATTTTTTTGAGTTCTACATTCTATAACTTTTACAGTTTATCATGCCTTTTTGAAAAGGCTTGCTTAAAAAGACTTTTCTGAGATTACAAATTGAATACAAAATAAAATCACTGTTTTTATTTTTATTAGCACTTGTATGTTAGCTCCCAGTTTTACTTATTTGTATGTCTCAGGCAACCTTATTGGTTAAGTGTGTTTAGTTAATATTTCCTTAGTGACAAGCTATATGTCTTGTGTTATAATACCATACAGGGGAATTATTACCCAATGAAACATATCTATCAAATAATATAATTATACAAGAGATGTAGCCATCTTATATAAGCCTCATGTAAATATGTTGTAGGAAGGGGGGCCCGCTCCAGGGCCACAAGAGTGGGCTCTTGTCTAATACTTGGAAAATAATTGTCTGAGGAGACATGTGCTGACAAAGCAAGAGACTTTATTGGGAAAGGGCACCCGGGTGGAGAGGAGTAGGGTAAGAGAACCCAAGAGAACTGCTCTGCCACATGGCTCACAGTCTTGGGTTTTATGTTGATGGGATTAGTTTCTGGGTTGTCTTTAGCCAATCATTCTGACTCAGAGTCCTTCCTGGTGGTGTATGCATTGCTCAGCCAAGGTGGATGCCAGAGAGAAGGATTCTGGGAGATGGTCAGACATATGGTGTCTCCTTTTGGCCTTTCCCCAACTCTTCCTGTTGGTGGTAGCTTGTTAGTTCCATGTTCCTTACCAGGACTTCTTGTCATAAAACAACTCATGCAAATGGTTACTAGAGACCTTATCTATGGTGAACGGTTTCAGTCAATGTGCTTCCCCTATCAACTATACCAATTTTATATACTTTCATCTAAATTTGGTCAATTTTTATGCCTTTAAACTTTAGCTTTTAAATTAGGATTGAATCAACAAACTTTGGTCTTAGAGGATGTCTTTTAGAAGTTTTTTTTTTTTTTCTTCTATTCCCTGTCCATTTTACCTACTTTTATACAAAAGTTCCAGGAGCCCTAGAGTGAGGTTGAGCTAAGTAGGTCAGGCATTTGGCCTAATTTTGTGACAAATAATTGCTGGCCAGATATCTCAATGCAAATGCTTTCAGCCTTTTAAATATATATTTTAAAACTGGAATAAATAGAACAATTTTGTTTAGTTTTTATTGTAAGTGGTCCCTTTTGGCCCATTTAACCTTAGGTAGTATGCTTTGCCTAAGAAGGCAATGGCACCCCACTCCAGTACTCTTGCCTGGAAAATCCCATGGACAGAGGAGCCTGGTGGGATGCAGTCCATTGGGTCACTAAGAGTTGGACATTACTGAGTGACTTCACTTTCACTTTTCACTTTCATGAATTGGAGAAGGAAATGACAACCCACTCCAGTGTTCTTGCCTGGAGAGCCACAGGGACGGGGGAGCCTAATGGGCTGCCATCTATGTCAAGTGAAGCGACTTAGCAGCAGCAGCAGCAGCAGCAGCAGCAGCAGCAGTGTGCTGTGCTTAGTTGCTTAGTCATATCTGACTCTTTGCAACCCCATGGACTGTAGCCCACCAGTGTCCTCTGTCCATGAGGATTCTTCAGGCAAGAATACTGGAGTGGGTTGCCATGCCCACCTCCAGGGAATCTTCCCAATCCAGGGAACAAACCCAGACCTCCTGCACTGCAAGTGGATCTCATGCACTGCAGGCAGATGCTTTAGCATTTGAGGCACCAGGGAAACCCAAGAATACTGGAGTGGGTAGCCTATCCATTTTCCAGGGGATTTTCCTGACCCAGGAATCAAACTGGGGTTTCTTACATTGCAGGCAGAGTCTTTACCAGCTGAGCTAGCAAGAAGGACCTTAGGTAGTGTAGTAATATCAAATATTGTTTTAATCACATAGATGTCAATTTTATTTATCCCATTTTAAGTAGTTAAACAAAGATTTCTTTATTTATTTGAGATAATTCATTTTAAATTTTATCTTGTTGTAAATAATAGCTCTACTTGTCTTACAAGTTTTTCTGATAGCAGTTATTCGAATGCTCTTATTGGCATATCTAAGACCCACTGAGGGGAAGCAAAGATCACATATGAAGCCTCTCAATTTTGTCTTACTCGCTTTAAACAACAGAAGTTCTTAGGTAAAACATTAGACATAGTTTTTCAACTCTAATTTTTGTTTTACAGGTATAAATAAAATAACTGTTTATAATGAGAGCACTCTAGATTTGCTTCCCTGGTGGCTCAGAGGTTAACCATCTGCCTCCAATGCAGGAGACCTGGGTTCAGTCCCTGGGTCGAGAAGATCCCCTGGAGAAGGAAATGGCAACCCATTCCAGTATTCTTGCCCGGAGAACCCCATGGACGGAGGAGCTTGGTAGGCTACAGTCCATGGGGTCGCAAAGAGTCGGACACGACTGAGCGACTTCACCTTCACCAATTTTAAAAGGATCTATCATTTGGCCATCAATAAACATTATCTCAATAGTGATTGAAACCACTAAGATGTAAGGGGAAGATATCACCTATATTCAGAGAGTTTACTCTCAAAAATAGTAACATAAAGGCCAAGTTTTCAAAAACATGAACAAACAAAACGCAGGAACACAGAATGTCCTAGAAAATCAGGTGGGACATTTACATCTCAAAGACACAGAGAAATACAGATTTTCCCCTAGAAGGCCTTTGTTTAAAGCCTGAAAATAGATTTTTTTCTAATCCAGCTTAAAACCTTAATGTAATTTAACTGTGTGTGCAATGAAAGAGACCACTCAATTTTCAGGGTGAGATTTCCTTTAATTCCCAGGTAAGTTTTGTACATGTATTTACCTAGCTGGTGTACTGGCTAGAGGCTGGCAATCTGTCATTTTCTTTTATTTCAATTTGAAACCTTTATTTCCTATTTTGAAGTCAGTTTGTCAAGAAAAAATTGCTAGTAACTATTGTGTGGTGGGCCAGTGTGTGCTCCTTGGGAGCTTAAGTTCTCTGATTTTGCTCCAGAGTTGTTTTAACCCCTTCTATCATATTGTTAGTGGAAGCACAATGATTGAAACTGCCCACCCTGGCCAGGCATCATAGTAACCATTTATATGAGTTGTTTTATGACAGAAGATCCTGATAAGGAATACAGAACTAATAAGCCACCACCAACCAGAAGAGCCCGGGAAAGGTCAAAAGGAGACACTGCATATCCATCTACTTCCCAGAATCCCTCTCTCTAGCATCCACCTTGGCTGAGCAATGCGTGTGCCACCAGAAAAGACTCTGAATTAGAGTGATTGGCCAAAGACCACCCAGAAACTAATCCCATCAGCATAAAACCTGAGACTGGGAGTCACACAACAAAGCAGGTCTTCTGGGTTCCCTTATCCTACTGCTGTCCACTCAGGTGCCCTTTCCCAATAAAATCTCTTGCTTTGTCAGCACATGTGTCTCCTCAGACAATTCATTTCTGAGTGTTAGACAAGAGCCCAGTTTTGGGCCCTGGAAGGGATCCCCCTTCCTGCTACAATATTGCATCTCTCCCAGTGTGCTCAGATCTTCCACAATGTGGTGCCCAGTTCATGGAATGACCAATTTTTAAGCATGCTGCTGGTTGAGCAGTTTGTTAACTACATGAGTGGGTTTCCCTATAGGGACAGCTTCATGGTGTGAAGTCTTGTCTCCACCACTCCTGCAAACATTTCATTTACTTGAGAATGCTGTTGTTGACCAGGAAGAGAAAATCCCTTCTTCAGTGCTCAGAACCTCTTATAAATTTCCAATTTTATCTTTACAAGCTTTAGTAAGGTAGCCAATTCAAGAGAAATGACAGGCCAGTCTTCCCCCTAACCATTCAGTTCCATTTTATGCAGTATGTAACTGAGCAAGTCTTCCCAGTTTCTAAACTGAGAATAACCACTCAGTATCCAAACTGAAGCTTCTCAGTGCATTTACACCCAGGATAACCTTCTCAGTGCCTAAACTGAGAAAAATCTTCCCAGTCCTTCAACTGAAAATAACCCACTCAGTGTTTAAACTGAGCAACGCAGGTACCTCTTTTTGAAACCAAGTTTCAAGGATAACCTCTTCTCCCACTGAGTAAAACTTCAGTTCATCATCCAATAACAGGAGATCCTAGACACAGGAGAGACTCACTCAAATTGTCTAACATTCTAAGAAGGTGGATAGACACAGATGACCCTTCTGGTACCAAGGGTTCAGATCCTCAAAAAGTCCAGGTAGAGGAGAGGAATCTGCTCTGGCTCCATCATGGTCACCATAACTGTTGATATAAAAATACTAACCTAAAATTGAGAGTTATATTTTATTTGGTGAGAATCTTTAGGACTTCAAGCCCAGGAAACAGCATCTCAAGTGACCCTGAGAGAACTGCTCTGAGGAAGTAGGCAGAGGAGTTAGGTTATATCGAAGTCTTACAACAAAGGGGAGGTGGGCCGAACATCAAAAGATTATTGTTAATTAAAGAAAACCAGATATATAAAGAGTAGGAATATAGTGCTTTTCTATAAATGGGAAGCTGCAAGACTCTGGGTTAACTGAAAGCATTCCTTTCGTATGTATCTCAACTATCTGGGGCCATTATCCTTTATTTCTCACATCCTGAGTTCCTCAGAGCTCAACTTAGGTCGTGGCTGCAGTCTGATGGCTGTTAGATCATAGTTATTCTTTTCCTTTCTAAATGCCTTTAGGCATTTGAGAGTGGGAATCACTGATGATTGTGACATCCTTGCTTACTGATATAGCAGGAAGTATTCCATTTCTCATCAATAAACAATGATACCACAGTCATCAATGATTCCAGCCCTCCAAGGTAAGCCCTAAAGGCACTCAGGAAAGAAGAATGTCTGTGATCTGGCAGCCACCAGGACTGCAGTCACACTCTACAGTGAGCCCAAAGGGAACTCAGGATTTGAAAAATACAGGATATCAGCCCCAGATAGCTGAGATGCATATGAGAGGAATGACTTCAGTGAGCCCAGACTCTTGAATCTTCCCATACATAGAAAAGTGCTAAATTCCTTAATTTTAGATATCTGGTTTTCTTTAGTTAATAATAATCTTTTGATGTTCAAGTTACCTGCCCTTTGTTGTAAGACTTCTACATAACCTGACTTCTCCCCTCGCCTCCTCAGTGGAGTTCTCTCAGGGTTACTTGAGATGCTGTCTCCCAAGCTTGAAGTCCTAAACGTTCCCACCACGTACAACATAGCTTTCAAAATTTATGTTGTGACTACTTTTTAAGTCAACATTGATATGGCAGGAAATACTCCATTTCTCACTGTCTTCCAACATGCATAATACATGCACCCCTAAACTCATTCAAAATGAATCAGAAGACGGGTGAACAGCCAGACAAAATAGGGCCCTGCTAAGTAGTCAACAGTATCTGTTAAACCAGTACTTCTTAAGTACTAATAATATACATTCAAATCACTGGGAATTCGTTAAAATACAGATTATGAATCAGCAGGTGTAGAGTAGAGAATAAGATTCTGCATTGTTCTAAGTTCCCAGGTCTGTGGCTGGTCCCTGCACTGCACAGTGACTAGGAAAGTACTATGCCATCTTTTAAAAATATCTAATAATAGATTTAAGTTTATGTTAACTCTATAAAATCACCATTTTTGTGAATTAAAAGGTCAATTTCATATTGTTCAATCTGATCTCAATCTTAGCCAACTTACCTTGAAACAGAGAGGAAGCAAGACTTTGGATCAAAATTCTAAATGTGTTAACTTGAGTTTAAAGAGAGCACAGACTCACTTCTATATTGCCAGTCCCTTTCTCACAGTTCCTCGCCCAATGGAAGCCCACTTGATGGGGCACCCAAGAGGCATCTTCCTGCCTTTTTCAGTCTTCTATGTGGGAGAGAATAATCACTCCACTAGATTGCCTTCTATTTTACTGTTCTCAAAAGCCTAGTTCTGAGAACATGCTGAAATTTCAAGGAATGTTTTCTAGGTCAAATGGTGAGAAGGTCTTCAGTTCAGTTCATTTCATTTCAGTCGCTCAGTCGTGTCCGACTCTTTGAGACCGCATAAATCACAGCACACCATGCCTCCCTGTCCATCACCAACTTTCAAAGTTTACCCAAACTCATGTCTATCGAGTCGGCGATGCCATCTAGCCATCTCATCTTCTGTCGTCCCCTTCTCCTCCTGCCCCCAATCCTTCCCAGCGTCAGGGTCTTTTCAAATGAGTCAACTCTTCCCATGACGTGGCCAAAGTATTAGAGTTTCAGTTTCAGCATCAGAGTTTCCAATGAACACCCAGGATTGATCACCTTCAGAATGGACTGGTTGGATCTCCTTGCAGTCCAAGGGAATCTCAAGAGTCTTCTCCAACACCACGATTCAAAAGCTTCAATTCTTCGGTGCTCAGCTTTCTTCACAGTCTAACTCTCACATCCATACATGACTACTGGAAAAACCATAGCCTTGACTACATGGACCTTTGTTGGCAAGTAATGTCTTTGCTTTTGAATATGCTATCTATATTGCTCATAAATTTCCTTCCAAGGAATAAGTGCCTTTTAAATTCATGGCTGCAATCACCATCTGCAGTGATTTTGGATACCCCCAAAATAAAGTTTAATACTGTTTCCACTGTTTTCCTATCTATTTCCCATGAAGTGATGGGGCCAGATGCCATGATTTAGTTTTCTGAATGTTGAGCTTTAAGCCAACTTTTTCACTGTCCTCTTTCACTTTCACCAAGAGGCTCTTTAGTTTCTCTTTACTTTCTGGCATAAGGGTGGTGTCACCTGCGTATCTGATGTTATTGATATTTCTCCACACAATCTTGATTTCAGCTTGTACTTCTTCCATCCCAGCATTTCTCATGATGTAATCTGCATATAAGTTAAATAAGCAGGGTGACAATACACAGCCTTGACGTACTCCTTTTCCTATTTGGAACCACTCTGTTGTTCCATGTCCAGTTCTAACTGTTGCTTCGTAACCTGCATATAGGCTTCTCAAGGGGTGGGTTAGATGATCAGTTATTTCCATCTCTTTCAGAATTATCCACAGTTTATTGTGATCCACACAGTCAAAGGCTTTGGCATAGTCAATAAAGCAGAAATAGATGCTTTTCTGGAACTCTCTTGTTTTCTCCATGATCCAGCAGTTGTTGGCAATTTGATCTCTGGTTCCTCTGCCTTTCCTAAAACCAGCTTAAACAGCTGGAAGTTCACAGTTCACATATTGCTGAAGCCTGGCTTGGAGAATTTTGAGTTTTACTTTACTAGCATGTGAGATTAGTGCAATTGTGCAGTAGTTTAAGTATTCTTAGGGGTTGCCTTTCTTTTGGATTGTAATGAAAACTGACCTTTTCCAGTCCTGTGGCCACTGCTGAGTTTTCCAAATTTGCTGGCATATTGAGTGCAGCACTTTCACAGCATCACCTTTCAGGATTTGAAATAGCTTCACTGTACATTCACAAAACGAAGATCACGGCATTTGGTCCCATCACTTCATGGGAAATAAATGGGGAAACAGTGGAAACACTGTCAGACTTTATTTTGGGGGGCTCCAAAATCACTGCAGATTGTGATTGTAGCCATGAAATTAAAAGACGCTTACTCCTTGGAAGAAAAGTTACGATCAACCTAGATAGTATATTCAAAAGCAGAGACATTACTTTGCCAACTAAGGTCCATCTAGTCAAGGCTATAGTTTTTCCAGTAGTCATGCATGGATGTGAGAGTTGGACTGTGAAGAAGGCTGAGCACTGAAGAATCGAAGCTTTTGGACTGTGGTGTTGGAGAAGACTCTTGAGAGTCCCTTGGACTGCAAGGAGATTCAACGAGTCCATTCTGAAGGAGATCAGCCCTGGGATTTCTTTGGAAGGAGTGATGCTAAAGCTGAAACTCCAGTGCTTTGGCCACCTCATGGGAAGATTTGAATCACTGAAAAAGACCCTGATTGTGGGAGGGATTGGTGGCAGGAGAAGAAGGGGACGACAGAGGATGAGATAGCTCGATGGCATCATGGACTCGATGGACATGAGTCTGGGTGAACTCCGTGAATTGGTGATGGATAGGGAGGCCTGGCATGCTGTGGTTCATGGAGTCTCAAAGAGTCAGACACGACTGAGCGACTGAACAGAACTGAATTCCATCACCTTCACTAGCTTTGTTCATAGTGATGCTTTCTAAAGCCCACTTGACTTCACATTCCAGGATGTCTGGTTCTAGGTGAGTGATCACACCATCTTGATTATCTGGGTCATGAAGATCTTTTTTTGTACAGTTCTTCTGTGTATTCTTGCCAGCTCTTCTTAATATCCTTTGCTTCTGTTAGGTCCCTACCATTTCTGTACTTTATTGTGCCCATCTTTCTATGAAATGTTCCCTTGGTATAACTAATTTTCTTTAAGAGATCTCTAGCCTTTCCCATTCTGTTGTTTTCCTCTATTTCTTTGCATTGGTTGTTGAGGAAGATTTTCTTATCTCTCCTTGTTTTTCTTTAGCACATGCTGAAATTTCAAGGACTGTTTTCTAGGTCACATGTTGGGAAGATCTTAATAGATGGCAGAAGGTGGTTTGATTCTCATTAAGAAGCTTACTCAACAGTAAAAGGAGGTCTAACAGGTCTCTCCATAGCTCCTGTTTCTCCATCTATGTAAAATCCTGACTGTGTGGTGGGAGGGAAAACGTGGGGCTATACTGCTGAGCACAGGCCTGTAGGTTTGCCTGGCCTGAGTTCTGCACAGGCATAACAAATTCATTAACTCCTGCCTGAAGTTGATTTTTTCATAACAGAATAACTGCTGTATAAACATTTGCCATCATTGGCAAAACTCAAAAGAAGTGAAGAAGTGATAAACAAATAGGATATTTCAAGAGCAGCAATAATATGGGCTCCCACCAAGGGAAGCTTTATGAAGTCAAAGTGATCAAGATATTTTTAGATTAAATGTACCATCCTTCTGAGTACACACTGATGGGATACGAGATATTGATGTTTATTGACTGTATTGCATTGGTCCTTCCCTCCAGCTACCCTCTAATTGGAGAGTTTTAAAAAGTACCAGTGCCTTGTTCCTACCATAAATGAATCAGAATTTGGCATAGGTGGATTTTAAAAGCACCCAGCTGAACTGGATGCACCGTGAAGGTTGCAGTCCACTGGTTTAGAAATGTTTTTGCAAAGAGCAAGGAAAAATACTTTTTTCTGGTCATTGACTTTCTCAGTTTCTAAAAAAATACCTTCTTTTAAAATTCACTATAGGATATTGGGAATAATGAATACTCTGTATACTTTCAGAGTCATAAATCACTTTTATATGCACCATCTTATTAGATACTCCAATAAGTAATACGACATATTAGAGTAGTCCAATAAGTGTCTTATCACTTAAGACAAGATGGGGAAGTAGAAGGACGGGTGCTTATCTTTTTCTGCAAAAATTCCAAAACTACAACTCTCTGTTGAACAACCATTGACAGGAGAATGTTGGATCCCACAAAAAAGATACCCCACATCTAAGGGCAAAGGAGAAACCCCAACGATAGGGTAGGAGGGGAGAACTCATATTTAAAATCAAACCCCATACCTGCCAGAGACGTTCAGAGGGCTCAAACAAAACCTTGTGGGCACAAGATCCCAGGGGCCTCACAGAGACTGAGCCAGACCTGCCTTTGAATATTTGAATGTCTCTGCATCCAAGGTCAGGGGCGGTGGCCGGGAGGAGCTACCCCGCCTCTGAGGTCAGGGGTGGCGGCCGAGAGGAGCCACCTGGCACCCAAGGCCAGGGGCAGCGGCTGGGAACAGCAAGCCCATGCCCGAGGCCAGGGCAGTGGCTGGGAGGATCAACCCTACGTCCAGGGAGCGGTGGCTGCCTGGGCACAGAAGGGCCTAGAGGAGCCATTTGACATCGAAGGACAGGAAGGGAGGCAGTGAGGAGAAACCCCTCATCCAAGGTAAGGAGCAGTGGCTGCGCCTTGCTGGAGCAGCCATGAAGAGATACCCCATGCCCAAGGTAAGAGAAACCCAAGTAAGATGGTAGGTGTTGCAAGAGGGCATCAGAGGGCAGATACACTGAAACCATACTCACAGAAAACTAGTCAATCTAAACACACTAGGACCACAGCCTTGTCTAACTCAATGAAACTAAGCCATGCCCTTGGGGTAAGCCAAGATGGGCAGGTCATGGTGGAGAGGTCTGACAGAATGTAGTCCACTGGAGAAGGGAATGGAAAACCACTTCAGTATTCTTTCCTTGAGAACCTCATGAATAATATAAAAAGGCAAAATAATAGGATACTGAAAGAGGAACTCCCCAGGTCAGTAGGTGCCCAATATGCTACCTGAGATCAATAGAAAAATAACTCTAGAAAGAATGAAGGGATGGAGCCAAAGCAAAAACAATACCAAGCTGTGGATGTGACTGGTGATAGAAGCAAGGTCCAATGCTGTAAAGAACAATATTGCATAGGAACCTGGAATGTCAGGTCCATGAATCAAGGCAAATTGGAAGAGGTCAAACAGGAGATGGCAAGTGGGAACGTCGACATTCTAGGAATCAGCAAACTAAAATGGACTGGAATGGGTGAATTTAACTCAGATGACCATTATATCTACTACTGCAGGCAGGAATCCCTCAGAAGAAATGGAGTAGCCATCATGGTCAACAAAAGAGTCTGAAATGCAGTACTTGGATGCAATCTCAAAAACGACAGAATGATCTCTGTTTGTTTCCAAAGCAAACCATTCAATATCACAGTAATGCAAGTCTATGCCCCAACCAGTAACTCTGAAGAAGGTGAAGTTGAGCGGTTCTATGAAGACCTACAAGACCTTTTAGAACTAACACCCAAAAAAGATGTCCATTTCATTATAGGAGACTGGAATGCAAAAGTAGGAAGTCAAGAAACACCTGGCGTGACAAGCAAATTTGGCGTTGGAATGTGGAATGATGCAGGGCAAAGACTAATAGAGTTTGCCAAGAAAATGCACTGGTCATAGCAAACACCCTCTTCCAACAACACAAGAGAAGACTCTACACGCGGACATCACCAAATGGTCAATACCGAAATCAGATTCTTTGCAGCCAAAGATGGAGAAGCTCTATACAGTCAGCAAAAACAAGACCAGGAGTTGACTGTGGCTCAGATCATGAACTCCTTATTACCAAATTCAGACTCAGATTGAAGAAAGTAGGAAAAACCACTAAAACATTCAGGTATGACCTAAACCAAATCCCTTATGATTATACAGTGGAAGTGAGAAATAGATTTAAGGGCCTAGATCTGATACATAGAGTGCCTGATGAACTATGGAATGAGGTTCATAAGATTGTACAGGAGCCAGGAATCAAGACCATCCCAATGGAAAAGAAATGAAAAAAAGCAAATTGGCTGTCTGGGGAGACCTTAGAAATAGCTGTGAAAGAAGAGAAGTGAAAAGCAAAGGAGAAAAGGAAAGATATAAACACCTGAATGCAGAGTTCCAAAGAATAGCAAAAAGAGATAAGAAAGACTTCTTCAGCGATCAATGCAAAGAAATAGAGGAAAACAACAGAATGGGAAAGACTAGAGATCTCTTCAAGAGAATTAGAGATACCAAGGGAACTTTTAGTGCAAAGATGGCCTCGATAAAGGACAGAAATGGGATGGGCCTAACAGAAGCAGAAGATATTAAAAAGAGGTGGCAAGAATACAAAGAAAAACTGTACAAAAAAGATCTTCACGACCTGGATAATCACGAAGGTGTGATCACTCATCTCGAGCCAGACATCCTGGAATGTGAAGTCAAGTGGGCCTTAGAAAGCATCACTACGAACAAAGCTAGTGGAGGTGACGGAATTCCAATAGAGCTATTTCAAATTCTGAAAGATGATGCTATGAAAGTGCTGCACTCAATATGCCAGCAAGTTTAGAAAACTCAGCAGTGGCCACAGGACTGGGAAAGGTCAGTTTTCATTCCAATTCCAAAGAAAGGCAATGTCAAAGAATGCTCAAGTTCAGTTCAGTTCAGTTCAGCCGCTCAGTTGTGTCCGACACTTTGCAACCCCATGAACTGCAGCACGCCAGGACTCCCTGTCCATCACCAACACCCGGAGTTCACTCAGATTCACGTCCATCAAGTCCGTGATGCCATCCAGCCATCTCATCCTCTGTCGTCCCCTTCTCCTCTTGCCCGCAATCCCTCCCAGCATCAGGGTCTTTTCCAATGAGTCAACTCTTTTCATAAGGTGGCCAAAGTACTGGAGTTTCAGCTTTAGCATCATTCCTTCCAAAGAAATCCCAGAGCTGATCTCCGTCAGAATGTACTGGTTCGATCTCCTTGCAGTCCAAGGGACTCTCAAAAGTCTTCTCCAACACCACAGTCCTGCCCACAGTAGTAGGTATAATGGCCATCTGCATTAAATTCACCCATTCCAGTCCATTTTAGTTCACTGTTTCCTAGAATGTCAAAGTTCCCTCTTGCCATCTCTTGTTTGACCACTTCCAATTTGCCATGATTCATGGACCTGACATTCCAGGTTCCTATGGAATATTGCTCTTTACAGCATCGGACTTTATTTCTATCTCGAGTCAGATTCACATTTGGGATTTGTTTTTGCTCTGGCTTCATCCCTTCTTTCTTTCTAGAGTTATTTCTCCACTGAGCTCCAGTAGCATATTTGACACCTACTGACCTGGGGAGTTCCTCATTCAGTATCTTATTATTTTGCCTTTTCATACTGTTCATGAGGTTCTCAAAGCAAGAATACTGAAGTGGTTTGCCATTCTCTTCTCCAGTGAACGACATTCTGTTAGACCTCTCCACCATGACCCGCCTGTCTTGGGTTGCCCCGTGGGCATGGCTTAGTTTCATTGAGTTAGACAAGACTGTGGTCCTAGTGTGATTAGATTGACTAGTTTTCTGTGAGTATGGTTTCAGTGTGTCTGCCCTCTGATGCCCTCTTGCAACACCTACCATCTTACTTGGGTTGTTCTTACCTTGGGCATGGGTTATCTCTTCACAGCTGCTCTAGCAAAGTTTAGCTGCTGCTCCTTACCTTGGAGGAAGGGTATCTCCTCACCACCGCTGTTCCTGACCTTCAACGTGGGATAGCTCCTCTAGGCCCTCCTGCGCCAGCACAGCCACCACTGTTTGGATGTGGGTTGATCTTCCCAACCACTGCCCCTGGCCACGGGGTGGCTCCTCTCAGCCAATGTCCCTGGCCTTGGACGTGGGTTGGCTCCTCCCATCCCCCGACCCTGGCCTTGTACACGGGATGGCTCCTTCAGACCGTTGCCCCTGACCTCAGATGCAGGGTGGCTCCTCTCAGCCGTTCCCATGCCGTCACAGCCTGGCACTCTCGGCTGCTGCCCCTGACCTCAGACGTGGATAGGCTCCTCTCAGCCACGCTGAGTGAGCCAGCCGTCACAGCTGCTTGCACTGAGTGCACCGGCTGTCACAGCTGCTTGCACTGAGTGCATCAGCCATCACAGCCACTTAAACTACCACACAATTGCACTCATCTCACATGCTAGTAAAGTAATGCTCAAAATTCTCCAAACCAGGTTTCAGCAATACGTGAACTGTGAACTTCCTGATGTTCAAGCTGGTTTTAGATAAGGCAGAGGAACCAGAGATCAGATTGCCAACATCTGCTGGATCATAGAAAAAGCAAGAGAGTTCCCCCCCAAAACAAACAAACAAACAAAAAATCTACTTCTGCTTTATTGACTATGCCAAAGCCTTTGACTGTGGATCACAATAAAATGTGGAAAATTCTGAAAGAGATGGGAATACCAGACCACCTAACCTGTCTCTTGAAAAATCTGTATGCAGGTCAGGAAGCAACAGTTAGAACTGGACATGAAACAACAGACTAGTTCCATATAGAAAAAGGAGTACGTCAAGGCTGTGTATTGTCACCCTGCTTAGTTAACTTCTATGAGAAATGCTGGACTGGAAGAAACACAAGCTGGAATCAAGATTGCCAGGAGAAATATTAATAACCTCAGATATGCAGATGACACCACCCTTATGGCAGAAAGTGAAGAGGAACTAAAAACCTCTTGATGAAAGTGAAAGAGGAGAGTGAAAATGTTGGCTAAAAGCTCAACATTGAGAAAACGAAGATCATGGCATCCGGTCCCATCACTTTGTGGGGAATAATGGGGAAGCAGTGGAAACAATGTCAGACTTTATTTTTTGGGGCTCCAAAATCACTGCAGATGGTGACTGCAGCAATGAAATCAAAAGACGCTTACTCCTTGGAAGAAAAGTTATGACCAACCTAGATAGTATATTCAAAAGCAGAGACATTACTTTGCTGACTAAGGTCCGTCTAGTCAAGGCTATGGTTTTTCCTGTGGTCATGTATGGATGTGAGAGTTGGACTGTGAAGCCGCCTGAGTGCCAAAGGATTGACACTTTTAAACTGTGGTGTCGGGGAAGACTCTTGAGAGTCCCTTGGACTGGAAGGAGATCCAATGAGTCCATTCCGAAGGAGATCAACCCTGGGATTTCTTTGGAAGGAATGATGCTAAAGCTGAAACTCCAGTACTTTGGCCACCTCATGCAAAGAGTTGACTCATTGGAAAAGACTGTGATGCTGGGAGGGATTGGGGGCAGGAGGAGAAGGGGATGACAGAGGATGGGATGGCTGGATGGCATCACTGACTCGATGGACGTGAATCTGAGTGAACTCCGGGAGTTGATCATGGACAGGGAGACCTGACGTGCTGTGATTCATGGGGTCACAAATAGTCGGACACGACTGAGTGACTGAACTGAACTGAACCGAACTCTGGAATCACGGGTCAGCAGTGGCCTATCACAGAGACTGGGACTCTGGCTGCAGCAGACCTGAGTCATGCAGTGTGTGGCATAAGCCCTCTTAGAAGAGGTCTTATTAACCCCACCATAGAGTCACTGAGCAGATGGACCAAAAAATGCAGAACAATTATAGCAAAGAAATTCTCATGCTGTTAATGAAGTTCTAAGACCCACAGCAGATTTCTCAATCTGAGAATCTGATAAAAAGACTTAGAACATGCAGCAAATTGGACTTTGGAGGCCAGTGGGATTTAATTGCAGAACTTCCACAGGACTGGGGAACAGACTCTTTGATGGCATAAATAAAACTTTGTGTGCACCAGGAACCAGAAGAAGGTAGCAGTGTCCCCATAAGAGACTGAGTCAATCTCTGCCTGTGAGTGTTCTGGAGTCTCCAGTGGAGGTTTGGGTGGACAGATTGGCCTCACCCCAAACAACAGGGAGGGAACATAGCCACACCCATCAACAGAAATTTGGATTAAAGATTTACTGGGCATGGCCCACCCCATCAGAAAAAGACCCAGCTTTTCCCACAGCCATTCTCTTCAATCAGGAAGATTCCATAAGCATTTTATCCTTATTAATCAGAGGGCAGATAGAATGAAAACCACAATCACAGAAAACTAACTAAACTGATCACATGGACTACCACCTTGTCTAACTGAATAAGACAATGAGTGGCCCCCTGTAGGTCCACCCAAGATGGTTGAGAGTTCTGAAAATAACGTGGTCCACTGGAGAAGGGAATGGCAAACCACTTCAGTATCCTTGACATTGGATCACTGAAAAAGCAAGACAGTTCCAGAAAAACATCTACTTCTGCTTTATTGACTATGCTAAAGCTTTGACTGTGTGGATCACAACAAATTGTGGAAAATTCTTCAAGAGATGAGAATACCACACCACCTTACCTGCCTCCTGAGATATCTGTATGCCGGTCAAGAAGCAACAGCTAGAACCAAACATGGAAAAACAAACTGGCTCCAAATTGGCAAAGGAGTACATCAGGGCTCTATATTGTCACTCTGCTTATTTAACTTATATGCAGAGTACATCATTAGAAACACTGGACTGGGTGAAACATAAGCTGTAATCAAGATTGTCAGGAGAAATAGCAGTAACCTCAGATATGCAGATGACACTACCCTCATGGCAGAAAGTGAAGAAAAACTAAAGAGCCTCTTGATGATACAGAAAGAGGAGAGTGAAAAAAAAAAAACAAACCCTCAACACTCAAAAAACTAAGATCATGGCATCTGTTTCCATCACTTCACGGCAAATACAAGGGGGAAACAGTAGAAAATATAGAGATATTTTATTTTGGGGGCTCTAAAATCATTGCAGATTGTGACTGAAGCCATAAAATTAAGAGACACTTTCTCCTTGGAAGGGAAGCTATAACAAACCTAGACAGCATATTAAAAAGCAGAGACATTACTTTGCTGACAAAGATCTATCTAGTCAAACCTCTGGTTTTTCCAGTAGTCATGTATGGATGTAAGAGTTGACCATAAAGAAATCTGAGCACTGAAGTACTGATGCTTTTGAACTGTGGTGCTGGAGAAGACTTTTGAGAGTCCTTTGGACTGCAAGGAGATCAAACTGGTCAATCCTAAAGGAAATCAATCCTGAATATTCATTGGGACGACTGATGCTGAAGCTGAAGTTTCAATACTCTGGCCACCTGATGCACAGAACTGACTCATTGGAAAAGACCATGATGCTGGGAAAAATTGAAGGCAGGAGCAGAAGGGGACAACAGAGGATGAAATGATTCTATGGCATCACTGCCTTGATGGACATGAGTTTGAGCAAACTCCAGAAGTTGGTGATGGACAGGGAATCCTGGCTTTCTTCAGCCCATGGGGTCACAGAAAGTCAAACGTGAC
The DNA here is from genome assembly GCF_014754425.2 of Oryx dammah. Classification (NCBI taxonomy): domain Eukaryota; kingdom Metazoa; phylum Chordata; class Mammalia; order Artiodactyla; family Bovidae; genus Oryx; species Oryx dammah. The sequence goes on from NW_024070192.1 coordinate 61,124,114, forward strand.
TGAGCGACTGATTATATACTCAGATCAACCTGTGGAAAATGCTAATATCATAATAGAAGGATGTATGCCAATGTTGTTGTGACATTATTTACAAGAGACAAAAAATGGAAACAACCTGAAAACTATTGAGAGGATGGTAAACGTGTTGCAACGCATTTATATGATGGAGGATTCTACAACGATTAGAAAGATTTAGGTAGATTCATTTACATGGACTTAGAAAGATATCTACAAACTTTTTTAAATTTTTAAAAAAGTTTTAAAAATCAAGTTCATAATTACTTACAAATGATTCAGTTTCCGTTGTCCATTGTTTATTTTCTTTTCTTTTTACACAATTGGTTCTATACTAGATTATAGGATTTTTTATACAAATAATATATATTAAAAAACAAACACAAAAAATAAAGAAAACATTTTTAATCTTACAGTACAGTACAACTGCTGGCATACAGAGGCTCGCTTCGAGTGAACAGGCAAGAAGAGTTACAGGCTGACTAGAGGAGGGAGAGGAGGTGGGAAATGGCAGAACTGAAGGATCATCAGCCATAGGAGATGGATGGCAAGCTGTGATTTCACTCACATCTGATGATGATGGCACAGGTTCTGGTTCCTTGCTGGATTCAATTCTATCTATCCTCTTGCTCTAGGACATCTTGAACTTAAAATAAAGATACTGTACTATTGAACACTATACAGTACTGTACAGTGAAGTACACAAATAGGATGCATGTATGTGACAATGTACATAAGACATGAACTAACTTATATGATTGGACAAGGGAACACATGTTCGCACCTTTGAAACTTAACTACTTCAAGGTTCATATGTAGGGGACTTCTTGTAAGTCTCTACTTATATGACCACAGACAATGACCCACCAAACCCCTGCACATCACAGAGTAAATCCTAGTCCCTGATCCGTAACAAGAGCTCCTCCAAGCCCTAACAAAATCTGACATCATCATAGGATTTTAGTTGAATACTAGAATTATCATTAAGTCCATTAATATTCTGACAACATATGGATAATAGTGAGACATCATCCTAAAAAGCCCCTCCCAAGGCCATCCTACACCAATTTTTCAAAAAGGACTTTGATGTGGACTAACTCTGTAGATGCTTTCAGAAGTCCTCTTTCTTTCTTTTTATTTTTTTAAAATACACCTCACCCTCTCTTCCCCTCTCCCCATGTCCATAAGTCTATTCTCTATGTCTGCTTCTCCATTGCTTCCCTGTAAATAAATTATTCAGTAACGTTTTTCTATATTCTGTATATATGCATTAGAATATGACATTTATCTTTCTCTTTCTGACTTACTTCATTCTGTATAATAGGCTCTAAGTTTATCCACCTGCTTAGAACAGACTCAAATGTGTTCCTTTTTATGGCTGAGTATTATTTCAGTTTTTCCCATTTCCACTGTTTTTCTTTCATTTTTTATTTTTATTGAGATATCTTTGATGTATAATTTGTACACATTTAAGGTGTACACTTTGATATTTTGATACATGTATACATTGTGAAAGATCACCAGAATCAAACTAAATAACCTATCCATCACCCCTACATAGTTAACAGTGTGTGAGTATGTGTGATAAGATTTAACTTAGAATCAATAATTTCAGAAAATTCCAAGTGTACAATATAATATTGTTAGTTATCACCACAATTGTGGTGCTTCAGAGCTCCAGAAGTCATTCACTTTCATAACTGAAACTTTGTACAAGAGTACAATAATCTCATTTCCCTCTCCACTCAACCCCTGACAACCACCAATCTTTTTTTTTAATTTATTTAAATTAGAGGCTAATTATTTACAATATTGCAGTGGTTTCTGCCATACATTGACATGAATCAGCCATGGATGTACATGTGTTACCCATCCTGAGCCCCCCACCCACATCCCACCCATCCCATCCCTCTTGGTCATCCCAGTGCACCAGCCCTGAGCACCCTGTCTCATGCATCGAACCTGGACTGGTGATCTGTTTCACATATGATAATATACATGTGTCAATGCTCTTCTCTCAAGTCATCTCGCCCTCCCCATCTCCCACAGAGTCCACAAGACAGTTCTATATGTCAGTGTCTTTTTTACTGTCTCACATATAGGGCATTGTTACCATTGTTCTAAGTTCCATATATATGTGTTAGTATACTGTATTGGTGTTTTTCTTTCTGACTTACTTCACTCTGTATAATAGGCTCCAGTTTCATCCATCTCATTAGAACTGATTCAAATGTATTCATTTTAATGGCTGAATAATATTCCATTGTGTACACCTACCACAGCTTTCTTATCCATTCGTCTGCAGATGGACATCTAGGTTGCTTCCATGTCCCGGCTATTATAAACAGTGCTGCAATGAACATGGGGGTACATGTGTCTCTTTCAATTCAGGTTTCTGCAGTGTGTATGCCCAGCAGTGGTATTGCTGGGTCATATGGCAATTCTTCTACCAGTTTTTTAAGGAATCTCCACATTGTTTTCCATAGTAGTTGTACTAATTTGCATTCCCACCAACAGTGTAAGAGGGTTCCCTTTTCTTCACAACATCTATTGTTTGTAGACTTTTGGATAGTAGCCATTCTGACCAGTGTGAGATGGTACCTCACTGTAGTTTTGATTTGCATTTTTCTGATAATGAGTGATGTTGAGCATCTTTTCATGTGTTTGTTAGCCGTCTGTATGTCTTCTTGGGGAAATGTCTGTTTAGTTCTTTGGCCCATTTTTTGATTGGGTGGTTTATTTTTCTGGAATTGAGCCACAAGAGTTGCTTGTATATTTTTGAGATTAATTCTTTGTCAGTTACTTCATTTGCTATTCTTTTCTCCCATTCTGAAGGCTGTCTTTTCACCTTGCTTAAAGTTTCCTTCGTTGTGAAAAAGTTTTAAAATTTAATTAGGTCCCATTTGTTTATTTTTGCTTTTATTTCTATTACTGTGGGAGGTGGGTCATAGAGGATCCTGATGCAATTTATGTCAGAGAGTGTTTTGCCTATGTTTTCTTCTAGGAGTTTTATAGTTTCTGGTCTTATGTTTAGATCTTTAATCCACTTTGAGTTTATTTTTGTGTATGGTGTTAGAAAGTGTTCACTTTCATTCTTTTACAAGTGGTTGACCAGTTTTCCCAACACCACTTGTTAAAGAAATCTCTTTAGTAAGATTGTCTTTTCTCCATTGTATATTATTGCCTCCTTTGTCAAAGATAAGATGTCCATAGGTGTGTGGATTTATCTTTGGGTTTTCTGTTTTGTTCCATTGATCTATATTTCTGTTTTTGTACCAGTACCATACTGTCTTGATAACTGTAGCTTTGTATTATAGCATGAAGTAGGCAGGTTGACTCTTCCAGTTCCATTCTTCTTTCTCAAGATTGCTTTGGCTATTCGAGGTTTTTTATATTTCCATACAAATTTTGAAATTATTTATTCCAGTTCTCTGAGAAATACCACTGGTAGCTTGATAGGGATTGATTGCATTGAATCTACACTTCGCTTTGTTTAGTATCCTCATTTTCACTATATTAATTCTTCCAATCCATGAACATGGTATATTTCTCCATCTATTTGTGTACTCTTTGATTTCTTTCACCACTGTTTTATAGTTTTCTCTATATAGGTCTTTTGTTTCTTTAGGCAGATATATCCCTAAGTATTTTATTTTATTTTTGTTGCAGTGGTGAATGGAATTTCTCTATTTCCCCATTATTAGTGTATAGGAATGCAAGGAATTTCTGTGTGTTGATTTTATATCCTGCAACATTACTATATTCATTGATCAGCTCTAGTAAGTTTCTGCTGCAGTCTAGGGTTTTCCATAGGATCATGCCATCTGCAAACAGTGAGAGTTTTCCAATATGGATTCCCTTTATTTCTTTTTCTCCTCTGATTGCTGTAGCTAAAACTTCCAAAACCATGTTGAATAGTAGTGGTGAGAGTGGGCATACTTGTCTTGTCCCTGACTTTAGGGGAAATACATTCAATTTGTCATCATTGAGGATACTATTTGCTGTGGGTTTGTCATATATAGCTTTTATTATGTTGAGTTATGTTCCTTCTATTCTTGCTTTCTGGGAGATTTTATCATAAATGGATATTGAATTTTGTGAAAGGCTTTCTCTGCATCTATTGAGATAATCATAAGGTTTTATTTTTCAATTTGTTAATGTGGTTTATTACATTGATTGATTTGTCAATATTAAAGAATCCTTGCATCCCTGGGATAAAACCCACTTATTCATGTTGTATGATATTTTTAATATGCTGTTGGATTCTGTTTGCTAGAATTTTGTTAAGGATTTTTGCATCTATGTTTATCAGTGGTATTGGCCTGTAGGTTTTGTGTGTGTGTGTGTGTGTGTGTGGAGTCTTTGTCTGATTTTGGTATTAGGGTGATGGTGCCCTCATAGAATGAGTTTGGAAATTTACCTTTCTCTGCAATTTTCTTGAATAGTTTGAGTAGGATAGATGTTAGCTCTTCTCTAAATTTTTGGTAGAACTCAGCTGTGAACCCGTCTGGTCCTGGGCTTTTTTGTTGTTTGGAAGATTTCTGATTACAGTTTTGATTTCCGTGCTTGTGATGGGTCTGGTAAGATTTTCTATTTCCTCCTGGTTCAGTTTTGAAAACATGTGCTTTTCTAAGCATTTGTCCATTCCTTCCAAGTTGTCCATTTTATTGGCTGATAGTTGCTGATAAAAGTTTCCTATGTTCCTTTTTATTTCTATGTTGTCTGTTTGATTTCTCCATTTTCATTTCTGATTTTGCTGATTTTACTCTTCTCCCTTTGTTTCTTGATGAGTCTGGCTAATGGTTTGTCAATTTAATTTATCTTCTCAAAGAACCAGCTTCTGGCTTTGCTGGGTTTTGCTATGGTCTTTTTTGTTTCTTTTACATTTATCTCTGCCCTAATTTTTAAGATTTCTTTCCTTCTACTAAGACTGGGGTGCTTCATTTCTTCTTTTTCTAGTTGCTTTAGGTGTAGAATTCAGTTATTTATTTGACTTTTTTCTTGTTTCTTGAAGGAAGCCTGTATTGCTATGAATCTTCCCCTTAGCACTGCTTTGACAGTGTCTCATAGCTTTTGGGTTGTTGTGTTTTCATTTTCATTCGTTTTTATGCATATTTTGATTTCTTTTTTTATTTCTTCTGTAATGTGTTGGTTATTCAGAAGCATGTTCTCTAGCTTCCATATGTTGGAACTTTTAATAGTTTTTCTCCTGTAATTGACATCTAATCTTACTGCATTGTGGTCAGAAAAGATAATTGGAAATTTTTCATTTTTTTTAAAATTTTCCAAGGCTAGATTTATGACCCAGGATATGCTCTATCCTGGAGAAGTTCCGTGTGCACTTGAGAAAAAGGTGAAATTCATTGTTTTGGTGTGAAATCTCCTATCAATTAGGTCTAACTGGTCCATTGTATCATTTAAAGTTTGTGTTTCCTTGTTAATTTTCTGTTTAGTTGATCTATCCATAGGCATGAGTTGGGTATTCAAGTCTCCCACTATTATTGGGTTATTGTTAATTTCCCCTTTCATACTTTCTAGCATTTGGCTTACATATTGCAGGACTCTTATTTTGGGTGCATATATATATTTATAATTGTTATATCTTCTTCTTACATTGATCCTTTGATCATTATGTAGTGTGCTTCTTTGTCTCTTTTCATGGCCTTTATTTTAAAGTCTATTTTATATAGTATGAATATTGCTATTTCTGCTTTCTTTTGGTCTGCATTTGTCTGAAATATCTTTTTCCAGCCCTTCACTTTCATTTTGTATGTGTCCATTGTTTTGAAGTGGTCTCTTGTAGACAGCATAGACAGGGGTCTTGTTTTTGTATCCATTCAGGCAGTCTTTGTCTTTTCGTTGAGGCAGTCAACCCATTTACATTTAAGGTAATTATTGATAAGTATGATCCCATTGCCATTTACTTTGTTGTTTTGGCTTCAAGTTTGTACACACTTTCTGTGTTCTCTGTCTAGAGAAGATGCTTTAGCATTTGTTGAAGAGCGGATTTGGTGATCCTGAATTCTCTCAGCTTTTGCTTGTCTATAAAGCTTTTCATTTCTCCTTCATATTTGAATGAGATCCTTGCTGCATACAGTAACCTTGGTTGTATGTTTTTCTCTTTAATCACTTTAAGTATGTCTTGCCATTCCTTTCTGGCCTGAAGAGTTTCTATTGAAAGTTCAGCTGTTATCCTTATGAGAATCCTCTTGTGTGTTACTTATTGTTTTTCTCTTGATGCTTTTAAAATTTTTCTTTGTGTTTGATCTTTGTTAATTTGATTAATATGTGTCTTGGAATGCTTTGACTTGGGCTTATCCTGTTTAGGATTCTCTGGGTTTCTTGGACTTGGGTGACTATTTCCTTCCCCATTTCCTTCCCCATGAAAGGAAGTTTTCAACTATTATCTCCTCAAGTATTTTTTCATGGCCTTTCTTTTTGTCTTCTTCTTCTGGGACTCCTATGATTCGAATGTTGGGGTGTTGAACATTGTCCCAGAGGTCGTCCTCATTTCTTTTAATTCTTTCTTTTTTACTCTCTGCTTCATTTATTTGTACCATTCTATCTTTTAGCTCACTTATCCTATCTTCTGCCTCCATTATTCTACTGTTGGTTCCCTCCAGAGTGTTTTTGATATCATTTATTGCATTACTCATTATTGGTTGACTCTTTTTTTTTTTTATTTCTTCTAGGTCTTTCTTAAACATTTCTTGCATCTTCTCTATCCTTGTCTCCAGGCTCTTTATCTGTAACTCCACTTTGTTTTCAAGATTTTGGATCATTTATTCTAAACGCTCCTTTAATGAGTTTGAATACTTTATTTTCTACATATGAGTGAGTTTACTAAGTATGTGCCTTTCTGTTTCTGACATATTTCACTTAGCATAAAGTACTTCTGGCTCATCTAGTTGACTGGTGTTGTCACAAATGATAGGATTTCAGTCACTATTATTATTGAATAATCTTCCAGTGTGTAGGGAAGGAGGGGTAGGTATCACATTTTCCTTATCCATTCATCCATCTGTGGACACTCATGTGGCTTTCATATTTTAGCTATTGTGAATAATGATACAATGAACATGGGAGTGCAAATACCTCTTTAAGAGGCAGATTTCTTTCTTTTTTTGAAGGCAATGGCACCCCACTCCAGTACTCTTGCTTGGAAAATCCCATGGACAGAGGAGCCTGGAAGGTGGCAGTCTATGGGATCACTAAGAGTTGGACACTACTGAGCGACTTCACTTTCACTTTTCGCTTTCATGCATTGGAGAAGGAAATGACAACCCACTCCAGTGTTCTTGCCTGGAGAATCCCAGGGGCGGGGGAGCCTGGTGGGTTGCCATCTATGGGGTCATAGAGAGTAGGACGTGACTGAAGCGACTTAGCAGCAGCAGCAGGCCATATATGCACAGTCGTGTTGCTGGATCATGTAATAGTTCTGTTTTTCATTTTCTGAGGAACTTCCACACTGTTTTCCATAGAGGCAGCACAAATTTACACTTCTACCACAGTGTACAAGTGTCCCCTTTTCTCCATATCATCATCAACACTTGTTATCCCTTGTCTTTTTTTTTTTTTAATAGCCTTTATAACAAGTGTGAGGTTATATCTCATCATGGGTTTGATTTGCATTTCCTCAATGATTTGTGATATTGTACACTTTTTCATGTACCTATTGGACATTTGTGTGTTTTGTTTTGAGAAACGTCAATTTAAATTATTTGCCCACTTTTAAAATCAGGTTTCTGTTTTTGTTTTTGCTATTGAGTTGTATGAGCTACCTGTTTATTTTGGATATTAATCTTTATAAGATACATGGTTTGCAGATATTTTCTCCTTTTCTGTAGGTTGCCATTTAACAGTTTTGGTTGCTTCGTTTGAGCTTCTTAGGTGGCTGTTGTGCTAAAGTATCCACCTGCCAATGCAGGAGATGCAAATGATTCAGGTTAGATCCCTGGCTCAGGAAAATCCCCTGGAGTAGGAAATGGCAGGAAGTGGAAATGGTAGGAAATGAAAAATTCCATGGGCAGAGGAACCTGGTAGGGCCACAGTTCATGGGTTACAAGGAATCAGACATGACTGAGTGACTGAGTACACACCCATTTTACTTTGCAGAAGCTTTCTAGGTTGATACAATTCCACTTTTCTATTTTTGCTTATTGCCTGTGCTTCTTGCTGTCATAATAATAATAATAATAATAATAATAAACACATTTCCAAGACCAATGTCAAAATCCTTTTCCTATGTTTTCTTTCATCTACTAGTTTTACAGCTTCAGGTGTGATACATAAGTCCACTGTTAGTTGATTTCTATATATGGTATGAAGCAGAGTCCAATTTCATTATTCTGCATGAGAGAGCTAGTTTTCCCAAAATAATTTACTAAAGAGTCTATCCCGTATCATTATGTGTTCTTGACACCTTTGCTGAAGATCAATTGACCATAAGTGTGAGGATTTATCTCAGGGCACTCAGTTCTGTTACATTGTGGGTTGCCTCCTCCAGGGGATCTTCCAGAACGAGGGATCTAACCTGCATCTCATTTCGTATGTCTCCTGCATTGTCAGGCAGTTTCTTTACCACTAGTGTGCCACCTGGGAAGTGGATTGTTCTATTAGGGATATTGGCCTTTTTAGTTCTGTTTTCTTGCAGTGTCTTTGTCTGACTTTGTGTCAGGATGATTCTGGCCTAATAAAATGAATTTGGAAATTTTTTTTTCTTCTTCTGTGCTTTTGAAGAGTTTAAGAAGGACTGATATGAATTCTATTTGAAAGATTGGTGGAACTCACCAACAAAGCCATCTGGTCCAGGGTTTTTTTTTTTTTTTTTTGGCTGAGAGATTTTTGATTGCTACTTCAATTACCTTATTTGTACTCATTTGTTCAGGTTTCTATTTTCTCTTGATGCAATATTGGTAGGTTGTATGTTTCTGGTAATTTACTCATTTAATATTTTTTAAACTCTGTGTGTGTGTGTGTGTGTGTGTGTGTGTGTGGGTGTGTGAGAGAGAGAGTCATAAAAACAAAAATATCTGGAAGGATATGTACTAAACTCTTAATAATCATATTGCTTGGACTACAATTAGAAAGATGGGGGGGTCTTTTGTTTCAATTTCTCTATCATTTAGCTTATTACAAAATTATACCCCCATACTGTTAAAACATATTTTAAAACAACAGCCTGAAATGAATGCATAAATGCTGAACAGGCAGGTTACTGATCTCCATTCAATGAGGAGCAAGTTAAGTCCAGCACAGATAACCTGGGCAGGCTGATGCATCAGAAACCTAAGCCACCAACTTCCTCTCCCTCAGGAGCACTTCATCTTGCAGTTTAGCCAGTCTCTTCCAAAGTCACTTGATTGAAAGGATCTAGCAATTCCCTGCTTGCCCATGGCCATTAGTAAGATTTACTTGTTGCTAATGGCAATTGTACATGCATCCTGGAAAGCTGGCCCACTTCTGTAGGGCAATTCTGCTTCTAACAAAGGAAAATAACTTTACATACCTCATAAGTTTACAAATGTCCTTAAATGAAGCCAGAGCCAGATGGGCACTGAACTTATTAAAGCCATGACTGTTACCAGAAAATAAATGCAAATATGTATGGGTATTTTTGTATGTGTGTGTGCATGTGCATGTATTTTATGACACATGCCATATCCCTGAAATCTCAATTATAGAATTATCTTTCCAATTGTTTTACAATTTACTTTACAGTTTACCCTTATGTAGGGTGGCTATGAGGTACCTCACATCTTTTAATGTTACATTGTTGTTCTCATTATTGCATTATTGCTTTTTCCTCCTGCCAGGTGCAGCTCATCCACTATAACCACGAGCTATATACCAATGTCACAGAAGCTGCAAAGAGCCCAAATGGATTGGTGGTAGTTTCTATATTTATAAAAGTAAGTGTGTTGTATTCCTTCATTCTTCTTTTCTTGCCATTTCCACCCCAATCAGAATATCAGTTTATAGTCCCATTGAATCTTAGAAAAATAGCAAAAAAAAAAAAAAACCCAAGCTGCATAGATATTACCAAAGGGAAATATCTATGTCCAATATTTATGTCCATGAGGTTTATGAAAAATAAAGATCCTTTCAGTGAGATGCAAAAACCATGAGTTTAGAGCACTGGGGCCTGAGGATCCAAGTAGTTTCTGTCCTAGAGAGAAAAACCATGCTGGATCCAGGGGCAGGTTCTAGATTCCACTCATGCAGAAGAATCAGAAGGAATCAGTGGAAGGGAAGATGGTTTCTCACTGATACCCCCACAGGATTAAAGGGCTGTCAATCAGATGACCCTTGGAAAAAGGGATAAAAAGAAAATGTGAGATGTCCCTTCCCTCCAGGCACTGCACTAAACAGTTCCCTCTAGCTTTCCAGAATTGCTCTGAGTATCAGCTTCCCTCTCAGTTTACCTCTCTCATGTAAACATCCCTGTGAATAATTAAGAAAATTCACCAATGCTGGCTTTATGACATTCTAGGGTAGCTCCACATCTCCTTATAGTCATCATCAACAACAGACTTCCAACAAATAAAAGTTTAAGTTGTTAAAAAATTATACAACATTTTGACCATTGTTGGGTGAAACAGGTTTGTAAATTAAAAAGAAAAAAATAAAAAAAAGAAGAAGAACCACCTGTTACCAGGCACTAGGAAAGGCCACCAACAGGACTGATCCTTTCACTATAGCAAGTGGATTATGGGAAAGGCTACCATATAGCTGGATCTCTTGAACTCCTGGCCATTGGCTTCCCTGTGCACCTCCTCACTGTCTGGACTATATCTCTGGCAGCCACTGATCCCCCATGCACCTGTCTTTGCCAGGGCTCCTGTGACCCAGCAGCCAGGCCACCTCTATGCCCTGTCCTCACCAGATCAGATCTTAGTGCTTTGGGGAAACCTCAGGAGCAGACCTCTGTGGGAGGCCCACATGCAGAGGTGGGGCTAAAGCCTTAGCTAAAGCCCAAGAATAGAGTGACTAAGGAAGAGGAATGAAAATCTTCTCATGTAATTGCACAAGCCACAAGTTAAATCTTCATGATCAGCTTGATAAATTGTGCATCTGTGGAATATATGAATGGACAATGAGTGTTCCCACAACTGAGACCAGTCGATGGGGTGAAGTACATATGATGTTGGGCCAGCTCAGAGTCTGAGCTGCCCATACCTTGTCCACAGCGTATCCAGAAGCCTATCTAGAGAATACTAGGGAAAGCAGAGTTTGGCTGGGGATCATAGTGGGGGTAAAAACACTGACAGATGAGACACCAGGAAAATATTCTTATTGCTATATTTATATGTTCTGTTCTTTTGCTGCTTTCATTATTTTAATGCAATTTTTATTTTTCTATTTTTACTTTACCTTTCCATTGTTCTGTGTTCTTTCCTTGTTTCGTTTTTAACATTTACTTTACTTTATTTTTAGTTTGTATTATACTTTGATTTTCTTTCTTGTTTTTCTTAGTTTTGTTTTTAATTGCTCTGATTTTGTTTTTAGGTTCTTTTATTTGTCTAGTTGCTTTCTGTTTTTTTTTTATTTTCATTGTTTTTGTTTCTTATTTTGTATGTGTGTGTGTCTTTTAGTTTTTATTTTTCTTTGTTTCCGTTTTCTTTTACCATCTATCTTTGGTTTTGTTTCTTCATTTTCCTTTTTTTTTTTTTAAACTATCATTCTTTGTTTTTGTCTTTTCTATTTGTGTTGGGTTTTGTTTGTCTGCTTAGTTTCTTTCCTGACCCTTTTTTCATTGCACTCTGTGGCTTGCAGGATCATGGTTCCCTAACCAGGGGTTAGGCCTGAGCCTCTGAAGTGGGAGTGCCAAGGCCAGGACATTGGACCACTGGGGAATTCCTTCTTGTTGTTGTTCAGTCACTAAATCACGTCTGGTTCTTTGCAACTCCATGGGCTGCAACACCCCAGGCTCCTCTGTCTTTCATTATCTCACAGAGTTTTCTCAAATTCATGTCCATTGAGTCAATGCTGTTATCAAGCATATTGTTTACCACTGCACCACCTGGGAAATCACAGAGAATTCTGAGACCCAGGGAATATTAATTGTCAAGATCTCAACAGAAAGTCTCTACCTTGACTCCAAGATACTTAATATGTCACACTAAACAATAAGCATAATTGGAACACAAACCCACCTATTAGCAGACAGACTGTCTAGAGTGGCAAGCACACAGATATACCAAAACACACCACATGATGTGAGCCTGCCCATCGGAGGGATGAGACTCAGCTCTACCCATCAGAGCACAGGCACCAGTCCTTCCCAACAGGAAACCTATTCAAGCCAATGGGCCAATTTCATCCACTGGGGGCAGATACCATAAGCAATAAGAGCAATGGTCCTACAATCTGCAGAAAGGAGACTTCAACGACAGTAAGTTAGATACAATGAGAATAATAATAAATATGGTGAAACTAGTAAAAATGCAAGATCAAATAAATGAAGAGGAAATAGGCAATCTATGTGAAAAATAATTCAGAGTAGTGATAGTACAGATGATCCAACTCTCAGAATTAAACTTGGAGGCATGGACAGAAGATAGATGAAGCATTTAACAAAGACTTAGATGAACTAAAGAAAAAAAAAAACAGTAATGAACAACACAATAACTGGAATTGAAAACATACTCAGTTCAGTTCAGTTTCTCAGTCTTGTCCGACTCTTTGCGGCCTCATGAATCACAGCACACCAGGCCTCTCTGTCCATCAACAACTCCCAGAGTTCACTCAGATTCATGTCCATTGAGTTGGTGATGCCATCCAGCTATATGATCCTCTGTCATCCCCTTCTCCTCCTGTCCCCAATCCCTCCCAGCATCACAGTCTTTTCCAATGAGTCAACTCTTCTCATGAGGTGGCCAAAGTACTGGAGTTTCAGCTTTATCATCATTCCTTCCAAAGAAATCCCAGGACTGATCTCATTCAGAATGGATTGGTTGGATCTCCTTGCAGTCCAGGGACTCTCAAGAGTGATCTCCAACACCACAGTTCAAAAGCATCAATTCTTCAGCACTCAGCCTTCTTCACAGTCCAACTCTCACATCCATACATGACCACAGGAAAAACCATAGCCTTGACTAGATGGAACTTAGTCGACAAAATAATGTCGCTGCTTTTGAATATGGTGTCTAGGTTGGACATAACTTTTCTTCCAAGGAGTAAGCGTCTTTTAATTTCATGGCTGCAATTACCATATGCAGTGATTTTGGAGCCCCCCAAAATAAAGTCTGACACTGTTTCCACTGTTTCTCCATCCATTTCCCATGAAGTGATGAGACTGGATGCCATGATTTTCGTTTTCTGAATGTTGAGCTTTAAGCCAACTTTTTCACTCTCTTCTTTCACTTTCATCAAGAGGCTTTTTAGCTCCTCTTCACTTTCTGCCATAAGGGTGGTGTCATCTGCATGTCTGAGGTTATTGATATTTCTCCCAGCAATCTTGATTCTAGCTTGTGTTTCTTCCAGTCCAGCATTTCTCATGATGTACTCTGCATATAAGTTAAATAAGCAGGGTGACAATATACAGCCTTGACATACTCCTTCTCCTATTTGGAACCAGTCTGTTTTTCCATGTCCAGTTCTAACTGTTGCTTCCTGACCTGCATACAGGTTTCTCAAGAGGCAGGTTAGGTGGTCTGGTATTCCCATCTCTTTCAGAATTGTCCACAGTTTATTGTGATCCACACAGTCAAAGGCTTTGGCATAGTCAATAAAGCAGAAATAGATGTTTTTCTGGGACTCTCTTGCTTTATCCAGGATCCAGTGGCTGTTGGCAATTTGATCTCTGGTTCCTCTGCCTTTTCTAAAACAAGCTTGAACATCAAGAAGTTCATCGTTCACATACTGCTGAAGCGTGGCTTAGAGAATTTTGAACATTAGTTTACTAACATGTGAGATGAGTGCAATTGTGTGGTAGTTTGAACATTCTTTGACATTGCCTTTTTTTGGGATTGGAATGAAAACTGACCTTTTTCCAGTCCTGTGGCGACTGCTGAGTTTTCCAAATTTGCTGGCATATTGAGTGCAGCACATTCACAGCATCATGTTGCAGGATTTGAAACAGCTCAACTGGAATTCCATCACCTCCACTAGCTTTGTTCACAGTGATGCTTTCTAAGGCCCACTTGACTTCACTTTCCAGGATGTCTGGCTCTAGATGAGTGACCACACCATCGTGATTATCTGGGTCATTAAGATCTTTTTTGTACAGTTCTTCTGTGTATTCTTGGCACCTCTTCTTAATAGCTTGTGCTTCTGTTAGGTTCATACCATTTCTGTCCTTTATCGAGGCCATCTTTGCATGAAATATTCCCTTGGTATCTCTAATTTTCTTGAAGAGATCTCTAGTCTTTCCTATTCTGTTGTTTTCCTCTATTTCCTCGCACTGATTGTTGAAGAAGGCTTTCTTATCTCTTTTTGCTATTCTTTGGAACTCTGCATTCAGATGCTTATATCTTTCCTTTTCTCCTTTGCTTTTCACTTCTCTTCTTTTCACAGCTATTTGTAAGGCCTCCCCAGACCAGAAGGAATCAATAGCAAAACAACTGAGTCAGAAGAAAAGATAAGTGACAAAGAAGATAGAAAGGTGGAAATAACTTCTGCAAAGCAGAATAAGGAAAAAAGAATGAAAAGAAATGAAGACAGTCTCTAAGACTTCTGTGACAATGCTAAACACAATCACATGCAAGTAATAGGGGTCTCAGAAGAAAAAGCATCATAGAAAATATTTTAAAAGATTTATATTTGAAAATTTCCCTACAATGGGAAAAGGAATAGTCACCCAAATTTGGGAAGTAAAGAGAATCTCATACAGGATACAACCCAAGAGGAAACATACCAAGACATATATTAAGCAAAATAACAAAAATAAAAAGAAAAATAATAAAGGCAGTAGGGAAAAAAAACAAGAAATAACATATCTAAAGTATCAGCTAGTTTCAGCAGAAATTCTTCAACCCAGAAGGGAGTGGCAGGATATATTTAAAATAATGAAAGAAAAAAACCTACAACCAAAATTACTCTATCTAGCAAGGATCTCTTTCATATTCAAAAGAGAAATCAAAAGCTTCACAGATAAGCAAAAGCTAAGAGAATTAAGTACCAAGAAACTAACTTTATAAAAATTGCTTAAAAAAACTTCTCTAGATGCTAAACACAAGAAAAGAAAAGAACTAAAAAAAAAAAAAAACAAAAAAAAACAACATAATTAAGTAAATAGTAAGAGAACCATACATATTGATACTTACCTTAAATGTAAGTGGATTAAATGTGTCAGCAAAAAAGACACAGATTGATTAATGGAATCTAAAAAGACAGTATATGTACTGTCCACAAGAAGTTTACTTCAGACCTAGGGACACATACAGACAGATAATGAGGAGAAGAAAAAATATATTACATGCAAATGTAAGTGAAAAGAGAGTGGGAATACAAATAATCATATCAGAAAAAAATACTTTAAAATAACAACTGTTACAAGAGACAAGGAAGGGCACTACATAATGATCATGAGATCAACCCAAGAAGAAGATATAACAACTGTAACTATTTATACACCTAATATAGGAGCACCTTAATACTTAAAGCAAATTCTAACAGCCATAAAAAGGGAAATCAATAGTAACACAATAATAGTGGGGTACTTTAACATCCCAAGTACACCAATGGACTGATCATCCAGACAAACAATTTAATAAGAAAACAAAGACCTTAAATGACAAATTAAAACAGAGACTTAATTGATATTTTTAGGACATTACGTCTAAAGCATAATACACTTTTTTCTCAATTTCACACAAAACATTCTTCAGGATAGGTTATATATTAAGTAACAAATCAAGTCTTGGTAAATTTAAGAAAATTGAAATTGCATCAAGTATCTTTTCCAACTACAGCACTATAAAATTAGGATTCAATTACAGGAAAAAGAAACACAGTAAAAACCACAAACACATGGAGCCTAAATAATATGCTACTAAATAGCCAAAAGATTATTGAAGAAATCAAAGAGAAATTTAAAAATACTTAGAAATAAATGACAATGAAACATAACAACCTGAAACCTATATGATGCAGCAAAAACAATTCTAAGAGGGAAGTTAATAGAAATGCAATCCTACCTCAAGATTCACGAATAATCTCAAATAAACAACTTAACATTATAACTAAAGCAACAAGAGAAAGAAGAAAAAGTTAGTAGGAGGAAAAAAAAGTTATAAGGTCAGAGCAGAAATAAATGAAATAGAAATTAAGGAAACAATAGCAAATATCAATGAAACCAAAAGTTCATTGTTTGAGAATATATTTTTAATAAATTGATCAACCTCACCCAGATTCCCCAAGGGGAAAAAAAAGGGAAGGAACTCAAATCAATAAAACTATAAATGAAAAAGGGGAGATTATTAAATAAAGTTCAATCAATTAAATTAATACAACTGACACTGCAGAAATATAAATGATCATAAGGGACTACTACAAGCAACTATATGCCAATAAAATGGGAAATCTGGAAGAAATTAACAAATTCTGTAAAAGGTAAAACCTTCCAAGATTGAACCAGAAAGAAGCAGAAAATATTAACAGACCAATCACAAGTAATAAAAATGAAATTCTGATTAAAAATCTTTCAATAGACAGAAGCCCAGAACCAGATAGCTTCACAGATGAATCCTATCAAGCACTTAGAGACGAGCTAATGTCTATTGTTCTCAAACTCTTCCAAAAATATTGCAGAGAGAGGAACACTCCCACATTCATTCTACAAGGCCATTATCACCCTGATACCATCACCCTGATACCAAAACCAGACAAAGATATATATATTAAAAAAAAAAAAACAGCCAATTTTACCAATGAATATAGATGTGCTATTCATCAACAAAATACTAGCAATCTGAATCCAAAAATACATTAAGAGAATTATACATCATGATCAAGCAGGGTTTATCCAAGGGATGTAAGGATTCATCAGTATATGCAAATTGATCAATGTGGTAAAACATATTAACAAACAGTAAAATAAAAACCATGTCCCACGTGATCATCTCAGTAGATGCAGAAAAAACTTTTGGGAAAATTCAACACCCATTTAGGATAAAAAAAAAAAAAGTCTGCAGAAAATGGATATAGAGGGAACATACCTCAAAATAATAAAGGCTATATATGACAAAACTGCAAACAAACTCCTCAATGGTGAAAATTTGAAAGCATTTCCTCTAAGATCAGGAATCAGACAAGGGATTGTCCTCTCTCACCATTCTTATTCAACATAATCTTGGAAGTATACTAGTCACAGCAACCAGATAAGAAAAAGAAATAAAAGGAATCCAAATTGAAAAACAAACAAAAATAAAAGTAAAACTGTCATTGTTTGCAGATGACATGATACTATTCATAGAAAACCTAAAGATGCCACCAGAAAACTCCTAGAGCTAATCAATGAATTTCATAAAGTCACAAGAGACAGAATTAATACACAGAAATCTGAACCCCTATATGCCAACAATGAACCATCAGAAAGAGAAATCAAGAAAATAATCTCATTTACCATTGCAACAAAAATAATAAAATACCTAGGAATAAACCACCTTAAGGAGGCAAAAAATCTATGCAGACAACTATAAGATGAGATTAAAAAAAAGAATCAAAGATGACACAAACAAATAAAAAAATAGGTCATGTTCTTGGATTCAAAGAATCAATATTGTGAAAATGACTATATTACCCAAAGCAATCTACAGATTCAATGAAACCCCATCAAATCACTGATGGCATTGTTCATAGAATGTAGAAAATTATACAATTTGTATGGAAATACAAAGGGTCCTAAAAAGTCAAATCAATCTTGAGAAAGAAAAACAGAGCTGGACAATCAGGCTTCAGATTATAGACAAAGGTACAGTCATCAAGACAGTATGGTACTGGCACGAAAAACAGAAATGCAGATTAATAGGAGAGGATATGAAAACCAGAGATAAACACACACCTATGAACCTTGTCACGCACCTTATCTTTGCAAACAAGACAAGAGTACACAATGGAGAAAAGATAATACCTTAAGAAATGGTTCTGGGAAAACTGGACAGGTACATGTGAAATAATAAAATCAGAACACTCTAACACCATGTACAAAAATAAACTCAAAATGATTTAAAGACCTAAAATTAAGGCAGGATAATATAAAATCTTAGAGGAAAACATAGGCAAAATACTCTATGACATAAATTGCCGGAGGATCTTTTTTGAGCCACCTCCTAGAGTAATAAAAATAAAACAAAAATTAATTAATGGGACCTAATTAAACTTAAAAGCTTTTGCATAGCAAAGGAAACCATAAACAAGATGAGAAGACTACTCTCAGAATTGGAGAAAATATTTGCAAATGGAACAACTGACAAAAGATCAACTCTAAAATATAATTTATACATTCAATATTTAAAAACTCAATCAAAAATTGGGCTGAAGAACTAAACAAATATTTATCCAAAAATACATACAGATGGCCAACAAAGCCATGAAAAGATACTTAGCATCACTTTTTCCTAGATAAATGTAAACCAAAATTACAATGATGTTTCATCTCACACCAGCCAGACTATCATTAAAAAAAATCTACAAAAAAAATGTAAAGCAATTATCCTCCAATTAAAAATAAAATTTTAAAAATTATACAAACAATAAATGCTGCAGAGAGTGTAGAGAAAAGTAAACCATTTTGCTGTTGGTGCGAATGTAAATTGATACAGCCACCATGGAAAACCATATTGAGGTTCCTTAAAAAAAAACGAAAAATAGAACTATTATATGACCCAGCAACACTACTACTGTTCTTATACCTAGACAAAGCCATAATTGAAAAGGACACATGCACTCCAATGTTCATGTAACACTATTTACAATAGCCATGGCATGAAATCAATCTAAATAACCATATATATATACACACACAATGGTATATTCAGTTCAGTTCAATCACTCAGTCGTGTTCGACTCTTTGCGACCCCATGAATAGCAGCAAGCCAGGCCTCCCTGTCCATCGCCATCTCCCAGAGTTCACTGAGACTCACGTCCATCAAGTCCATGATGCCATCCAGCCATCTCATCCTCTGCCATCCCCTTCTCCTCCTGCCCTCAATCTCTCCCAGCATCAAGTCTTTTCCAATGACTCAACTCTTCGCATGAGGTGGCCAAAGTACTGGAGCTTCAGCTTTAGCATCATTCCTTCCAAAGAAATCCCAGGGTTGATCTCCTTCAGAATGGACTGCTTGGATCTCCTTGCAGTCCAAGGGCCTCTCAAGAGTCTTCTCCAACACCACAGTTCAAAAGCATCAATTCTTTGGCGCTCAGCCATCTTCACTGTCCAACTCTCACATCCATACATGACCACAGGAAAAACCATAGCCTTGACTAGACGGACCTTAGTCGGCAAAGTAATGTCTCTGCTTTTGAAAATACTATCCAGGTTGGTATAACTTTTCTACCAAGGAGTAAGCATCTTTTAATTTCATGGCTGCAGTCATCATCTGCAGTGATTTTGGAGCCCCCCAAAATATAGTCTGACACTGTTTGTAGTGTTTCCCCATCTATTTCCCATGAAGTGATGGGACCGGATGCCATGATCTTCGTTTTCTGAACGTTGAGCTTTTAGCTAACTTTTTCACTCTCTTCTTTCACTTTCATCAAGAGGCTTTTTAGCTCCTCTTCACTTTCTGCCATGAGGGTGGTGTCATCTGCATATCTGAGGTTACTAATATTTCTCCCAATAATCTTGATTCTAGCTTGTGTTTCTTCCAGTCCAGCATTTCTCATGATGTACTCTGCATATAAGTTAAATAAGCAGGGTGACAATATACAGCCTTGACGTACTGCTTTTCCTATTTGGAACCAGTCTGTTGTCCCATGTCCAGTTCTAAGTGTTGCTTCCTGACCTGCATACAGATTTCTCAAGAGGCAGGTTAGGCGGTCTGGTATTCCCATTTCTTTCAGAATTTTCCACAGTTTATTGTGATCCACACAGTCAAAGACTTTGGAATAGTCAATAAAGCAGAAATAGATGTTTTTCTGGGACTCTTTTGCTTTTTCCATGATCCAGCAGATGTGGGTAATTTGATCTCTGGTTACTCTGCCTTTTCGAAAACCAGCTTGAACATCAGGGAGTTCACAGTTCATGTATTGCTGGAGCCTGGCTTGGAGAATTTTGAGCATTACCTTACAAGCATGTGAGATGAGTGCAATTGTGTGGTAGCTTCAGCATTCTTTTGCATTGCCTTTCTTTGGGATTAGAATGAAAACTGATCTTTTCCAGTCCTGTGGCCACTGCTGAGTTTTCCAAATTTGCTGGCATATTGAGTGCAGCACTTTCACAGCATCATCTTTCAGAGTTGAAACAGCTCAACTGGAATTCCATAACCTCCACTAGCTTTGTTCGTAGTGATGCTTTCTAAGGCCCACTTGACTTCACATTCCAAGATGTCTGGCTCTAGATTAGTGATCACATCATCATGATTATCTGGGTCGTGAAGATCTTTTTTGTACAGTTCTTCTTTGTATTCTTGCCACGTCTTCTTAATATCTTCTGCTTCTGTTAGGTCCATACCATTTCTGTCCTTTATCGAGGTGATCTTTGAATGAAATGTTCCCTTGGTATCTCTAATTTTCTTGAAAAGATCTCTAGTCTTTCCCATTCTGTTGTTTTCCTCTATTTCCTTACATTGATCACTGAAGAAGGCTTTCTTATCTCTTCTTGCTATTCTTTGGAACTCTGCATTCAGGTGTTTATATCTTTCCTTTTCTTCTTTGCTTTTCACTTCTCTTCTTTCACAGCTATTTCTAAGGTCTCCCCAGACAGCCATTTTGCTTTTTTGCATTTCATTTCCATGGGGATGGTCTTGTTCTCTGTCTCCTGTACAATGTCACGAACCTCATTCCATAGTTCATCAGACACTCTATCTATCAGATCTAGGCCCTTAAATCTATTTCTCACTTCCCCTGTATAATCATAAGGGATTTGGTTTAGGTCATACCTGAATGTTTTAGTGGTTTTCCCTACTTTCTTCAATTTAAGTCTGAATTTGGTAATAAGGAGTTCATGATCTGAGCCACAGTCAGCTCCTGGTCTTGTTTTTGTTGACTCTATAGAGCTTCTCCATCTTTGGCTGCAAAGAATATAATCAATCTGATTTTGGTGTTGACCATCTGGTGATGTCCACGTGTAGAGTCTTCTCTTGTGTTGTTGGAAGAGGGTGTTTGCTATGACCAGTGCATTTTCTTGGCAAAACTCTGTTAGTCTTTGCCCTGTTTCATTCCACATTCCAAGGCCAAATTTGCCTGTTACTCCAGGTGTTTCTTGACTTCCTACTTTTGCATTCCAGTCCCCTATAATTAAAAGGATATCTTTTTTTGTGTTAGTTCTAAAAGGTCTTGTAGGTCTTCATTGAACCGTTCAACTTCACCTTCTTCAGCATTACTGGTTGGGGCCTAGACTTGGATAACTGTGATATTGAATGGTTTGCATTGGAGATGAACTGAGATCATTCCTTTGTTTTTGAGATTGCATCCAAGTACTGCATTTCGGTCTCTTTTGTTGACCTTGATGGCTACTCCATTTCTTCTGAGGGATTCCTGCCTGCAGTAGTAGATGTAATGGTCATCTGAGTTAAATTCACCCATTCCAGTCCATTTTAGTTCGCTGATTGCTAGAATGTCGACGTTCACTCTTGCCATCTCTTGTTTGACCACTTCCAATTTGCCTTGATTCATGGACCTGACATTCCAGGTTCCTATGCAATATTATTCTTTACAGCATTGGACCTTACGTCTATCACCAGCCACATCCACAACTGAGTATTGTTTTTGCTTTGGCCCCATCCATCATTCTTTCTGGAGTTATTTCTCCACTGATCTCCAGTAGCATATTGGGCACCTAATGACCTGGGGAGTTCCTCTTTTGGTATCCTATCATTTTGCCTTTCCATACTGTTCATGGGGTTCTCAAGGCAAGAATACTGACGTGGCTTGCCATTCCCTTTCCAGGTGGACCACATTTTGTCAGACCTCTCCACCATGATCTGCTCATCTTGGGTTGCCCCACAGGCATGGCTTGGTTTCATTGAGTTAGACAAGGCTGTGGGTCCTAGTGTGATTAGATTGACTAGTTTTCTGTGAGTATGGTTTCAGTGTGTCTGCCCTCTGATGCCCTCTTGCAACACCTACCATCTTACTTGGGTTTCTCTTACCTTGGGCGTGGGGTATCTCTTCACAGCCTTCCAGGAAAGTACAGCCACTGCTTCTTACCTTGGACGAGGGAATGTTACTTACCCATTAAAAGGAACGATACTGGATCATTTGTAGAGTTTATTATACCTAGATAGTGGACCTAGATAATGGACCTAGTGATTACCATCTAGATAATGGGCCTAGAGACTATCATACAGAGTACAGTAAGTCAGAAAGAGAAAAACCAAATATCATGTATTAATACATGTATGTGGTATCTAGATAAATGGTATACATGATCTTATTTCCAAAACAGAAATATCGACACAGATATAGCATACAAATATATGGACACCAAGGTGAGAAGGAGGGGTTGGATGATTTGAGAAATTGAAATTGACATATATACACTATTTTTACTATATATAAAATAGATAACTAACGAGGACCTACTGTATAGCTCAGGGAATGCTACCTAGTGAGTGCTCTGTTGTGACCTAAATGGGAAGGAAATCCAAAAAAGAGGGGATATATGCATATGTATAGCTACTTTGCTCTTCTATACAGTGGAGACTAACACAATATTGTAAAACAGGTATACTCCAATAAAAATTATTGTAAAAACCTTTTCCTACTCTTGGCCTGAGGATGTTCCTTGATTAGATTTCATTTCTGCTCCCTGAGATAATTAACTTGTTTACAATCCTCTGAATCCCTCAGCTCTACCTCTAGGGTTTTCCCCTCTTTAGGTAAGAAATATCTGTTATTCTCATTCTGATTTCTATCCATAAAATGTTCAAAGTCCAGAAATCTTACTTCTTTTTGAATATTGCAATTCTTTTTGTCACAACAGGTAGTTATTTTACTGGTGTAATGGACTTTAAAACTTGATGAATTTTATAAGTATCTGATGCATATCTACTCTATATAAGTCCTAAAATTCACTACTTTTGAAGTAGTGAATTGCATCCAATTTTTTTTTTTTTCCAAGATAGGGCTTTCTCTACTCTGGTTGCAGCAAACTCCTGTAGGGAAAAGAAATAATGTCCTTGGGATTATTAGCAGCCTATTTTTCTTGCTGAGGACTCTTTTATTTAGCTTAGAACTTTTAGAGGTATTACAAAGGGTCTTCTGTCCAAGTTCCTGTAGATGAAAATTTTGGCACATATTCTATGTCATAATTTGGTTCATCATTTTTTTTTCATTCTCTACTAACAGTTGCCTCATTGTTTTCCAACCACCATCTATAGCCTGAATTCAAAGCCAATATTAAGTATGTAAAATTATTATGAAAACAAAACCTAAAATGGGCAACACCCACTTTGGGATACTAGTTTTTACATCAATTAGCTTTTGCGGTTTTAATATTTGTTTTAAACAATAAACATTTCTAACTTCTTAAAAAAAAAAAAATCTGTCTTCCCAAAAGCGTGGGGGGTGGGGGTGGTGCAGTGTGGCAGTTGTAAAAGTTGGCAGTCATTGTGTAGCTCCTTGGGAAGTTTTAGCCAGACCATTAGAGGAAGTGCCTCAGTCAGAACTTCAAATCTGATGACAGTCAATAGAAATTCAGGATTTGGCACTAGGGAGTTTTAACACAGCTCTCAGGAAGACATTATCATCACACAGAATGGACACAGGGGCAGCCCCAGGCACCACTCCCCCTCCTTCCTCATGAGCATCACCTTTTACAAGAGGCACTTGCTCTGTCTGATCACGCAGCCTCCTAACTTCCTCTCCCTCACCTGGGTCAGATCAAGCCTTTTTGTGGTCCCAGGAGAGCTAAACCCTGGATATAACTGCTGCCACTGACCGCCAACCCCACCTCCTTTAGCTTGTCACTGGCAAATATAGAAAAGGGCTTTTGACCAGATAAGTACGATTTTAGGCTTTCTTCATCCCTAATAAAACTTCCCAAAGGGAATTGGTCTTGGTACAAACAGATCCTTCCAATCCCTGCCCTATACCTCTTGGCATCATCACAGACCCTCTTATAATAAATAGTAGATTACTAAATGCAAGGCACTGAGACATGTACTTTACATACATATTTTATCATTTAACCCTAACAATAAACCTTTGGGGTGGGCATCAGTGTCCCTAAGGAAAATAGTACAGAGAATTTTTGGCATTACATCCCTGTTCATGAAGCTCATAATAGTACATTCAGGAAAGGAACCCAGGTCTTGCTTGACTTTAATATTGACACTAATGACCTTGTTCACATAGAGCTGGAAGGGAGAAAAGAACATTTGAAAACATTTTAAAACATTTGAAAAATTTCCCCTACATCCCCATGCTGTCCACAAACATAGGACAAATACCTATATCCCTCAATCAGCCCCGATTATGACGTTGATAATTTATTGTTGTGTTCAACCTGGGACATACTTACTCTTATGCAGCCTGAAGGCATTTCACAATATTAAGCAATGCATATCCAAGGGCTCACATCTCCTGTAAATTTCCCAATGCTAGGTCTTCTGTGAGTAACTTTCATGACCAACATGGGCTGCCCAACAGCTCTTGACCTTTGATGAGTGCCTCAGCCTCGGCTGCTGACATTTCCTCACTTTGCTCAAAGTTTCTGAGTCAGTGAATGTCATCCTGGCAATGTGGGCACATTACAGCTGACAGGGTGATTGATTTGCAGAAGTGAGTCTTCTAACTGAAAACTACTGGAGTGTTTCACAGGCTTCTGTAGAAACACTGATTCCATTTAGATTACTGACACAGGTCCTGATTGTTTCCCTGTGGGTTACTGAGAGAAACTTATGCCCCAGAACCTGAGATCAGTAAAAGGATTGCCCCTAGCTCCTGCATCTTCTCAGAACAGTTTGCCTCTTAGGGATGCTTCCACTCTTTCCCTGAGCAAACCTGAAGCTTTCAGGCTGGATCTCAAAATAAGCTACAGCATTTCTATCTTTGTCCAACATAATCAACTCCAAGATGCTCTACAGTGAATCATCCAAGCTGTGACTTGCCATTCATTCATTCCCAAACTGATTTTGCATGAGACACAGGCCAGACTTTTCTTGGCACTGATACCTAGAAATGACATGAACAAAGCCTCTGGCACTCTTCCCCTCCTTCTGATCTTTCTACCTCCCCTTCCTAGTTCCCTGCAAGGTAAGCAGTAACAGAAATTGAGAAGCCCCTTATCTAGGTCAGCTGAACCCTTGAGATGTCAACCGGCCAAAATCTGAGTCATAAAAGTGTTGGAATTGTTTGTTAAAATAAGAGATTTGTTTATCTGTAGGTTTCACTTATCTATGTCCCCTCCTAACCCCCCACCTTTCCTATAACCACAGGGAGCAGAGATTTGGATATGATTGCTGCTCAGTCACACACCATTAACTTCCTATTTAAGTGCATATATACCAAGTACATATTTTATCCTCTCACCCACATAGTCAACACACTAAATCCCACAAATTGTCTGTGTGCATTTTGGAAATTTTTCAATTATTTTCAATCAGCTCAGAAGGGTCTAGTTGTAATGTTAGCTCTGCCTAGACTTACCAGGTACCATGGACCCAAGGCACTCAATTAAAGGACAGATTCCTTACCTAACAGGACAAACTATTTTTGACTCTCCTTTCATGGGTTGCATCAGCACAAATACTCTGGGTACTCTTTCTGTTTCTCGCTGTACTTGGATAACTATTCCCTTCCTAATATGTCACTCCCTGCTGCTGCTGCTGCTGCTGCTAAGTTGCTTCAGTCATGTCCGACTCTTAGCGACCCCATGGACTGCAGCCCACTAGGCTCCTCCATCCATGGGATTTTCCAGACTAGAGTACTGGAGTGGGGTGCCATTGCCTTCTCTGATATCACTCCCTACTCTCTACTTAAAACCTTCTGATTGTTCCCTATTCCTAGAAAATAAACTTTAAATGCCCTAATATGACGTTCAAAGCCTGGCATGAACTATCCCCTGCCTACCTTTCTATCTTTACCTCCCATCCTTCCTCCATACTCTCACTTTCCACCTGCCCTGAAATGCTTCCCTAAGAATAACTAGTTCTCCCATGTCTATGTGTGCACAATATGTTTTTCCTTACCCTTCCTCCTTTTCCACTGACGTTAACTTTTGTCTACCTTTTATTAATATTTTCTTTTCCTCCCTAGGTTTCTGATTCATCAAACCCATTTCTTAATCGAATGCTCAACAGAGATACTATCACAAGAATAACATATAAAAGTAAGTTTGGCTGAATTTTCTATATAGCAACTATTCTATAAAGGTTAGTCCTGTTTGAAGGCAGAAAGCCAGAACTAATGATCTCCAAGGGCCTCTTTCAGCTTCATGATCATTCAATTCTGTAGAAAATCACTCTGGAGAGTCAGGGTTGGCTAAGAAACAAATCATTTCAAGCAGAAACACCCAGGGTGCCTTTTTCATCCATGCCTGTCTAAAGCAATAATGATTATTATGACAATGGTTATCATTATCCTATGGATTGGTAATAAGCTGGGAGACTCTACTAGCTGACAGACTCCAACATATCAGCTGGCCACATTTAGGGCTTTGCCAATTATGTGATTGAGAAAGCATTCACCAGCTGGTTTGATCCAACTTCAACATATTCCAAGGCCCTCAGCTGGACCACATCTCCCCCTCTGTCACTGGGTCTCCCTTTCAAGTTAGACAAGGTGGAATTTTTCTTCATTTCCATGTGTGACACCATGAGCTATAGAATTCTGCCCAATTTCCTTGAGTTTCTAGAGTGTATAATCCCCTGAATCTGTAAGTAGAAAAGAGATAATGGTGCAAAGTTGAAAAGAGTAGAGTAGAAAGGATGTCACTGTCTTCTGCAGCAATCTCAGAGGTTGCAGGACTTGGCGAAAGTTATGCAAATAGTATACACAAAGGGATTAAAGAAAATAACAGGAAAAAATTTAAATAATTAGACAAAATCCCTTAAACAAAGAGCTTCCTCACTTTGTTCCCTCCTTTGTATAGAAGTTGAAATTCAGTTTCTAAGGTCATTCTAAATCTAGGATTTTGAATCTGATTTTTGCAAAATTAAAAATCAGTACACAAACATTCTAACACCCTACATACCCTTAGCATGTCCTCACTTGGTGGAGGAAACTGCTATGAATGGTGATGTGGAAAGACAAAGTGAATCTCTTACAGATCTCACCTAGGACTGCTGGAGGAAGAGTGTGGAGAACCCTTCTCTTTTTCAATTATTCATCAATTCAGCAAGCATTTCTTTCATACCTGCCCCATGATAGCACCAAGTGAAGCTCTTGGGATATAGAGATGGGCCAGACACCAGCCCTCCACACAGAGCATACCCCTATGAAGAGTTTGGGGATGCTGGGGGTAATGAATGTACCTGCAGAATCAGCTAGAAGAATTATCTCCAAAACCATTCCAGTCTTCCTCATAAGTACCCATAGAGTTCTTTAAGCTCAAACTTAGATTGCTTAGCAAATGGAGACATTTCTGTGCTGGGTTGTAAATACATTTTATAACTGCTCATAAAGATTGTTAGTTTTTTAACTTTTTTACTAAAAGCATAAAATTAAATAAAATTCTTTCAAATAATCTTGAATTTGCAGTTTAGAGACCATGAAAAGCCATCAAATTACACTTTAAACCCCAACACACCATCTAAGAGATTGCCAGCTGCAGTCAACCATTAGTCAAACTTTGCAACCCACCCCACCTCACAGCTCTAGGCTGATTAATGTTAAGTGATGTGGCTGCTTCCAAAGATAAAACCAGTCATATGGGTTTATGCTATGGGAAGGTGGCCTTTCACATGAACAATGAGTCTCTCACTCTTTAGTCAGGGAGACAGACATATAATGGTGTTTCTTAAAGATTTGTGTAATAAGCACAATGTATTAAAAATTGGAATGGAACTCTAGGGATCATAGAAAATCTGCCTAAAATTCATGGCAGAGTTTTAAATAGATATTGCTATTCAAATAAGTACTAAATAGATGAACAACCATTTGGTGAGGAAAGACAGAAGGGAAGAAAGGGAGGGAGGAATAGAGGAAAGAAGGGAGAGGAAAGGAGAGAGAGGGAAGGAGGGTGGGAGAGAAAGAAGAGGGAAAGGAAGGAAAGAAGGAGGGAAGGAGAGAGTGAAGAACATCCCAAACAGCATACACAAATACAAGGAGAGGATTTAAAGGATTCTGAAGAGTTCAAAGACAGGAAATTTGCCTTCATCAGCTCTTCCTCTGCATGGACAAGTGAGAATGACCTAGACAATGCAATGCCTAGGACATGTGGCTGAAAGGGATGGATTTTCTCAGCAGGAAAGTGCCAACACTCTTCTTTCTAGCTAATCACCTAGAGGCAGCCAGCCTGTGGAAATTTGGCCAAACAAGGGAACAACAAGGAAGTTTATGAAACAGGAGTCATGCCTGAGTATACAGCCAGTGTGGGAAACATAAGCCTGAGAAGTCCCTCCAGGGGCTCAGCAGGAGACAGCAGGTTATGCTGGCATTTTCCCATGAACTCTGGTAGACAACACCTCCTGCTCAGGGGCGCCTACCAGAGTCTTCTGCTTTCATCCTTTTAAGAAAGCAAGAAAGAAATGAATCCCACCTCCTTCCCCAGCTACTATCCAACCACAATACTCAGGAACACCTGACCTTGGTCCCTGACCACCCTCACAACAAACCCATTCTTCTGCTGCTACCCAGAATCAGACTCCAGTGTAGCTTCAATCTGCCACACTCACTCAGATGTGTACACACTCTGCTAACTGCTTCAGCATCAGGAACATGGAAGTAATGCTAGCTAAGCATTTTCCATACTCCAGGGAGCTTCACATGAAACATCTCACCTGGTGCTCACATAGTCCTATTCCCAAAATAGGTATTACTAGTTATCCAAGTTTACAGATGAGGAAAGCAAAGCTCTAAGAAGTGAAGCCCTCTGTCAATGATACACATTTAGTGAGTGGCTCTATTAGTCAGCAAATTCTGCATAATGAACAAGCATTCACAATAGGCATTGATTTCTCACTGCTGCATCTGTGGGTTGGTTGGAGTGACTCTGTAAATCTGCAAGTCAGATAAGGTCAGATAACATGGCTTTCTTTTGTCTAGGATCAAGTACTTCTCACGTTGGGGATCAGAAATGTGTGATGTTATTTAAGGCCTAGTCTTGAAACTCACACACTGTCACTTCTATCCACTGTTCACTGTTCAAAGCAAGTCACATGGCCAAGCCCAACATAAAAATGCTCCCATGGATTTGGGGCTGGGAAGGGAATGAACATTTCCTGAACAATAGTTTACTCATCCATATTGGGGTAGTAAGGATTTTAGCATAGGTCGTCCCATGGATGTTCTAGGCTCTTTCTTTCCTATTGTCTTCTTCCCTAATGGACAAGGAAAGCTTAGCTCTAAGGTCTTAAAACTAGTTGTATTGCTAATACTCTTACATTACATGAAGCTGCTCAGCTTGTTCTTTCAATCTCAAATTTAGTTCAGTCTGAAGAGACTTCTCTTTGCTTTTTGCCAATGTTTCTACTTTGGAAGGGTCATAAACTAAGCAAAGAACTTGTGGGCAATTTGAAATTTCAGGCTCATACCATCCTAAGCCCCCTGCAATTCCTGCTTCTCCTTTGGCATGGGACTACTGGTGAAATCATTGTCATTCAAAGGAAGACAATGGCATCACCATTATTGGGCACATACTGAAACCAGAGGAGACCTAGAGATTAGTATTATGGGGTCATTCTTCCCCATCAGTCTTTCCTTTGGGGTTGTTTCATAATGAAAAGTCAATCTAAGACTGAGCAGAGAGTGACATGATCTCCTGACAAAAGAATCACTCCATTTGCTTGGATGAAACATACTCATGGGTGAGAAGGGAATCAGAAGTTTCAAATATGTTAAGCTCGAAATGGGCTTCAAAGAAGAAGTATAGAGTAGGCAGCTGTATATATGAGTGTGGATTTCAGGAGAGATAACTACAGATATAAATGTGGAAGTCACTTGGATCCAGATAGCATTTAAACCTGGATGAGATCATGGCAGAGAATAAATAGAGAAGAGAGAAACATATCCTCTTTTTTTTTTTTTTTTGCTTTTCTTTAAATATAAATTTATTTATTTTAATTGGAGGCTAATTAATTTACAATATTGTATTTGTTTTTGGACTCTGTGGTAGAGGGCGAGGGTGGGATGATTTAGGAGAATGGCATTGAAACATGTATAATATCATATATGAGACAAATCACCAGTCCAGGTTTGATGCAGGATACAGGATGCTTGGGGCTGGTGCACTGGGATGACCTGGAGGGATGGTACAGGGAGGCAGGTGGGAGGGGATTCAGGATGGGGAACTCGTGTACACCTGTGGTGGATTCATGTTGATATCCTCATTTTTTTAAAGAACAGCTCAGATGCCCATGATATAACATTGTAAATCATTTCTAAAGATAGGTTTTAAATTCTACCCTGGAAGTGAACGTGAAAGTGAAGTTGTTCAGTCGTGTCCGACTTGGCGACCCCATGGACTGTAGCCTATCAGGCTCCTCCGTCCATGGGATTTTCCAGGCAAGAGTGCTGGAGTGGATTGCCAGTTCCTTCTCTAGGGCATCTTCCCAACCCAGGAATCGAACCTGGGTCTCTTGCATTGCAGGCAGAAGCTTTACCGTTTGAGCCACCTCTTCTATATCTATATCTGTCTCATCAACTGGTTCAAGAGGTGTAAAGAGGCAGGAGTTAGCATGGAATCATGGGGTAAAATCACCACAGAATGGCAGCCAGTAGTCACACTGTCCATTTGCTTGATTTGAACATACATTAGATGACTAGGAAGAAAAAAGGAATTGTGCAAAATCATTCTGTTGAGCCAGTTGAGAAAATCAATGTCAATAATCCATAAAAAGAGGAAACAGGAAAATATTGCCAAAAGGACTGTGAATTTTAGAAGCCAACATGCTAGTAAAAGCTATACTATATAGGACTATAATACTACACTATACTTGTAGCACTCAATATGTTCTAGTGAAGAGATATAGAACTAAGCAGACCTTGGCTCCTAGCTCTACCATATCTTTGCTGTATAGCTTCAGGCAAGTTTCTTAACCTCTCTTAGGTAAGCTCCTCATCAACAAAATGAGGATACTAATACTGATGTTGAGAGAGTTGAGATGAGGATTAAATAAGGTGCCTGGACAAAGACTGGTATAAACAAGATGCTTAATAACATGTGTTTCTCTATTACTCCTAGGTATGTTTTGGTCAAATCTAGCTTCTTGGGAGGTGACAGGAAGGTCAATATAATACTAAATAAAATTATCTTCAAGGTGAATACAACACAGGGCACATAAGCATCATAGCTTGTTTACTCAAATGAACTCCAGCTCCTGTGTGGGACCCATGCAATGCATAGCAATACTCTAGTGAGCTTCTACTTTCTTTGAAAGTTTGGATTTCATATGTCTGACCAAATCTTATAACACACTCTCACTAAACCAGACTGACAATGAAAAAAAAAACAAGCCTAAATTATTTTCAGCTGACTTTGGAAACTCTTTTAAAGAAAATCTACACAGCAGCAAGATCTGGGATATCTTCACAACAGTGTTTTGGAAGCAGATTGTTATTCTTTTACATGGGTTAAATCCATAAACATAGCCTCTTGATTCTGGCCTTCCCTCTCTAACACAACACACACACACACACACACACACACACACACACACACACACACACACACACACACCTGTCCTCAAATGTATATGCAACACAGGCTGATTAGAGTTTTAGAAAAACCTTATTATTATTTTTCCTTTACTCTAGAACCATGCCTGGAATGCCCCCTCATTCCGTAGTCTCCTTCAGTCCCTCCTGCCTATCACACTTAATAAAATAAAATAAAATAGCACCATGCTAGAGTATCCAATATGGTCAAAGTGCAAGCTCGGTTAAATAAATCATGTTAACCTTTAATAAAGACGTACCGAATGCTTCCTTTTCTTATTCATTACATTCAATTTCATATTGTATAGCCAAGCCACCATCAGAGGAAGCATCATTAAGTGTGAATCTTATCATGTTATTCCTCTTCCTAAAACATTTTGGTGGGTCCATATTGCCATGACTAGTACTAGAGCAAAAAATAAACTTTTTTTGTTGTTTAAAATGATTATATTTGGGGGACTGTTTGTTCCTGCAGCCTATCCTGACAGTCTACTGAAATCTGAAAAGGACCAAAAAAAAAAAAAAATGTTATCAGTAATAACCAACACTTTCTCAAGAGTCCTAATTCTTAAGTCTTATTTTGTTCTTTAGATGATGCATATTTACTACAAGGACTTAATATAGAAGAACTATATCCAGAGACTTCTAGTTTCATTACTTATGATGGGTCCATGACTATCCCACCCTGCTATGAGACAGCAAACTGGATAATAATGAACAAACCTGTCTATATAACCAGGATGCAGGTGAGTTTCTCTGTGGTCTTTTAGCTAATGGGGAAGATGATGTGAAGACTGGCTGGGTTTTTGGAGTGCTTACTGTATTTATTTGTTTGGACTGCTTTAACAAAATACAACAAATTTGGTGACTTAAACTGAAACATATTACCTCAGAGTTTTGGAAGCTCTAAGTCCAAGATCATGCTGTCTGCAGAGACATTTCCTTCAGATGAAGTAAGGGGGAATTTGTTCTATACTTCTCCCCTGGTTTCTGGCGGTTTTCTGAAAAGCTTTGGTATTCCTTAGCTTATAGAAGCATCACCTCAATCTTCCTTTATCTTTACATGGCATTCTCGCAATGTGTGTGTCTCTTTGTCCAAATCCACCTTAATAAGAACATCAGTCAAATGGGATTAGGGTCTACCCCAATTAGTCATATTAGATTAGGGTCCACTTTAATAACCTCATTTAATTACATCTATAATGATCCTCAAAATTCAAAAACAAATATTATGGCATCCCATCCCATCACTTCATGGGGAAACAGTGGAAAAAGTTAAAGACTTTATATTCTTGGGCTTCAAAATCACTGCAGATGATGACTGCACCTGTGAAATTAAAAGATGTTTGCTCCTTGGGAGAAAAGCTATGGCAAATCTAGACAGCATATTAAAAAGCAGAGATAGTACTTTGCTGACAAAGGACCATATAGTCAAAGCTATGGTTTTTCCAGTAGTCAGCATGGATATGAGAGTTGGACCATAAAGAAGGCTGAGTGCCAAATAATTGATGCTTTTGACTGTGGCGTTAAAGAAGACTCTTGAGAGTCCCTTGTACTGCAAGGAGATCAAACCAGTCAATCCCAAAGGGAATCAATCCTGAATATTCATTAGAAGGACTGATACTGAAGCTGAAGCTCCAATACTTTGTCCACCTGATGCAAAGAACTGACTCATTGGAACAGACCCTGATGCTGGAAAAGATTGAAGGCAGGAGAAGGGGATGACAGAGGATGAGTTGGTTGAATGGCATCACCAACTCAATGAACATGAATTTGAGCAGTCTCTGAGAGGTGGTAAAGGACAGAGAAGTCTGGTGTGCTGCAGTCCATGGGGTTGCGCATAGTTGAATACAACTGAGTGATTGAACAGCATAAGGACCCTATTTCCCAATGAGGTCATATTCTGAGGTACTGAGGGTTAGGACTCTAACATTTGCATCTGTGGGGTAGACAATTCAACT
Source organism: Oryx dammah (assembly GCF_014754425.2). Lineage (NCBI taxonomy): Eukaryota > Metazoa > Chordata > Mammalia > Artiodactyla > Bovidae > Oryx > Oryx dammah. The sequence continues at coordinate 61,158,010 of NW_024070192.1, forward strand.
CATCATACTTATGTTTAAGGAATTAGTATCTTGAAAGCCTGAGCTTGAAATAATTATAGATGTGCCCTACCTGCCTGAGTGAGAAAGGAATAAGGGTAAGTCCCCAAAGTGTGCTCTACCAACTCTAGTATTCAAAAAACAGATGAACAAAATGGATGATATTGTCAAATATGTTTGAAAAAAACTGTACCTAAAAAGAGCCAAATCAGTTTCGTTGCTGGGAGACTTCTTAGGGCCTTTAGAATGATAATATATGTCTATCTCCAAGAGGAGGCAATATGATGTGTAGCATTTCATAAGCATATTTGACTATAGGATTTTTTAGAGCTTCCCACAGTATTCCTTGTTGGGCTAGCTAGCATTTCTCAGAACTGGATGGGAATCAGGAAACCTGGCTTCTGAGATCAGCTTTGTTAATGGATCATTATGTACTCCTAAGTCTGTGGTCCCACTTCTGTGAAGTGAATTCTCTTCTTTATAATGAGTGGGTAAATTACATGAATCTATCCTGTGATTGTGAGGGTCTATAAAAGTTCAAAGGAAACACAAGCAAAGGAAGCAAAACCAAATTCCTTTATAGGACATGTACTCACAACCTGACAACTCTTTGAACAATTTGAAGTGCCTGATGCTATCTGTATTTATTGGGATTTTTTTAGTGACAAGCAAACACTTTGGGATAACCTGAACTTAGAAAAAAGATTTACTCATGACATCTTATGGAATTTAAGATCAGAAATTGATGTCAAGAATTCACTGGAATAAAAACTGCAGAAGCCCTTTCTCTCTTCACTCTCCTGCTCCCCCTTCACCATGGTTCATCCTTCTCTATGCTAGAGAGTTTTCCTTAATTTCACAGTCCTGGGTGGAACATGGCTGAAACCATTTTAGTCCAGCTCTTGGTCCTGATAGTCACAGAAAAATAACTTAATCCAGCTCAGTTTAGCTTTGACTCCTGTACCAGTCACTATAATTTTGATAATACTCATATCAGAAAATAATTCCCTAATTACTCAACTTCAGGGTGTGAGCGTGAGAAGAGCCTCTGGAGAATATGCATTTGGGTTTCCACCTTTGATAGTGTGTCATAGGACAGAGAATAATCACTGACTTGTCCAAAGGCACACCAGGAACCAGTGAGCTTAAAGTAAGACTCTCTCCAAGCATGGAGGCATCAGTGGGTTGTACCCACTGAACCCATGGGTCAGGGTCTGTGGAAGACTCAGGTACACCTTCCCACACAGCTCCACTGTCCAGGCTGGCCATGGTCTATGTAGTCTTACTTCTTCCCTACTACATGTAAGAGGATGGGTGGATCTCACAGATGTTTCTCTCCCCTCAGATGCATTCCTTACGTCTGCTCAGCCAGAATCAACCATCTCAGATATTTCTGAGCATGAGTGACAATTTCAGGCCTGTCCAGTCACTCAACAACCGCTGCATCCGCACCAACATCAACTTCAGTTTACAGGGGAAGGACTGTCCAAACAACCGGGCACAGAAGCTTCAGTATAGAGGTGGGTTCAGAGGGCAGTAGACACAAGTCACTCTAGTCTTCTTACTTAAACCTACTCTGAAAGGTTTTGAACTATTTCTTTTTGTAGGAATCATGATTGTAAATGATATTTTCGTGGTGCTTTTCTATTGAAAAAAAAATGTCATAATCAGAAACACAGATCAAATCTTTAAATCTTGTCTGGTACAGACAAGATAGCATTTTTATCACCATTTTACAGAAGAACTCAGAGAAGCTGATTTCCCCAAAGTTATGCATTAAAATAGGACAACTAGAAGCACTAAAACTTTTAGTTATATACAAATAGATCCCTTTTCCTTTAGAAGGTGAGCAAATAACTCTAGATACCAGGTGGTTAGGGCCCAATGAGATATGTTTCTGAACACATCTTCTTCCAGTGCTTTGTGTCTAGAACTTATTAGAATTCCTACTAAAGGAGGGTATTCAGGGTGCCTCCCACCTTCTGTAACCCACATCCAACCCACTCTCTTCCTTTCTACACACTAAGTACCTATTGATCATTGTTGTAAAATTCCAATATGGAAAGGAAAGTGGAGATGAGTCATGGAGATGTCTTCAACCAGGAGATAGGACACCAGAGTTCCAGGCCTGGTTCTGACACTAACAAGCCAAATCATTTACCTCTCTAGCCCTGGCTTCCATGACAGTCCTTATACCATCTACATCATGATTTGTTGTGAGGAGAAAATGAGAGACTGGATAAGGAAGTCCTTTGTACTGATAATATGTTACTTGAATACGGGGACTGTGGATGTTACCATACAATTTTAGAAGCAACTACCACTACTAGCCTCTACTGTATCGCTCCAACGTCCCCCAAATTTCTTTAATTTTCTCTCTCTTTCAGACATACCCAGAGTACTAAAACTATAATCTCTGTTTCTTTCCATCCAGGAGTACTTTATGTACCTATTATGTTCTAGGCTTTCCTGGTGGCTCAGCTGGTAAAGAATCTGCCTGCAATATGAGAGACTTGGGTTTGATCCCTGGGTTGGGAAAATCCTCTGGAGAAGGGAACGACAACCCACTCCAATATTCTGGCCTGGAGAATTCCATGGGCTATACAATCCCTGGGGTAGCAAAGAGTCGGACAGGACTGAGTAACTTTGACTTTCACTTTCACTTGTTATGTGCCCGGCACTTAGCTAGGTGATGAAGACATGACCCTATCCCTAAAGAACTTATAGTCTAAGAGTGGGATCAGCTAACATTTTCTGCAAAGGGCAAGATGAGAAATATAGGCTTTGTGCTCTGCTGTGCTCTGATGTTGTAATGTGAAAGCAGCCATAGACAATATGTAAATAAGTCGGTGTGACTGTGTTCTAATAAAACTGTATTCACAAAAGCAGTTCACAGCTGGATTTGGCTTGCAAGCTGTCATTTGCCCACCTCTGGTCTAAAGCAACAACATCCACTATAGCTTCTTGACACAATGGAAATGTTTTGTGTCTGCATTGACCAATATGGTAGCTACTGACCACATGTGGCTATTGAACATTTGAAGTGTGGCTAGTATGGCAATGCAACTAATATTTTAAATATATAAATATATACATATATGTATATATACATAATATATATATATTAGCCACATGTAGCTAATGACAATACTATTAGATATCTCAGACCCAGAGGTTCATAAGAAGGTGGAGAGGACAGTTGGCATACACACAAGTAAGTAGACATTTAAAAACTGTCCCTTCCCCTTTGGAGTAAGCTGCCCAACCCGTGTGCAAATTCATCCAATTATGCCTTGTTTTGTGTTGTTCGTTTTGTTTTATTTCTTTCTTTTTCTCTCTTTCCAGTAAATGAATGGCTCCTCAAGTAGGGAACCAAGCCAAGAAGAATACCATCTCAGTGAAATGCTACGACTGTGAATTGATGTTACCTAAAATGTCCCTCTTCTTTCTTCTCTCTCCTTCCCTCCTTCAAGCTTCATTCACTCTTTGGATTGGGCCTTCCTTCATGAAAAGTGTCTGCAAAACCTTGGCAGAGGAGTACATCTCTTACACACACTCACAAACATGCACACATGCAAATATATATACATACAAACACACTCACACAGCACCCAAGATGGGAAGTCAAGTTTCAGAAACAAAAGGCTCATTCATTAAAGGTTTTAGAAGAAAATAACTAACTAACCTGAGTACAATTTTGATACTGTTTTCTGGAACAAATGAATCTACCCAATGAGACTTTTCAGTCTTTGTACGTACAAAATTCTTCTGAGAGAGAGGAGAAAACACAGCTCTGACAGCATCAAGTGGACTTTTTTCTTTGCATCAAGTAATCTTGGATAGTGTCCTAAGATCCTTTAAAGGTGCTGGTAACAGGTGAGCCAGGATAAAGTTAGGCAAAGACACATTTCTAGATTATGATTCTCCCATCTACTCAACAATTCAAAAAGAAAAAGGACAGATATTGAAGAGATACACATTGTGTATGTATGTGTGTGTGTGTGTGTGTGTGTGTGTGTATATATATATATATATATATCACCACAGACTATTAAAAAATGGAAATCGCTCCTTTTTGTCATATATCTATACTAGGATTTGCCAAGTTCAGATTGATCCATTGCTGTTTCTTGTTTTCCAAAGGTCATACATTGTGTTTGGTTATTGTTAAAAGCTCAATAAATGTGTTTAACAAGTTAATTTCATTTTTCTTGCTTTGATCTATTCTCCTTCCTTACAGGCTAAGCTCTGTCTTCATACAACTGCATTCTTGCTTTTAGTTGTTCCTCATCTATGTTTTGTTAATTTGCAGCCAGTTTTTACTGAAGTTGTGGCAATCAGGAATACAGTTGATAAGCTAAGCATAATTTTAATTCCACTCCATGGCTTGATCATGAATAGGAGGTGAGCTTCATCCTGAGATAGCAGGCAACAAATTCCTTGCATTTCAAAACTTCTACCCCCATGCCAATGATGCTCCCTTGAAGGAATGCACTTTGCCTTGTAATTTCTGGGTGAGGGGTGTCTTTTCTCTCCAGGTGCAACTGGATCTCAAAAAGTACAAATGAATGCCTTTCTTTTCTTGTTTATAATGGTCACTCACTGTGTTTGGTTACTGTCAAGAAATCAATAAATGTGTTTAACAAGTTACTTAGTACACCTGTCTGAGTTTACTGAAGAGGACGATGTTCTCTGCTGAAGCCTCTGAGTCCTGCTGGGTCCACAAGCAATTGTATTATGGCCAGCAGGGCAGCTGAAGCTGCCAGAACAGCCCATCTGTTTATATTCCTAGAGCCAGATAATTAATACCCTGTTGAGAAATCATATAGGCTTAGCTGCTGGAAAGGAGGAATTGGATGTTCATCCAGAGGCCAAATTAAAAATAACTTTCATTTCTTATTTCTGTTATACCCTCCAGAAAGTGGGAAACCACAAGTGTGTATGGTCGGTGCACATGGGAACATTTACAAATATGTCAAAATTTTCATCCAGGTAGCTAGGCTTGTTGACAAAAAAAAAAAATCTGTCATATATTTCATATTTGAAATAACACACTTAATTGGAGTTTAAACATTTCATACCAAAGTGATGATGGATTTAACCATGATGACATGTGACCCTGTATCTAAGCATCACTTTTTGCATAAAACCAGATCTTCCTGAAAATATTTAGGGTGGGAAAATGATAGTCTTTCTCTGTATGGCTTGCTCCTTCCCTCTGAGTCAAAAATATTCTTTAAACTGCAATGAAAAGAAATGATATATTATATCAGCCAGGACTGGCTTCAAATCTTCAGTGTACCATTTGCCTATTTGCTGTGTGTGATCTTAGGCAAGTTACTACTTCTCTGATCTGTTAATTGGAGATCCCAATAACTGCTTCTATGAATTAAGAGGCCTTAAATGCTACATAGCTGATTAAAGCAACTCACAAAATACCTACGATGATTGTTCTAGAAATAGTGCCTAGAGAGCATGTGTGTGACCTACCTATTAAAGGTTTTTCTGTACCATACTTTCCCCAGAGAGGGGTTAGCACCAATCACAAGTTAATACCAAATGACAGCAATATATACCCAGCATTCAGCACATAGGTAAGTACATATAGTATGTTGGGGCAAAAAGGAAAGAGTATCAGTGAGAAAGGAAGATAAGAGGCTGAGTTTCTAGGCCTTGTTCTGTTACCAGCATCTTCTGTGACTTTGGACAAGTCAACTGCCCTCCCTGGAAGAATGTTCTTGTACATAAGTGATTTGGATACAGTGATCTCTCATAGACTTTCTAGTATTCCTTCACTCTTGTCTCTTATTCAGTTATCAGTACAAAGAGGAAGAAGGGAGATCAGGTTGTCATCCCTTGGGGATCCCTTGGCACAGGCAGAGGTTCACTCTGGCCAAACAGAACTCAAAATGGAGTAAACTAGCCTGTCTCCCACATCTTAAGCCCATCAAAAATGCCCTTTCTCCCACTCACTGGATTTTCCAAACTATGAAATGAAAATTGGAGTACTTTGCCTTCAAACCAGATAGAAGTAATAAAGATTAGCTAGATTTATACCTCTTTAAAAAGTGAAGAATTTTAAAAAGCACCAAAAGCCCCCGACAGTTGGCTTGATAAAGTAATCAAGGAATAAAAATGCATTTTTCATTTTCAGTCCATGGTGCTTGGGAAGGTCAGGCAGTGACACTGCTGTGATCTTCAGTGTGTGAAGGCCAGCTGGTTTTGTCCAGTGAGCCACAGGCTTACAGGGACATTCCTTTCACCTTAAAAGTTGGACACAACTGAGCAACTAACACTTTCACCTTCATTCCTTCTGAGGAAGATAACTAGACATTTCAGGAAAATATATGTTGAAACCCAATTCCCTCCTTAACAAATAGCAGAGGGATGTAAATATACACAGAAGAGAACTCTGGGCAAAATGTATGAGAAAAAGAATTCTTAGTGTGGAGATTCATAGTTCCCCTCTCAAGAACATTTTTTTACAGTTTCCAAGACCATTTAAGCACTTGTTCCCATTTCATCGCTGGCAGTTTGGTTTCCATAGTGATGTCAGAACAACCACAACTCACTGCACCACATGTTCTGAAATGTAATAGTCATTTGGTGTTTGAACAGGAGTTCAGTCCTCAGGCCTGGCCCATAGCTACCTGCACCAGGCTAAAATGTCTGATTGAGGGAAATCAATTAACATGAAAATACCTTTAGGGGAGTCCTTATTCACCCTACAGGACCCCAGAGCAATTTTAGGCTCTCTGAAATGTGAAAACTTGGAAACAGGGATAGTTCACAAAAGTATCCCAGTCCTTTTGTTCCAGAAAGCCTAAGAGAAAGATTGCTAGAAGCAGAAACTCACTTTCCCATCATTCACCAGTTAGCACAATTGACCATAAGTCAAGAACTACCAAGACCCAGCCAAGGAAACATGTTAATAAAATCTACCATGGATCAAACATTTCCTGTGGGTTAAGTCTTATGCTTAGCTATTTATAAATATAATATCACTTCACACAGCACTCTGCAAGGTAATCACCATTGTTACTTTGCAAATGCAGAAAATTTTCATACTGTTCATGGGGTTCTCAAAGCAAAAATACTGAAGTGGGTTTCCATTTCCTTCTCCAGTGGACCACTTTTTGTCAGAACTCTCCACCATGACCTGTCTGTCTTGGGTGGCCCTACATGGCATGGCTTGTAGTTTCATTGAGCTACAGAAAGCTGTGATCCGTGTGAATGTGACTGGTGATGGAAGTAAAGCCCAATGCTGAAAGAAGAATATTGCATAGGAGCCTGGAATGTTAGGTCAATGAATCAAGGCAAATTGGAAATGGTCAAACAGGAGATGACAAGAGTGAACATCAACATTTTAGGAATCAGTGATCTAAAATGGATCAAAATAGGGGAATTTAATTCAAATGACCATTATATCTACTACTATGGCTAAGAATCCCTTAGAATAGTCAAAGGATAGTCAATAAGAGTCATAGTCAATAAGAGTCCAAAATTCACTCTAGATTGCAATCTCAAAGATGCCAGAATTATTTCTGTTCATTTCAAAGCAAACCATTCAGTATCACAGTAATCCAGGGCTATGCCCCAACTACTAATGCTAAAGAAGCTGAAGTTGAATGGTTCTGTGACGACCTACAAGACCTTCTACAACCAATGTAAAAAAATGATGCCTTCTTCATCATAGGGGACTGGAATGCAAAAATCAATAGATATCTGGAGTAACAGGCAAGTTTGGCTAGGAGTACAAAATGAAGCAGGTCAAAGCCTAACAGAGTGTTGCCAAGACAATGTACTGATTATAGCAAACACCTTCTTCCAATAACAGAAGAGAAGACTGTACACATGAAATACTGAAATCAGATTGATTATATTATTTGCAGCCAAAGATGGAGAAGCTTTATACGGTCAGTAAAATTAAGACTGGGAGCTGACTGTGGCTCAAATCATGAACTCCTTATTGCCAAATTCAGACTTAAATTGAAGAAAGTAGGGAAAACCACTATATCATTCAGGTACAACCTAAATCAAATCCCTTATGATTATACAGTGGAAGTGACAAATATATTCAAGGGATTAGATCTGATAGACAGAGTCCCTGAAGAATTGTGGATGGAAGTTCATGACACTGTACAGGAAGTGGTAATCAAAACCATCCACAAGAAAAAGAAATGCAAAAAGGCAAAATGGTTGTCTGAGGAGGCCTTGCATATAGCTGTGAAAAGAAGAGACATTAAAGACAGAGGAAAAAGGCAAGATAAATCCATCTGACAGAAGAGTTCTAACGAATAGCAAACAGAGTTAAGAAAGCCTTCCTCAGTGATCAATGCAAAGAAATATAGAAAAACAATAGAATGGGAAAGACTAGAGATCTCTTCAAGAAAATTAGAGATAGCAAGGGAACATTTCTTTCAAAGATGGGCACAATAAAGGACATAATGGTATGAACCTAATAGAAACAGAAGACATTAAGAAGAAATAACAAGAATACATGGAAGAACTATACAAAAAAGATTTTAATGACCCAAATAACCATGATGGTGTGATTACTTACCAAAAGACAGACATCCTGGAATGTGAAGTCAAGTGGGCCTTAGGAAGCATCACTATGAGCAAAGCTAGTAGAGGTGATGGAATTCCAGCTGAGCTACTTCAAGTTCTAAAAGATAATGCTGTGAAAGTGCCGCACTCAATATGCCAGCAAATATGAAAATCTCAGCAGTGGCCACAGGACTGGAAAATGTCAGTTTTTGTTCCAATCCTGAAGAAAGGCAATGCCAGAGAATGTTCAAACGACTGTTCAGTTGCACTCATCTCATATGCTAGCTGAGTAATGCTCAAAATTCTCCAAGGTAGACTTCAAAAATATTTGATTTGAGAACTTCCAGATGTTCAATATGGATTTAGAAAAGGCAGAATAGTACATGGTGCCAAGATGGCAGAGGATTAGGATGGGGAGATCACTTTCTCCTCCACAAATTCATCAAAAGATCATTTGAATCCTGAGCAATACCCAAAAAACAACTTCTGAACACTGGTAGAGGACACCAGAAAGGCAGCCCAATCCCTTTGAAAGGAGATAGGAAAATATATATGAAAACAGAGACAAATTTAGGTATGGAGACCCGTCCTGAGGAGGGAGTCGTGAAGGAGGAGAAGTTCCCACACAGTAGGAAACCCTGTCACAGGCGTGTCTCTGGGGAGCTTTGAAATCTCAGAGGGCAACATAACTGGGAGAAAGAACAGAAATAAATAAACACCACAGACTATGTGCCTAACTGCAACTACTAACAGATAAGTGTCACAGATGCTCGTGTCTGCCAGCAGTGAATGGAAGCTGGGCAGGGAGGTGTGGGCTGCATCGTTGGCCCTTAGAATAAAGACTTGGACTGAATGTCCTGAGGACAATCTGAGGGAGCTAATGTGAGATAGCAACCCAAACCATGGGATGCCAGAGAGACAAAACAAACAGACAAACAAACAAACAAACAAAAACCAAAAAACCTCTTCTGAAAATAGAACAAAGGATTGAGCGAATACCAAAGGAGCATAAGCCGGATGTCATATAGGGCCCACCCTCCCCCATGGGAGAGAGGCAGATGTTCAACATCCAGAGCCACAAGACAAGGGGCTGCGTCTTCCACCAAACTGTCAGCAGGTTCCCACTTGCTAACCATGTCTTCCTGGGATCCTGGATGGTTCACATCTGCCAGGAGTGTCATAGCCTGAGATGGCTCCCCAGAGGAGACACATAGCACATCTGGGAAACCAAACAGTTGGGACCAGGGAGGTTCATAAAATGAAAGCTCCACCTGGGATGGTACTCACCAAGCACCTGGTTGCCTGAGGTGCTTGGACCTGGCAAGGGCACAAAACACACAGCCCATTAGGGTCTGTGCCCTTACAGAGCACCTGAGAACCTGAGCAGCATAGACCTGGAAAGTGCATGAAATGCAGGGTCCACTTGACGCTGTGCACTTGCAGAGCACCCTTGAGCCTGAGAAGTATGGACCTGAGAAGTACATGATGCCTTGGGATGTGGCAAACCCAGTTTGGTCCATGCATAGTGAGCATTCCTCACACATACCAGTGATATTTGTTTGTAGTGCCTCTCCCCCACAGCACAACTGAACAAGTGAGCCTAAATAAATGGCCACATTTGCCCCATTGTGTCAGGGTGGAAATTAGACACTGAAGAGACTTGAAAACAGAGGAAGCCAAAATAAACAAAGATGGGGGAACTGCTCTGGAAGTGACAGGTGCAACAGATTAAAATCCTTCAGTTAATTTTGAGATTGTGCATTTGAGGGGCAACCATAGACTTTGAGAACAAGTACAAACATGAATAAGAGACTATGTGTCACTGAACTGACCCCACACTGGCCACAACAGATCTAGAGAAATTTCTAGATATATTTTTACTATTATTACTTTTTAATTTTAATGAGTTCTTTATTCCTCCATTAACTTTCATTTTTATAACTTACCTTTCAAAAAATCCTATTAAAATGATTCCATATACATATTTTTAAATTTTTGTGATCAATTTTATTTTGTATTTTTTATATTGTATTTTTGAGATTTTAACATCTATTATAGATTTTTATTCTTTGTTTTTTGGTATTTGTTATCAATTTTGTACCTTTAAGAATCTAATATTCAGTATCCATTTTCACTTAGGGATTTGGTTACTGGCTTGATTGCTCTCTCACTTTTTGACTCTCCCTTTTCTCCTCCAGGTCACCTCTATCTCTTTCCTCCGTCTTCTCTTCTAAATATAACTCTGTGAACCTCTCTGGGTGCTGCTAGCTGTGGAGAATCCTCTCACAATTAACCTAGGGTTTTTATCTTCTGTGCTATATGGATGGAGAAGTCTTGAGGCAACTGTAAGGGAAGGACCAAAAGCCAGAGACAGGAGGCTTAACTTCAGAACTTTAGAACATCAGGGAACCCCTAACTCAAGGGAACATTAATAGACAAGAGTTCACCCAAGAGTCTCCATACCAGCTTTGAAACCAGGCTCCACTCAAGAGCCAGTAAGTTCCAGTGAAAGACACACCACGCTAATTCTCCAGCAAAACAGGAACACAACTTTGAACATTAAAAGACTGGCTGCCCATAGCCACGCCAAACCCATAGACACCCCAGAACTCACTACTGGACACTTCACTGCACTTCAGAGAGAAGAGATACAGGTCCACCCACCAGAATACAGATGAAAGCTTTCCCAACCAGGAAACCTTGACAAGTCACTAGTCCAACTCCACCCACAGGGAATAGGCTCTGCAATTAAGAGGAAGCCCAAACGTCCAACCTGCAGAAAGCACACCACAAACACAGCAATCTAAACAAAATGAAAAGGAAGAGAAATATTCAGCAGGTTAAAAAACATGAGAAAGCCCCACCAAACCAAACAACAGAGGAGGAAATAGGGAGTCTACCTGGAAAATAATTCAGAATAATGATAGTGAAAATCATCTAAAATCTTGACAAGATAGACTAGAGACAACGATTTAGAAAATGTAAGAAATGTTTAACAAGGTCATAGAATAAATAAAGAAGAGTCAATCAAAAATGAACGATGTAATAACAGATTAAAAGCACTTTGGAGGGAAACAGCAGTAGAATATCTGAGGCAGAAGAGAGGATAAATGAGGTGGAATATAGAATGGTGGAAATAAATGAAGCAGAGAGGAAAAATATAAAAAGAATTAAAAGAAATGGGGAAAACTTCAGATATCTCTGGGACAATGTTAAAAGCTCCAACATTTGAATCATAAGTGTCCCAGAAGAAGCAGACAAAAAGAAAAGGCATGAGAAAATACTTGAGGAGGTAATAGTTGAAAAATCCCCTAAAATGGGAAAAGAAATAGCCACCCAAGTGCAAGAAACACAGAGAATCCCAAATAGGATAAACCCAAGGTGAAACAACCCAAGGCACATATTAATCAAAATTACAAAAATTAAACACAAAGAGAAAATATTAAAAGTGGCAAGGGAAAAGCAATAGATAACATACAATGGGATCCCTATAAGGATAAAGGCTGATCTTTCAATAAAAACTCTTCAGTCCTGAAAAGAATGGCAGACATGAATAAAGTGATGAAAGAGAAAAAAAAAAAAAAAACCTACAACCAAGATTACTCTACCCAGCAAGGATCTCATTCACATATGAGGGAGAAATCAAAAGTTTTACAGATAAGCAAAAGCTGAGAGAATTCAGCACCACCAAAACAGTTTTTCAACGAATGCTAAAGTATCTTCTCTAGACAGGAAACACAGAAAAGGTTTATAAAATAAACCAAAAATGAATAAGTAAATGGTAATGGAATCATACATATGAATAATTGCCTTAAATTTAAATGGGTTAAATGCCCCAACCAAAAGACAAAGACTGGCTAAATGGATACAAAAATAAGACCCCTATATATCTTGTCTACAAGAGACCCACCTGAAACCTAGGGACACATACAGACTGAAAATGAGGGGCTGGAAAAACACATTTTATGCAAATGAAGACCAAAAGAGAGCCGGAGTAGCAATACTCATATCAGATAAAATAGACTTTGAAATAAAGACCATGGTAAGAGACAAAGAAGAACACTACATAATGATCATAGGATCCAGTCAAGAAGAAGATATAAAAATTATAAATATATATGCACCCAACATAAGAGCACCTCAATACATACGGCAAATGCTAACAAGTATGAAAAGGGAAATTAACGCTAACACACAATAATAGTGGGGGACTTTAATACCTCACTCACACCTATGGACAGATCTACCAAACAGGAAATTAGCAAGAAAACACAGCTTTAAATGATACAATGGACCAGTTAGACGTAATTAATATCTATGGGGCAATTTACCCCAAAACAATAAATTTCAGCTATTTCTCAAGTGCTCATGGAACATTCTCCAGGATAGATCACATCCTGGGCCACAGATATAGACTTGGTAAATTTTAAAAAGCAACATCATTTCAAACATCTTTTCTGATCACAGTGCAGTAAGATTAGATGTCAACTACAGGGGAAAATGGATAAGAAAGCTGTGGTACATATACACAATGGACTATTACTCAGCCATTAAAAAGAATACAGTTGAATCAGTTCTAATGAGATGGATGAAACTGGAGCCGGTTATACAGAGTGAAGTAAGCCAGAAAGAAAAACACCAATACAGTATACTAACACATATATATGGAATTTAGAAAGATGGTAATGATGACCCTGTATGTGAGACAGCAAAAGAGACACAGATGTGTAGAGCAGTCTTTTGGACTCTGAGGGAGAGGGAGAGGGTGGGATGATTTGGGAGAATGGCATTGAAACATGTATACTACCATGTAAGAAAATAATCGCCAGTCTATGTTCAATGCAGGATACAGGATGCTTGGGGCTGGTGCATGGGGATGATCCAGAGAGATGATATGGGGTGGGAGGTGGGGGGGGGGTCATGTTTGGGAATTCATGTACACCTGCGGTGGATTCATTCAATGTATGCCAAAACCAATACAGGATTGTAATGTAAAAAAATAAAATAAAATAAAAAACTCAAACATATGGAGGCTAAACAACACATGGTAGAAATCAAAAAAGGAAATCAAAGTATGTATGAGTGAGTGAGTGAGTGAAAGATGCTCAGTCATATCTGACTCTTTGTGACCCTCAAGGACTGGGGCCTGCCAGGCTCCTCTGTCCATAGAATTCTTCATGCAAGAATACTGAAGTGTATTGCCTTTCCCTTATCCAGGGGATCTGTCCAACTCAGGGATTGAACTCAGGTCTCTCATACTGCAGGCAGATTGTAAATATACTGTCTGAGCCACAAGGGACAGAAGCAAATGAAAATGAAAACACAATAACCCCAAACATATGGGATTCAGTAAAAGCAGTGCAAAGACTGAGGTTCATAGCAATACAAGCCTACCTTAGAAAACAAGAGAAACATCAAATAAACAACTTAACTTTACACCTACAACAACTAGAAAAAGAAGAACAAAAGAACTCCAAAGTTAATAGAAGGAAAGTAATCATTAAAATCAGAGCAGAAATAAATGAAAAAGAAACAAAGGAGACAAAAGAAACAAAGCAAAGATCAACAAATCTAAAAACTGGTTCTTTGAGAAGATAAATAAAAGAGTCAAACTGTTAGCCAGATTCATCAAGGAAAAAAGAAAAAAAGGTGAGGAATCAAATCAATACAATTAGAAATGAGAATGGCAAACCACAATAGACAGCACAGAAATACAAAAGATCATAAAAGACTACTATGAGCAATTATATGCCAATAAAATTGACAACTTGGAAGAAACGGACAACTGGGAAGATATGGACAAATCTTAGAAAAGTATAACAGCGATTATATGCCAATAAAATGGACAACTTGGAAAAATGGAGAATTTCTTAAAAAAATACAACCTTCCTGGTTCAAAACTGAACCAAGAAGAAATAGAGCATCTTAACAGACCCATCACAAACACAGAAATTGAAACTGTAATAAAAAATCTTCCAACAAATATAAGAAAAGGGTCACATGGCTTCAAAGGTAAATTCTACCAAAAATTTAGAGAAGAGCTAACACCTATTCCACTCAAAGTCTTCCAGAAAATTCCAGAGGAAGGTAAACTTCAAAACGCATTCTATGAGCCAGCCTCACCCTAATTTCAACCAGACAAAAATGCCACAAAAAAAGAAAACTACAGAAGATGGTGGAGGAATAGGACAGGGAGACCATTTTCTCCCCCACAAATTCATCTAAAGAACATTTGAACACTAAGTAAATTCCACAAAACAACTTCTGAATGCTGGCAGAGGACATCAGGCACCCCCAAAAGCAGCCCATTGTCTTCAAAAGGAGGTAGGAAAAATATAAAAGATAAAAAGAAAGACAAAAAAGGTAGGGATGGAGATCTGTCCTGGGAAGGGAGTCTTAAAAATGAGAAGTTTCCAAACAACAGGAAACACTCTCATTGGCAAGTCTGTGGCAAGTCTTGGAACCACAGAGGGCAACATAGCTGGGAGGAAAAATAAATAAATAATTAAACCCCACAGATTACATGCCCAATGGTAACTCCCAGCAGAGAAGCAGTGCAGACCCCTGCATCTGCCACTAGCAAGTGGGGGCTAGGCAGGGAGGTGAGGGCTGCATTGTTTAGAGTAAGGACCGGGCCTGAATGCCCCAAGGACAATCTGAGGGAACTAACTTGAGATAGCAAACCAAACTGTGGGATAGCTACCCTGTGAAACCTAAGACACCACCAGGCCTGCTGACATAACAAAGGACTGACTAGAGCTATGTAAAAAGCCCTAAAATAAGAAACCACCAGAGACATTACTTTGCCAACAAAAGTCCATCTAGTCAAGGCTATGGTTTTTCCAGTATTCATGTATGGATGTGAGAGTTGAACTGTAAGGAAAGCTGAGCACCAAAGAATTGATGCTTTTGAGCTGTGGTGTTGGAGAAGACTCTTGAGAGTCCCTTGGACTGCGAGGAGATCCAACCAGTCCATTCTGAAGGAGATCATCCCTGAGTGTTCTTTAGAAGGAATGATGCTAAAGCCACCTTATGTAAAGAGTTGACTCATTGGAAAAAACTCTGATGCTGGGAGGGATTGGGGGCAGGAGGAGAAGGGAATGACAGAGGATGAGATAGCTGAATGGCATCACTGACTCGATGGGCGTGAGTTTGAGTGAACTCCCGGAGTTGGTAGTGGACAGGAAAGCCTGGCATGCTGAGATTCATGGGGTTGCATAGAGTTGGACATGACTGAGTAACTGAACTGAATTGAACTGAAGACACCACCAGGCCCACTCACAGAACAAAGGACTGCGGATCAGCCCATCCCCCTCTGGAGACAGGCAGGTGAGGGCAGCCAGACCCAGAAAGGGGCAATGTGGCCCCAGAGAGGCATCATCCATCAAACTGCAAGAAGGCTTTGTTGCTAACCAAGACTTCTTGAGATTCTGGACAGTCAACATCTGCCTGAGAAGGTGCACCGGTTGTACACCCAGTAAATGCAGTGGCACAGACGGGGGAGGTGATAAGCCGCAGTGACCACACTCACCAAACATCTGGTCACCTGAGCTGCTTGGACCTGGAAAGGGCACAAAATGCAGGGCAAACCGAATCTGCACCTCTGAGGAGTACCCAAGTAACTGAACCTGAGTGGCTTTGACCTGGGAAGTGCATACAACACAGGGCCAGCTTCAGACAGTTCCCTGCAGAGCAACCTAGAGCCTAAGCAGTGTAGACAGGGAAAGCACACACGCCATGAGCGGGAGCAAACCCAGTGTGCCGAGACACTGCGAGCAAACGCGAACATTATTTGTTGGCAGCATCCCTCCCTCTCCACACCACGGCTGATCAGTTCAGTTCAGTTCAGTTCAGTTGCTCAGTCGTGTCCAACTCTTTGCCACCCCATGAATTGCAGCAGGCCAGGGCTCCCTGTCCATCACCAACTCCCGGAGTTCACTCAGACTCACGTCCATCGAGTCCATCAAGTGAGCCTACAAAAGTGTCCACTACCGCCCCCTTGTGGCAGGGCAGAAATTAGACACTGAGGAGAACAGCAAACAGAAGAAGCTAAAACAGAGGGAACCGCCTTGGAAGTGACAGGTGCAATACATTAAAACCCTGTAGTTAGCACCATCTATATGGGAAGCTGCCTATAGATCTTGAGAATTATAATCCGGATCAATGAACTATCTGAAAAGGAACTGACCCCACACTGTCCACACCAACACCAGAGAAAGTCCTAGATATATTTTTACTATTATCATTCTTTAATTAAAAAATATTTTAAGTCCTCTACTACTCATTTAATTTTCATTTTTATAATCTACTATTACTTTGCAAAAAAGAGACCCTATTTTTTAAAGCAAAATTCATATATATATTTCATAATTTTTGTGACTTTTTAAAAAATATTGTATTTTTGAGAATCCAAACTCTACTCTAGACTTTTAATCTTTGCTTTTTGGTATTTATCAATTTTGTACCTTTAAGAATCCAATCTTCAGTACCTATTTTTACTTGGGAGCGAGATGACTGGCTTGACTGCTCTATTCCCCTTTAGACTCTACTTTTTCTCCACCAGGTCACCTCTATCTCCTCCCTTCCCCTTCTCTTCTCTACCCAACTCTGTGAATCTCTTTATGTGTTCCAGACTGTGGAGAACACTTAGGGAACTGATTACTGGCTGGATCTGTCTCTCTCCTTTTGATCCCCCCTTTATCTTCCTGGCCACCTCTGTCTCCTTCTTCCCTTTTCTCTGTATAACTCTGTGAACATCTCTGAGCTGTCCAGACTGTGGAGCGCACATAAGCAAGTGATTACTGGCTAGCTTGCTCTCTCCTCTTTTGATTCCCTCTCATCTCATCCTGGTCACCTATATCTCCCTCCTCCCTCTTCTGTTCTCCATGTAATTCTGTGAATGTCTCTGGGTGTTCCTCACTGTGGGGAAACTTTTCATCTTTAACCTAGATGTTTTATCATTGGCTCTGTATAGATGGAGAAGTCTTGAGGCTACTGTAAGTATAAGACTGAAAACCAGAAGCAGGAGGCTTAAGTCCAAATCCTGAGAACACCAGAGAACTCCTAACTCCAGGGAACATTAATCGATAGGAGCTCATCAAACACCTCCATACCTACACTGAAACCAAGCACCACCCAAGGGCCAACAATTTCTGGAGCAAGACATACAACGTAAATTCTCCAGCAACACAGGAAGCCCTGAGCTTCAATATACAGGCTGCCCAAAGTCACTCCAAACCCATTGACATCTCGTAACTCATTACTGGACACTTCATTGCACTCCAGAGAGAAGAAATCCAGCTCCACCCACCAGAACTCCCTAACTTCCCTAACCAGGAAACCTTGAAAAGCCACCTGTCCAACCCCACCCACAGTGAGGAAACTCCACAATAAAGAGAACTCTACAAACTGCCAGAATACAGAAAGGCCACCTCAAACACACCAATATAACCAAGATGAAGAGGCAGAGGAATACCCAGCAGGTAAAGGAACAGGATAAATGCCCACCAAACCAAACAAAAGAGAAGAAATAGGGAATCTACCTGATAAAGAATTCCAAATAATGATAGTGAAAATGATCCAAAATCTTGAAAACAAGGATTGAGAAGAGGCAAGAAAGGTTTAACAAGGAACTAGAATAAAAAAAAAAAACAGTCAATATATAATGAGTAATGCAATAGTGAAGTGAAGTTGATCAGTCGTGTCCGACTCTGTGACCCCATGGAGTGTAGCCTATCAGGCTCCACCATCCATGGGATTTTACAGGCAAGAGTGCTGGAGTGGATTGCCATTTCCTTCTCCAGGGGATCTTCCCAACCCAGGGATCGAACCGGGGTCTCCCACATTGCAGGCAGACACATTACTGTCTGAGCCACCAGGGAAGTGAATAATGCAATAAATGAGATCAAAAACACTCTGGAGGGAACCAACAGTAGAATAACAGAGGCAGAAGATAGGATAAGTGAGGTAGAAAATAGAATGGTAGAAATAATTGAAACTGAGAGGAAAAAAGAAAAACAGATTAAAATAAATTAAGGCAATCTCAGAGACCACTGGGACAATGTTAAACACTCTAACATTTGAATCATAGGAGTTCCAGAAGAATAAGACAAAAAGAAGGACAATGAGAAAATACATGAGGAGATAATAGTTGGAAACTTCCCTAAAAGGGGGAAGGAAATAATCACCCAAGTCCAAGAAACCCAGAGAGTCCCAAACAGGATAAACCCAAGGTGAAACACCCCAAGACACATATTAATCAAATTAACAAAGATCAAATACAAAGAACAAATATTAAAAGCAGCAAGGGAAAAACAAATAACAAACGAGGCAATTCTCATAAGGATAACAGCTGATCTTTCAATAGAAACTCTTCAGGCCAGGAGGGAATGGCAGGACATACGTAAAGTGATGAAAGAAAATAACCTACAGCCCAGGTTACTGTACCCAACAGGGATCTCATTCAAATATTAAGGAGAAACCGAAAGCTTTACAGGCAAGCAAAAGCTGAGAGAATTCAGCATCGCAAAACCAGCTCTCCAACAAATGCTAAAGGATCTTCTCTAGATAGAAAACACTGAAAGGGTGTATAAACTCTAACACAAAACAATAAAGTAAATGGCCATGGGATCATACTTATCAATAATTACCTTAAATGTAAATTGATTGAATGCCCCAACCAAAAGACAAAGACTGCATGAATGGATACAAAAACAAGACCCCTATATATGTTGTCTACAAGAGACCAACCTCAAAACAAGGGACACAAACAAACTGAAAGTGAAGGACTGGAAAAAGATATTCCACACAAATAGAGATGAAAAATAAGCAGGAGTAGCAATACTCATATCAGATAAAATAGACTTTAAAACAAAAGTTATGAAAAGAAACAAAGAAGCACACTACATAATGATCAAAGGATCAATCTAAGAAGAAGATATAACAATTATAAATATATATGCACCCAACATAGGAACATTGCAATATGTAAGACAAATGCTAACAGGTATGAAAGGGGAAATTAACATTAACACATTAAAACTGGGAGAATTTAATACTCCCTTCACACCTATGGATAGATCATCTAAATAGAAAATTAATACAGAAACACAAACTTTAAATGATACAATAGACCAGTTAGACCTAATTGATATCTATAGGACATTTCACCCCAAAACAATGAATTTCACCTTTTTCTCAAGTGCACACGGAACATTCTTCAGGATAGATCACATCCTGGGCCATAAATCTATTCTTGGTAAATTCAAAAAAAGTTGAAATCATTCCAAGCATCTTTTCTGACCACAATGCAGTAAGACTAGATGTCAATTACAGGCAAACACTATTAAAAATTCCAACATATGGAGGCTGAACAACACGCTGCTGAATAAACAACAAATCACAGAAGAAATGAAAAAAGAAATAAAAATATGCATAGAAACAAATGAAAATGAAAACATAACAACCCCAAACCTGTGGGACACTGTAAAAGCAGTGCTAAGGGGAAGGTTCATAGCAATAGAGGCATACCTCAAGAAACAAGAAAAAAGTCAAATAAATAACCTAACTCTACACCTAAAGCAACTAAAAAAGGAAGAAATGAAGAAACCCAGGGTTAGTAGAAGGAAAGAAATCTTAAAAATTAGGACAGAAATAAATGCAAAAGAAACAAAAGAGAACATAGCAAAAATCAACAAAACTAAAAGCTGGTTCTTTGAGAGGACAAAATTGACACACCATTAGCCAGACTCATCAAGAAACAAAAGGAGAAAAATATAATAAATAAAATTAGAAATGAAAATGGAAAGATCACAACAGACAAAAACAGAAATACAAAGGATCATAAGAGACTACCATCAGCAATTATATGCCAATAAAGTGGACAACTTGGAAGAAATAGACAACTTTCCAAAACTGAACCAGGAAGAAATAGAAAAGCTTAACAGACCCATCACAATCACGGAAATTGAACTTGCAATCAGAAATCTTCCAGCAACAAAAGCCCAGGTCCAGATGGCTTCACAGCTGAATTCTACTTAAAATTTAGAAAAGAGCTAACATCTATCCTACTCAAACTCTTCAAGAAAATTGCAGAGGAAGGAAAACTTCCAAACTCATTCTATGATGCCACAATCACCCTAATATCAAAACCTGATAAAGACGCCACCAAAAAAAAAAAAAAAAAAGAAAGAAAGAAAGAAACAAAGAAAGGGAAGAAAACTACAAGCCAATATTACCTATGAACATAGAGGGAAAAATTCCTTAACAAAATTCTAGCAATCAGAATCCAACAACAAATTAAAAAGATCATACATCACAACCAAGTGTGCTTTATCCCAGGGATGCAAGGATTCTTCAATATCTGCAAATCAATCAATGTTCAGTTCAGTTCAGTGCTCAGTCGTGTCCGATTCTTTGAGATCCCATGAATCACAGCATGCCAGGCCTCCCTGTCCATAACCAACTCCTGGAGTTCACTCCGACTCATGTCCATCGAGTCCGTGATGCCATCCAGCCATCTCATCTTCTGTCGTCCCCTTCTCCTCCTGCCCCCAATCCCTCCCAGCATCAAAGTCTTTTCCAATGAGTCAACTCTTTGTATGAGGTGGCCAAAGTACTGGAGCTTCAGCTTTAGCATCATTACTTCCAAAGAAATAAAAGAGACTCTCAAGAGTCTTCTCCAACACCACAGTTCAAAAAAAGCATCAATTCTTTGGTGCTCAGCCTTCTTCACAGATCAATTCTCACATCCATACATGACCACAGGAAAAACCATAGCCTTAACTAGATGGACCTTTTTTGGCAAAGTAATGTCTCTGCTTTTGAATATGCTATCTAGGTTGGCAATAACTTTTCTTCCACGGAGTAAGTGTCTTTTAATTTCATGGCTGTAGTCACCATCTGCAGTGATTTCGGAGCCCCCCAAAAATAAGGTCTGACACTGTTTCCCCATCTATTTCCCATGAAGTGATGTGACAAGATGCCATGATCTTCGTTTTCTGAATGTTGAGCTTTTAGCCAACTTTTTCACTCTCCACTTTCACTTTAATCAAGAGGCTTTTTAGCTCCTCTTCACTTTCTGCCATAAGGTTGGTGTCATCTGCATATCTGAGGTTATTGAGATTTCTCCCAGCAATCTTGATTCCAGCTTGTGTTTCTTCCAGTCCAGCGTTTCTCTTGATGCATTCTGCATATAAGTTAAATAAGCAGCGTGACAATATACAACCTTGACGTACTCCTTTTCCTATTTGGAACCAATCTGTTGTTCCATGTCCAGTTCTAACTGTTGCTTTCTGACCTGCATACAGATTTCACAAGAGTCAGGTCAGGTGGTCTGGTATTCCCATCTCTTTCAGAATTGTCCACAGTTTATTGTGATCCACACAGTCAAAGGCTTTGGCATAGTCAATAAAGCAGAAATAGATGTTTTTCTGGAACTCTCTTGATTTTTCCATGATCCAGCGAATGTTGGCAATCTGATCTCTGGTACCTCTGCCTTTTCTAAAACCAGCTTAAATATCAGGAAGCTCATGGTTCACGTATTGCTGAAGCCTGGGTTGGAGGATTTTGCGCATTACTTTACTAGCGTGTGAGATGAGTTTAATTGTGTGGTAGTTTGAGCATTCTTTGGCATTGCCTTTCTTTGGGATTGGAATGAAAACTTACTTTTTCCAGTCCTGTGGCCACTGCTGAGTTTTCCAAATTTGCTGGCATATTGAGTGCAGCACTTTCACAGCATCATCTTTTGGGTTTTCAAATAGCTCAATGGGAAATCCATCACCTCAACTAGCTTTGTTCATAGTGATGCTTTCTAAGGCCCACTTGACTTCACATTCCAGGATGTCTGCTCTAGGTGAGTGATCACACCACCGTGATTATCTTGGTCATGAAGATATTTTTTTGTATAATTCTTCTGTGTATTCTTGCCACCTCTTCTTAATATCTTCTGCTTCTGTTAAGTCCATACCATTTCTGTCCTTTATTGAGCCCAGCTTTGCATGAAATGTTCCCTTGGTGTCTCTAATTTTCTTGAAGAGATCTCTAGTCTTTTCCATTCTGTTCTTTCCCTCTGTTTCTTTGCATTGATTGCTGAGGAAGGCTTTCTTATTTCTTCTTGCTATTCTTTGGAACTCTGCATTCAGATGCTTGTATCTTTCTTTTTCTCCTTTGATTTTTTGCTTTTTTTCTTTTCACAACTATTTGTCAGGACTCCTCAGACAGCCATTTTACTTTTTTGCATTTCTTTTCCATGAGGATGGTCTTGATCTCTGTCTCCTGTACAACGTCACGAACCTCCATCCATAGTTCATCAGACACTCTATCTATCAGATCTAGTCCATTAAACCTATTTCTCACTTCCACTGTATAATCATAAGGGATTTGATTTAGATCATACTTGAATGGTCTAGTGGTTTCCCCTTCTTTCTTCAATTTCAGTCTGAATTTTGCAATAAACAGTTCATGATCTGAGCTACAGTCAACTCCTGGTCTTGTTTTGTTGACTTTATAGAGCTTCTCCATCTTTGGCTGCAAAGAATATAATCAATCTGATTTTGGTGTTGACCATCTGGTGATGTCCATGTGTAGAGTCTTCTCTTGTGTTGTTGGAAGAGGGTGTTTGCTATGACCAGTGCATTTTCTTGGCAAAACTCTATTAGTTTTTGCCCTGCTTCATTCCGCATTCCAAGGCCAAATTTGCCTGTTATGCCAGGTGTTTCTTGACTTCCTACTTTTGCATTCCAGTCCCCTATGATAAAAAGGACATCTTTTTTTGTGTGTGTGTTAGTTCTAAAAGGTCTTGTAAGTCTTCATAGAACCGTTCAACTTCAGCTTCTTCAGCATTACTGGTTGGGGCATAGACTTGGATTACTGTGATATTGAATGGTTTGTCTTGGAAATGAACAGAGATCATTCTGTCGTTTTTGAGATTGCATCCAAGTACTGCATTTCAGACTCTTTTGTTGACCATGATGGCTACTCCATTTCTTCTGAGGGATTCCTGCCTGCAGTAGTAGGTATTATGATCCTCTGAGTTAAATTCACCCATCCCAGTCCATTTTAGTTCGCTGATTCCTAGAACGTTGACGTTCCCTACTGCCATCTCCTGTTTGACCACTTCCAATTTGCCTTGATTCATGGACCTGACATTCCAGGTTCCTATGCAATATTGCTCTTTACAGCATTGGACCTTGCTTCTATCACCAGTCAGATCCACAGCTGGGTATTGTTTTTGCTTTGGCTCCATCCCTTCATTCTTTCTGGAGTTATTTCTCCATTGATCTCCAGTAGTGTGTTGGACACATACTGGCCTGGGGAGTTCCTCTTTCAGTATCCTATCATTTTGCCTTTTCATACTGTTCATGGGGTTCTCAAGGCAAGAATACTGAAGTGGTTTGCCATTCCCTTCTCCAGTGGACCACATTATGTCAGACCTCTCCAGCATGTCCGCCTGTCTTGGGTGGCCCCACAGGACATGACTTTGTTTCACTGAGTTAGACAAGGCTGTGATCCTAGTGTGATTAGATTGACTAGTTTTCTGTGATTATGGTTTCAGTGTGTCTACCCTCTTGCAATACCTACCGTCTTACTTGTGTTTATCTTACCTTGGGCGTGGGGTATCTCTTCACAGCTTCTCCAGCAAAGCGCAGCTGCTACGCCTTACCTTGGATGAGGGGTATCTCCTCACCAACGCCCCTCCCAACGTTGAACATGGAATAGCTCCTCTAGGCCCTCTGGCTCCCATGCAGCCACCGCTCCTTGGACATGAGGTCTACACTACATTAATAAATTGAAAAATAAAAGCCATATGATTATCTCAATAGATGCAGAGAAAGCCTTTGTCAAAATTCAGCATCCATTTTTGACAAAAACCCTCCAGAAAGCAGGAATAGAAGCAACATACCTCAACATAATAATAGCTATGTATGACAAACCCACTGCAAACATTATCCTCAATGGTGAAAAATTGAAACATTTCCCCTAAAGTCAGGAACAGGACAAGGGTGCCCACTCTCCCCACTACTATTCAACATAGTTTTGGAAGTTTTGGCCACAGCAATCAGCAGAAAAAGAAATAAAAATAATCCAAACTGGAAAGAAGAAGTAAAAATCTCACTGTTTTCAGATGACATGATCCTCTGCATAGAAAACCCTAAAGACTCCACCAGAAAATTACTAGAGCTAATCAAAGAATATAATAAAGTTTCAGGATATAAAATCAACACACAGAAATCCCTTGCATTCCTATACACTAATTATGAGAAAATAGAAAGAGAAATTAAGGACACAATTACATTCACCACTGCAACAGAAAAAATAAAATACTTAGGAATATATCTACCTAAAGAAACAAAAGACCTATATATAGAAAACTATAAAACAGTGCTGAAATAAATCAGAGGACACCAATAGATGGAGAAATATACCATGTTCATGGTTCAGAAGAATCAATATAGTGAAAATAAGTATACTATCCAAAGCAAAGTATAGATTCAATGCAATCCCTATCAAGCTTCCAAAAGTATTTTTTTCAGAGAACTAGAACAAATAATTTCACAATATGTATGGAAATACAAAAAACCTCTAATAGCCAAATCAGTCTTGAGAAAGAAGAATGGACCTGGAGGAATCAACCTACCTGACTTCAGGCTCTACTATAAAGCCACAGTCATCAAGACAGTATGTTACTGGCACAAAGACAGAAATATAGATCAATGGAACAAAATAGAAAGCCCAGAGATAAATCCACACACCTATGGACACCTTATCTTTGAAAAAGGAGGCAAGAGTATACAATGGAGAAAAGACGATCTCTTTAACAAGTGGTGCTGGGGAAACTGGTCAACCCCTTGTAAAATAATGAAACTAGAACACTTCCTAACACCAAACACAAAATAAACTCAAAAGGGATTAAAGATCTAAATGTAAGACCAGAAACTATAAAACTCCTAGAGGAGAACATAGGCAAACAACTCTCCGACATAAATCACAGCAGGATCCTCTATGACCCACCTCACAGAATATTGCAAATAAAAGCAAAAATAAACAAATGGGATCTAATTAAACTTAAAAGCTTCTGCACAACAAAGGAAACTATAAGCAAGGTGAAAAGACAACCTTCAGAATGGGAGAAAATAATAGCAAATGAAGCAATTGACAAAGAATTAATCTCAAAAATATAGAAGCAACACCTGCAGCTCAATTCCAGAAAAATAAACCACCCAATCAAATAATGAGCCAAAGAACTAAACAAACATGTCTTCTTTCTCCAAAGAAGACAAACAGATGGTTAACAAACACTTGAAAAGATGCTCAACATCACTCATTATCAGAGAAATGCAAATCAAAATTACAATGAGGTACCATTTCACGCCAGTCAGAATGGCTGTGATCCAAAAGTCTACAAGCAATAAATACTGTAGACAGTGTGGAGAAAAGGGAACCGTCTTACACTGTTGGTGGGAATGCAAGCTAGTACAGCCACTATGGAGAACAGTGTGGAGATTCCTTAAAACACTGGAAATATAACTGCTATACGACCCAGCAATCCCACTGCTGGGCATACACGCCATGGAAAGCAGAATTGAAAGGGACACATGTACCTCAATGTTTATCACAGCACTGTTTATAATTGCCAGGACATGGAAGCAACCTAGATGTCCATCAGCAGATGAATGGATTAGAAAGCTGTGGTTCATATACACAATGGAGTACTACTCAGCCATTAAAAAGAATACATTTGAATCAGTTCTAATAAGGTGGATGAAACTGGAGCCTATTAAACAGAGTGAAGTAAACTGGAAAGAAAAACACCAATACAGTATACTAACACATATACATGGAATTTAGAAAGATGGTAATGATAACCCTGTAAGTGAGACTGCAAAAGAGACACAGATGTATAGAACAGTCTTTTGGACTCTGTGGGAGAGGGTGAGGGTGGAATTATTTGGGAGAATGGCATTGAAACATGTATATTATCATATGTGAAACAAATCGTCAGTCCAGGTTTGATGCATGATACAGGATGCTGGTTCATTGGGATGGCCCAGAGGGATGGGATGGGGAGGGAGGTGGGAGGGGGGTTCAGGATGGGGAACACGTGTACACCTGTGGTGGATTCATGTCAATGCATGGCAAAACTGATACAATATTGTAAAATAATTAGCCTCCATTTAAAAGAAGAGAGGGAATCAAAAGAGGAGAGAGCAAGCTAGCCAGTAATCACTTCCTTATGTGCTCTCCACAATCTGGACCACTCAGAGATGTTCATGGAATTATATAGAGAAGAGAAGAGGGAAGAAGGAGACAGAGATGGCCAGGAGGATAAAGGGGGAATCAAAAGGAGAGAGACAGATCCTACCAGTAATCAGTTCCCTAAGTGTTCTCCACAGTCTGGAACACACAAAGAGATTCACGGAGTTGGGTAGAGAAGAGAAGGGGGAGGGAGGAGATAGAGGCGACCTAATGAGAAAAAGGGAAGTCCAAAGCTGGAGAGAGCAATCAAGCCAGTAATCTCGCTCCCAAGTAAAAATAGTATTGAAGATTGGGTTCTGAGGTACAAAATTTATAACAGATACCAAAAAGCAAACATTAAAAATCTAGAGTAGAGGTAGGATTTTCAAAAATACAAAATTACAGAAAAAAATAAAGTCACAAAAATTATTTAAAAAATACATGAAGTTTGCTTTAAAAAATAGGGTGGTTTTTTTTTTTTTGCAAAGTAATAGTAGGTTATAAAAATGAAAATTAAACGAGTAATAGAGGACTTAAAATAAAAAAAATAAAAAAATGATAATAGTAAAATATATCTAGGACTTTCTCTGGTGTTGTTATGGACAGTGTGGGATCAGTTCATTCAGATAGGTCCTTGATCCGGCTTATACTTCTGAAGATCTATAGACCCCTTCCTATGTAGTTGGTGCTAACTACAGAGTTTTAATCTATTGCATCTGTCACTTCCAAGGTGGTTCTCTCTGTTTGTTTTAGCTTCTTCTGTTTGCTGGTCTCTTCAGTGTCTAATTTCTGACCTGCCACAAGCAGGCAGTGGTGGACACTTTTTTAGGCTCACTTGTTCAGTCCTGGTGTGGGGAGGGAGGAAAACTGCAAACAAATAACACTGGCGTGTGCTCACAGTATTTTGGCACACTGAGTTTGGCCCTGCTCAAGGCCGCAGCTTGAGGCCATGGGGAGGATTATTATCTGAGACCTGTTTGTGAGGGGAATGTTTATGGCAAAAGAAGTTTGCTGAGTTTAAGGTTTAGGATTAATTAAGAATAGCCAGAAGCCTTTTTAGGAGGTAATGATTTTAAGATGCTAGGGGCAAACAGGGTTTAGAAAGATAAGAAATAAACTGAGGAATGTAGCATGAGTTACAATGTAATCACAAGTTAAGTACAGTAAATCTGTGTGGGGGAAACTAAAAACGTCAAACCTCTGACCTAATGCTTTTGTTAAAGTATAAGAGAGAACCTGAAGCTTGAAATAAACATGTAGTTCCGTACTATGAGTCAGAGACTGCATCATCATCCGCGAATGTAGCTCCATACTATGAGTCAGAGGCTACATCATTGCTGACACCGTCCATCTCTTCAGGCTGAATATCTGGCTGCTGGAGCTGGACTCCGGCAAGTGGCGCCCGAACAGACGACACTGAAGAGTAAGTAACTTGTGATTGTAACGTGGGACGGTTAGGATTGTACCTGTGGGTGGCCGGCACCCCTCTGCAGTTTAGGCAGGGTGAGGAGGGTACAGAAGAATAAGAATATTCTCTAGAAGAATGGGTTTCTCTGCCTCTAAGAATAGACAAATGTTTATTGAAACATTATATTATATGTTAGCTCACAGAGGCGTTAAAGTCAGCACAGGAAGACTGTCTAAATTTCTACATTTATTTTATACTTTTCAATGGCCAGAAAAGGTTCTTGTATATGCTTTTTCTCTGTGGAATATGATTAAAAATGTCCTGGACCCCCGTCATGAGGCTGTTAGATAGCCTATGGGGGAGGCTATAGCAGTGGATGGTGGGTCTCCAATCTTTTGCGCAGATCATATTTTCTGCCATTGATGAAGAAAAGGAGGGAGACTGTGCTTTACCTCCTGAGGAAGGAGAGGGCTTACAGGACCCTGCTTCCAGGCGAGCCCCCTCCCTTCTATGCAAACCTTTAAAAATTTATCCACCACTTTCTGAATTCAAGGCATCGCCACCACCTCCGCTTGTGCCTCCCAGGCCCAAGGAATTCCCCACTTTGCCCCCAAGCCCTCCCAGAGCTTTGACTAAGGCTCAGAAAGATAGAGTTTTTTTTTTTTTTTTCAAACAAAGGAGCTTTTAAAGCAGACATATGCACAATATACAGAGCCTGCTCTTTGGAGAAAACCCCCTCAGGGGGGCCTCACCCAGGCTTAAAAAAAAAAAAAAGATTAATCCTAACGGAAATGATTCTACAAATAAAAGATGTTTCTCTTTTGGCCAAATGGAGCTTTTTTGCTGGCAATGTCCTGCCAAGCAGGGACAACCAGCCGTGGCAATACAGACTAATACCAACTCCCCAAAGGCACTTTGCCCCCAATGCTAGAAAGGGTATCATTGGGTGAAAGACTGTAGATCTAAATTTCATAAGAATGGGACTAAGCTCACCCCCCAAGTACAAGAAAGTAATTTTTCCCAGTTTCAGAGAAATGGGCAGCAGGGGCAGCCTCAGCCCCTGACAAAAATAGGTGCAGTCACATTGAATCCATTTATTCCCTTTGTTCCATCTCAGAACTCCTCAGAGCAACCCCAGGTAGCGCAGGACTGGACCTCAGTTCTGCCACCACAACAATATTAACCCCTGACGTATTGGTTACTCCAATTCCAACAAGAGTGGCTGGCCCCCTTCCTGAGGGCATTGTAGGGCTTGTGCTAGGGTGTAGCTCACTCTCTCTTCAAGGAATTTCTGTAGTGCCTGATGTAGTAAATTCTGATTATACTGGGGAAATTAAAGTTTCGATCTCACCACCTGCCAAAACTGTGCAAATTGATAAAGCCCAAAGAATAGCACAGCTTTTGCTTTTACCTTATTATCAGACAGGAAAAAAACTCGACTTCTCAAGCTAGGGGCCGCAGAGGATTCGGATCCAGTGATCTAGCTTTCGGGGTGCTGGAAATTACAGCTTCTAGGCCTTTGAAAGATCTTTTAATTCAAGGAAATAAAATGTCAGGGCTGTTAGATACTGGAGCAGACATCTCTTGCATTGCTGGAAAAGATTGGCCCTTGTCCTGGCCAACACCAATGCCGGCATGGTAGGAAGAGGATCTGTGCCCTCGGTTTCTAAGACCTTATAAATTTTTACATGGTCAGATGAGAAGGGGGCACAAGGCACCTTTTGTCCATATGTGATTCCTTCACTACTTTTTTCTTTATGGAGGAGAGATATATTATCTCAGATGGGAATGCTTTTATATAGCCCAGATGAAAATGTTATTAATCAAATGCTGCAAATGTATAATCCTGATAAGGGGCTTGGTAACGATCATCAGGGAATAGCTTCTCCATTAGAGGCTGTTCCTAACATGAATAGAGAAGGTATGGGATATTCAAATTTATTCTAGAGCCTGTTGCTCTTGTTGCTGACCCTATGATCTGGAAATCTGATGATCCGGTATGGGTGGAGCAATGGCCCTTAATAGCTGAAAAGCTGCAGGCAGCAGAGGATTTAGTTATGGAACAACTGACAACCGGCCATATAGAGCCTTCTAATAGCCCCTGGAATACTCCGATGTGTGTTATTAAGAAAAAAATCAGGAAAATGGAGATTGTTACAAGATTTGAAAGCTATAAACGCAACTAGGGAAGACATGGGGGCCATTCAGCCGGGTATCCCTTCCCCAGGAGCTGTGCTCTTTCAATATAATGTGATAGTAATAGATTTACAAGATTGTTTCTTTACCATCCACCTGGCTGTTCAGGATTGTAAACGGTTTGCTGCCAGTCTCCTTGGTCATAGCAAACAGCCTCTTCCAACAACCCAAGAGATGACACTACAGATGGACATCACCAGATGGTCAATACCGAAATCAGATTGATTATATTTTTTGCATCCAAAGATGGAGAAGCTCTATACAGTCGACAAAAACAAGACCAGGAGCTGACTGTGGCTCAGATCATGAACTCCTTATTGCCAAATTTAGACTTAAATTGAAGAAAGTAGGGAAAACCACTAAACCATTCAAGTATGACATAAATCAAATCCCTTATGATTATACAGTGGAAGTAAGAACTAGATTTAAGGGCCTAGAAATGATAGAGAGAGTATCTGATGAACTATGGAATGAGATTCGTGACATTGTACAGGAGACAGGGATCAAGACCATCCTCATGGAAAAGAAATGCAAAAAAGTGAAATAGCTGTCTGGGGAGGCCTTATGAATAGCTGTGAAAACAAGAGAGGTGAAAAGCAAAGGATAAAAGGAAAGATATAAACATCTGAGTGCAGAGTTCCAAAGAATAGCAAGAAGAGATAAAAAAGCATTCTTCAACGATCAATGAAAGGAAATAGAGGAAAACAACAGAATGGGAAAGAGTAGAGATCTCTTCAAGAAAGTTAGAGATACAAAGGGAACATGTCATGCAAAGATGGCCTCAATAAAGGACAGAAATGGTATGGACCTAACAGAAGCAGAAGATATTAAGAAGACGTGGCAAGAATACATGGAAGAACTGTACAAAAAGATCTTCACGACCCAGATAATCATGATGATGTGATCACTAATCTAGAGCCAGACATCCTGGAATGTGAAGTCAAGTGGGCCTTAGAAAGCATCACTATGAACAAAGCTAGTGGAGGTGATGGAATTCCAGAGGAGCTGTTTCAAATTCTGATAGACGATGCTGTGAAAGTGCTGCACCCAATATGTCAGCAAATTTGGAAAACTCAGCAGTGGCCACAGGACTGGAAAAGGTCAGTTTTCATTCCAATTCCAAAGAAAGGCAATGCCAAAGAATGCTCAAACTACCGCACAATTTTACTCATCTCACACGCTAGTAAAGTAATACTCAAAATTCTCCAAAACAGGCTTCAGCAATACATGAACCATGAACTTCCTGATGTCCAAGCTGGTTTTAGAAAAGGCAGAGGAAGCAGAGATCAATTTGCCAACATCCGCTGGATCATGGAAAAAGCAAGAGAGTCCCAAAAAAACATCTATTTCTGCTTTATTGACTATGCCAAAGCCTTTGACTGTGTGGATCACAATAAACTGTGGAAAATTCTGAAAGAGATGGGAATACCAGGCCACGTGACCTGCCTCTTGAGAAACCTGTATGCAGGTCAGGAAGCAACAGTTAGAACTGGACATGGAACAACAGACTGGTTCCAAATAGGAAAAGGAGTACATCAAGGCTGTATATTATCACCCTGCTTATTTAACTTCTATGCAGAGTACATCATGAGAAACACTGGACTGGAAGAAACACAAGCTGGAATCAAGATTGCCGGGAGAAATATCAATAACCTCAGATATGCAGATGACACCACCCTTATGGCAGAAAGTGAAGAGAAGCTAAAAAGCCTCTTCATGAAATTGGAAGAAGAGAGTGAAAACGTTGGCTTAAAGCACAGTATTCAGAAAACGAAGATCATGGCATCTGGTCCCATCACTTCATGGGAAATGGATGGGGAAACAGTGGAAACAGTGTCAGACTTTATTTTTTGGGGCTCCAAAATCACTGCAGATGGTGACTGAAGCCATGAAATTAAAAGGCACTTACTCCTTGGAAGAAAAGTTATGACCAACCTAGACAGTATATTCAAAAGCAGAGAGATTACTTTGCCGACTAAGGTCCGTCTAGTCAAGGCTATGGTTTTTCCTGTGGTCATGTATGGATGTGAGAGTTGGACTGTGAAGAAGGCTGAGCACCAAAGAATTGATACTTTTGAACTGTGGTGTTGG
Organism: Oryx dammah; assembly: GCF_014754425.2. Lineage (NCBI taxonomy): Eukaryota > Metazoa > Chordata > Mammalia > Artiodactyla > Bovidae > Oryx > Oryx dammah. The sequence continues at coordinate 61,190,486 of NW_024070192.1, forward strand.
AGAATACTCTTGAGAGTCCCTTGGACTACAAGGAGATCCAAGCAGTCCATTCTGAAGGAGATCAACCCTGGGATTTCTTTGGAAGGAATGATGCTAAAGCTGAAGCTCCACTACTTTGGCCACCTCATGCAAAGAGTTGACTCATTGGAAAAGACTTTGATGCTGGGAGGGATTGGGGACAGGAGGAGAAGGGGACGACCAAGGATGAGATGTCTGTATGGCATCACGGACTCAATGGACGTGAGTCTGAGTGAACTCCGGGAGATGATGATGGACAGGGAGGCCTGGCGTGCTGTGATTCATGGGGTTGCAAAGAGTCGGACACGACTGAGCGACTGAACTGAACTTATAGGAGGTTTCAATGGAAGGTTTTTCCTCAGGAAATGAAAAATAGCTCCGCCTTGTATCAGAAATTTGTAGACCAAGCTGTGCAAAATGTTAGAGGGAAGTATAAAGATCTATATTTGATACATTATATGGATGATATTTTGGCAGCTCATAAGGACAGAGTCTTGTTGCAACATATCTTATCTGAATTGATTGAGGCCTTGGAAAACCTGGGATTTAAAGATAGCTCTAGATAAGATACAAGTAAATCCTCCTTTCTCTTATTTAGGGAGGGTATTGAATACCCATACTCTGAGTCATGCCCCTTTGCAGCTTTGGAGAGATTGTTTACTAACTTTAAATGATTTCCAGAAATTATTAGGGGATATCAATTGGACACGCCCACATTTAAAACTGACCACTGCAGATTTAAAGCCTCTGTTTGATTGCCTAAAAGGCGAAACTAATCCCAGTTGTAAGAGAGAATTGACTAGTGAGGCTTAATTGGCTCTTGTTAAAGTGGATGAGGCTTTAAATGATCAGTTAATTAGAATTAATATTACCAGAGGAAGGGATTTAATTATTCTCACCACAGAGCATACACCTACAGGATGCTTGTGGCAAGACAGCCCATTGGAATGGCTCCATCTACCAGTGACCCCAAGAAAAATAGTTTTGTTTTATCCCAGCTTGGTGGCACAATTAATTATAAAAGGTAGAAGAAGAAGTGTGGAACTTTTTGGAAAAGAAGTAGCAAATATACTGATTCCATTCAATAAGGATCAACTGCAGTTTCTTGTACAATATAGTGATGATTGGCAAGTTGCCCTCGTAGATTTCAGGGGGCAAGTTTTGTTTCATTTGCCCTCAAGCCCCCTTTTGCATTTTTTGAAAACACATCCAGTGATTTTTCTGAAGAAATTTTCTATTCAACCTTTGGAAGGGGCAATTTTAGTTTTCACAGATGGTTCCTCTAATGGTAAAGCACTCACAATTATTGATGGAAAATCCCATGTTCAGGTAACTGAAGAGACATCAGTCCAGAGAGCTGAGTTGAGGGTGGTTATTTGGGCTTTTCAACATTTGAGAGACCGTACCTTCAATCTTTTGACTGACTCCCACTACATTGTAGGGTTGTTTCCTCATATTGAGACTGCAAATATTCCAGAAAATAAGACTACCATCTTCTTGTTATCTGATTTACAGGAGGAGATTAAACATATAGATAAAAAGTATTTTGTGGGACATATTAGAGCCCATTCTGGCTTGCCTGCCCTTTGCATGAAGGAAATGCTCTGGCAGATGCATTAACTAAAGTAATTGCTTTAAATTTACATGAAAAGATTGACAAGGCCAAAGATTCTCACAAAATTTACCATCAAAATGCAGCTTATTTAAGGTATGGGTTTCATATCCCTAGGAAAGCAGCTAGACAAATAGCTAAGTTTTGTCCAAATTGCCCAACATTTAATCCATCTCCACGATTAGGAGTTAATCCCCAAGGCCTTAGGCCTAATGCTCTCTGGCAAATGGATGTAACTCATATCCCGGCCTTTGGAAAACTTTCCTTTGTGCATGTTACCATGGATACCTTTTCTCATGTTATTATAGCCTCTGCTAGATCAGATGAAGCAGAAAGAGATGCAATTCAGCACTTGTTTCAATGCTTTTCCCAAATAGGATTTCCCGAACAGATAAAAACAGAAAATGCCCCAGCTTATACTTCTGCTGCTTTTAAGAGATTTTGTCAACAATTTCCCATAGTACATTCAACAGGAATACCTGTAATCTCCAAGGCCAAGCCATAGTTGAAAGGGTGCACCAGACTTTAAAAAATCAGGCAGATAAATTAAGGAAGGGAGATTTTAAGTATTCCTCTCCACATCATGTTTTACACCATGCTTTGTTTGTAATTAATCATTTAAACGTGGACACACAGGGGCAGACTGCAATGAAGAGACACTAGACTCCTGAAGGGACTACGACTCGGCCTCTGGCCAAGTGGAAAGACCTCTTCACAGGAGAATGGAGAGGGCCAGACATGTTGCTAACTTGGAGAGGGTATGCTTGTGTGTTTCCACAGGATTCCACTTCTCCTGTTTGGATTCTTGACAGACTGATTCGACATGTCCAGTCCCATGAGACCTCCAAGATCACAAAGACCCCTGAGGTTACTGAGATCTCTGGGGTCCTGGAGCCTGGGACCAAGGAAAGATGGGGAGATCAGAAGCTCATCAAGTCTGGACCTGAGGGAGCCAAGGAGAAGCTGAAGGGCGAGTGACCATTCACCTGAGGCTTCACCACTAGTACATCGCTTCAGGCACCTGGCGCTTCAGGAGAGACATGCTGATCAAGTCCAACTATATTCTGCTCCATCTCCTCACCGTCATTGTACTCAAGCAACTACCTCCAGCACAGTGCCAACTTGGGGCCAGCTGAAACATCTCGCTCAACAGGCTGAAGAATTAATAGAAAGGGGGAGACATGAGGCCTCTCCTATGGTAATGTTTGTGGCTATGCTTCCTGTGTTGGCTTGTCAGCCGAGGCCCTCCAGAGCAGAAAATGTTCATTGGGCCAATTTGCCTAATCCACCTTTCCAGCCTGTTGATTGGATGAATAAGCCCATTCATGTTTTTGTTAATGATACTCTTCTTTTGGGCGGGGCTTCTAGCTATCCTATTAATGCTGAAACAGTGGTCAGTGCTCTCTTCAATTTTTCAAGCACGTCCATTTATCCACCTATTTGCTTTGCCATACCTTCCTCCTTACAAGGATCAGCTCTGGTGTTGAATAGATGTGTTAGCACTTCCTTGAAAGGCATGCTTACTGATTCTCCAAGAAGCGATGGCAAAAGATATGTCCTTACAGCTGCTGATGCTGGGGGCTCAGGAAAGACCATATGATGCCATAAAACAGGCAGCCCCTTATTTAAAGGACTTTCTGAGCTGTGCACTCCCTCCTCTGGATTCTGATGAACAAGGACTACAGGTCTGGGAAAGCATAAGCAGAATTTCTGGCTTTCCTCGTTGGAAAGAACGCATGTATGCCATAAAGTTATCTATTCCCATTGTTACCATCAGACATTTTCTGACTGGATGAGGGTGCCCCTATCTTTTGGATAAACGATTGAACTTGATTTTTGAAGAACCTTATAGATCAATATGGAATGATTCACTCATCCCTTACCCTTTAGCAATTACTAGGTGTCATGTTAATGGATGGGTTCCTCCTTTAGTGAGTTCCATGGAACAGGTCCCATGCAGCCTGAATTATGGAGAGAATTGGCTGCTATGGCACCTGTGATTTTACATAGACTTTTATTTTTTTTTTTTATTTTTTTTTTTATTTTTTATTTTTTTTAATTTATTTATTTATTTTTAATTTTTACTTTACAATTCTGTATTGGTTTTGGCATAGATTGACATGAATGAACAAATATATATAGTATGGGCCTGCGTACATTCTCCCTATGCCTTTTTGTTGGCCAGAAATTGGAATGATTTGGGAGTTTTTGAAGGAGAAAATGTTTATAATGTTGAATGTGTGAATTGTTTTATATCAAATTGTGTTGATGGGAATGATTATAGTAATTATAAGGCTGTGATGATTGTAAAGCAACCACCATATTTGATGGTTCCTGTAAAATTAGAGGGACAATGGTTTAATGACTATGCATTGAAAGTTTCGTATGAATTTAATGGCTTAATTTCTCAACCTAAGATATTCATTGCAGCTCTGATTGTGGGAATAACTGCCTTGATTGCCATAATTGTTTCAAGTACAGTTTCTGCTGTTGCCCTGTCAAAAGAAGTGCATACTGCCTTGTTTGTTGATCAGCTGTCCAAAAATGTCTCTGTAGCTCTAACTACACAGGAAATTATAGATAGGAAAATAGAAAATAAGGTCAATGCTTTAGAAGAAGCAGTCCTGCTTATAGGGCAAGAAATTACAAATTTAAATATTAACTTGTCTTTAAGGTGTCTTGGTGAATTTAAATGGATGTGTGTTACCCCTCTACTAGTGAATGATTCCGTACATTCTTGGGAACACATTAGAAATCATATTTTAGGCATCTAGAATCATTCAGATTTTAGTATTGATATTCCTAAATTACATCAGGATATTCAGAATACGAAGCAGGTGGAGTTGGACTTTTCCTCTCAATGGCTTTCGAATTCCCTCTTTGAAAATCTGGAGGGATATCAGGGACAGGGATCTTCGGGTTGCATTCAAGGTTCACCTGGGGAGTCAGGCCTCATATCGAGTTGAAACAAAGAACTCTGCTTTCCTCTCAACTTGCGACGGGTATCTCTTGGAGCCCTTTGTGTGGCCTAAAGGGAGTCACTCCTCCTATATCGAGTGTTGAGAGGGAACTCGGGATTGCTTTCTAGGCTCTGCAGGAAAAGAAGGCCTTCATCGTGTGATGACGGGAGAATCTCATAGTTTTTCTTGAGTTGTGGTGGGAAGTTTGGGGTTTCTCTCGAGTTATGATGGAGAACACAGGGAGCCTCTCATGTTGCTTTAGGGAAGTCCAGTCTCCATTCGAGTTGTGAAGGGGAGCTCGGGATTGCTCTCCAGTCACAGCAGGGGAATCAGGCCTCAATTTACATTGAAAGGGGAATCTCGAGGTCTTTCTCCAGTTGCGGCAGGAAACTTTATCTTCTCTCGAGTTGCAAAGGTGACCTCAGAGAGCTTCTCATAGTGCCTATGGGAAGTCAGGAATACTTTTGAGTTGTGAGGGGCCTCTTGGTATTCCTCTGGGGTCGGTGCAATGGAAGAGGGCCTCATCTCGAGTTGAGGTGGGGACCTCAGGGTTCCTCTCCTGTTCTGACGTGGATCTCGGGGTGTGTATGCAGTTTCAAACAGGGAGTCAGGTCTCAACTTGTGTGGAGACATCTGCTTTCTTCTCGAGTTGTAAATGAGGTTTCAGGCCTCCAGTTGAGTTGAAATTGGGACCTGGGGCTTTTCTCGAATTTGCAACTGGGGTATCAGCCCTCCCTTCATGTCTTGAGTTGATTCTTGGGGTGACATTCGAATCAATGCAAGGGAATCAGGCTTTATCTTGAGTGGATGGGGAAAACCGTGCCTTCAAATTGTGGCAAGACCCCTGGGTTCCCCTCCAGGTTCAATCTGAGAACAGCCTCCTCTTGTGGAGCTACAGGGACATCGGCATTCCTGTCCAGACGAAGCAGGGGAATCGACCCTCACCTCGAGTTGAGGAGTGGAAAATTGGGTTCCTCTTGAGTTGTGGCGGGAAATTCAGCATTCCTCTCGACTGGGGACTGGTATCTCGGGAAACTTCTTCAGTTTCATATGGGGTGGCAAGTACCCTTTTGTGTTCCAGGAGGGAATGTGGGATTTCTTTGGAAATGCTGCAGTGTAAAAGGGCCTCATCTCTCATGGAGGGGAGAATTTCGTGCTTTTTGTTGAGTGGTGGCGGGAAGCATAGGGTTCCTCTCAAGATGCGTGGGGACCTGGGGGCTCCATTAGTGTTTCCTCAGTGATGTCAGATCTCCTTTCGAGTTGCAAGGAACACTTCGGGATTCCTCTCGCGTTGCTGCAGGGATGAATAGGGCCTCATTTCATGTTGAGGCGGGAACCTCTGGGTTCCTCTCCATTTCTGACATCAATCTCAGTGTTTCTGTGGAGTTTGAACAGGGGAGTCAAGCCTCGTTTTGTGTTGAGGCATGGAACTCCGCTTGCCCCTCAAGTTGTTCATGGGGTGTCAGGGTTCTTGTTGAGTTGGATTTGGAAACTGGGGCTTTTTCTGGAGGATGCAACCGGGGTTTCAGTGCCCCTTAATGTTGTGACTTGATACTTGGGCTTACATTCGAACTGGTGCAGGGGAATCAGGACTTATGTCGAGTGGATGGGGAAATCGGTGTCTCTCAGATTGTGGCATGACCCACGAGGGTTCCTTTCGAGTTTTAATGTGAGACCAGCCTCCTCTTGAGTTGTGATGGGAACATCGGGATTCCTTTCCAGACAAAGCAGAGGAATTGACCTTCATCTCGAGAGGAGGAGGAGAAAAGGGGCTCAGACTGAGTTGTGCTGTGAAACTGGGTGTTCCTCTCGAGTGGGAACGGGTATGTCGGGGACCTTCTTGAGTGGTATAAAGGGTGTCAAATACCATTTTGAGTTTCAAGAGGGAACGTGGGATTTCTCTTGTGACACTGCAGTTGGAAAAGGCCTCATCTTGCGGTGAGGGGAGAATCCCATGGCTTTTACCGAGGCTTTTCAGCAAGTTTCCGGTTCCTCTCGAGTTGCCAGGAGAACCTTAGGGTCCCGCTCGCATTGTCTTAGGAAAGTCAGGTCTCATCTCGAGTTGTGACTGTCACCTTGGGATTCCTCTCAAGTCACCGAAGGGGAAATCAGCCTCATCTAGACTTGTGTCCAGAAACTCTGTGTTCTTCTCCAGTGGAGACAGGGACCTCACAGATGCTTTCGAGGTTCACCTGGGAAGTCAGGTCTCCTCTCGAGTTGAAGCAAAGAACTTGCTATCCTCTCAACTTCCAATGGGTGTCTCTTGGAGCCCTTTTGTGGCCTAAAGCGAGTCACTCCTCCTATCGAGTTTGAGAGGGAACTTGGGATTGCTCTCTAGGCCCTCCAGGAAAAGAAGGGCCTCATGTTGCAAGGACTGGGGAATCCAGTGGTTTTTCTCGAATTGTGGTGGGAAGTTTGGGGTTTCTCTTGAGTTACGATGGGGAACTCAGAGAGTCTCTCTTGTTGCCTCAGGGAAGTCCAGTCTCCATTCGAGTTGCCAGGGGGAGCGCGGGATTGCTCTCAAGTCACAGCAGGGGAATCGGGCCTCAATTCAGGATGAAATGGGAATCTCAACGTCTTTTTCGAGTTGTGGCAGGAAACTTTGGATTCACTCGAGTTGTGACAGTGACCTCAGGGAGCTTCTCATGGTGCCTTTGGGAAGTCAGGAATGCTTTCGTGTTGTGAGGGGCCTCTCAGGATTCCTCTGGGGTTGGTGCAAAGGAAGAGGTCTTCATCTCATGTTGAGGCAGGAACCTCAGGGTTCCTCTCCTGTACTGATGTGTATCTCAGGGTGTGTATGCAGTTTCAAACAGGGATTCAGGTCTCGACTTGTGTGGAGGCATGTAACTCTGCTTTCCTCTCGAGATGTTAAAGAGGTTTCAGGCCTCCAGTCGAGTTGAATTTGGGATCTGGCCTTTTTCTCAAAATTGCAGCCAGGGCATAAGTCCACCCTTCGTGTCATGAGTTGATTCTTGGGGTTACATTAGAATTGGTGCAAGGGAATCAAGCCTTATCTCACGAGGATGGGGTAATGGGTTTGTTTGTACTGTGGCAAGACCCCCAGGTTCCTCTCCAGTTTCACATTGAGAACGGCCTCATCTTGTGGAGTGACAGGGAGGTTGGCATTCCTTTCCAGACAAAGCAGGGGCATCAACCCTCACCTCGAGTTTAGGACTGGAAAATTGGGCTTTTCCTGAGTTCTGGCAGGAAACTCAGCATTCCTCTCGAGTGGGGACCGGTATCTCGGGAAAATTCTGAAGTTTCATAAAGGGTGGCAAGTACCCTTTTGTGTTCCAAGAGGGAACGTGGGATTTCTTTAGAAATGCTGCAGTGTAAAAGGGCCTCATCTACCGTGGAGGGGAGAATTTCATGGTTTTTGTTGAGTGGTGGAGGGAAGCATAGGGTTCCTCTCGAGTTATGTGGGGACCTGGGGGCTCTGCTTGTGTTTCCTCAGTGAAGTCAGATCTCCTTTCGAGTTGCGAGGAGCACTTTGGGATTCCTCTCGCATCGCTGCAGGGATGAATAGGGCCTCTTCTCGTGTTGAGGCGGGAACCTCTGGGTTCCTCTCCATTTCTGACATCGATCTCGGGGTTTCTTTGGTGTTTGAACAGGGGAGTCAGGCCTTGTTTTGTGTTGAGGCATGGAAGTCCACTTGTGTCTCGAGTTGTTCATGGGGTGTCAGGGCTCTTGTCGAGTTGTATTTGGAACCCACATCTTTTTCCGGAGGATGCAACCAGGATTTCAGTGCCCTTTCTTGATGTGACTTGATACTTGGGCTTACATTCAAATCGGTGCAGGGGCATCAGTCCTTATCTCGAGTGGATGGGGAAATCAGTGTCTCTCAGATTGTGGCATGACCCACGAGGGTTCCTCTCGTGTTTCAGTGTGAGACCAGCCTCCTCTTGAAGTGCGATGGGAACGTCAGGATTCCTTTCCAGACAAAGCAGGGGAATTGACCTTCATCTCGAGAGGAGGAGGAGAAAAGGGACTCAGATTGAGTTGTTCCAGGAAACTTGGTTTTCCTCTCGAGTGGGGACAGGTATGTTGGGGAGCTTCTTGAGTGGTGTAAAGGGTGTCAAGTACCGTTTCGAGTGTCAAGAGGAAATGTGTGATTTCACTCTAAAGGCTGCAGTGGGAATGGACCTCATCTTGCGTTGAGGGGAGACTCCCATGGTTTTTCCCGAGGCTTGGTGGGAAGTTTAGGGTAGCTCTCGAGTTGCAACGAGAACCTCAGGGACCTGATCACATTGCCTCAGGGAAGTCAGGTCTCATCTCGAGTTGTGATGGGCACATCGGGATTCCTCTCATGTCACTGCAGAGGAAATAGGCCTCATTTAGACCTGTGTCCAGAAACTCCGTGTTTCTCTCCAGAGGCGACTTGGATCTTGCGGTTGCATTCAAGGTTCATCTGGGGAGTCAGGCCTCATCTCGAGAAGAAGTAAAGTACTCTGCACTCCTCTCGACTTGGAAGGGTATCTCTTGGAGCCCTTTGAGTGGCCTAAAGGGAGTCACTCCTCTTATCGAGTTTTGAGAGGAAGCTCGGGATTACTCTCTAGGCCCTGCAAGAAAAGTAAGGCCTCATCTCATGATGACAGGGGAATCTCGTGTTTTTCCTCAACTTGCAGTGGGAAGTTTGGGGTTTCTCTTGAGTTATGACACAGAACTCAGGGAGCCTCTCGTGTTGCCTCAGGGAAGTCCAGTCTCCATTCGAGTTGCAAGGAGGAGCACGAGATTGCTCTCTAGTCATGGCAGGGGAATCAGGTCTCAAATTGCGTTGAAAGGGGAATCTCCAGGTCAGTCTCGAGTTGCGGCAGGAAACTTTGGATTCCCTCGAGTTGCGACAGTGACCTCAGGGAGCTTCTCATGGTGCCTATGGGAAGTCAGGAATGCATTTGAGTTGTGAGGGGCCTCTCAGGATTCCTCTAGAGTCGGTAAAATGGAAGATGGTCTCATCTTGAGTTGAGGCGGGAACCTCAGATTTCCTCTCCTGTTCTGATGAGGATCTCGGGGTGTGTATGCAGTTTCAACCAGGGAGTCAGGTCTCGACTTGTGTAGATTCATGGAACTCTGCTTTCCTCTCGAGGTTTAAGAGAGGTTTCAGGCCTCCAGTCGAGTTCAATTTGTGACCTGGCACTTTTATCGAATTTTCAACCGGGGTATCAGTCCACTCTTCCTGTCGTGAGTTGATTCTCTGGATGACATTCAAATCGTTGCAAGGGAGTCAGGCCCTATCTCGAGTGGATGGGGTAATGCGTTTGTTTTGAACTATGGCAAGACGTCCAGGTTTCTCTCCAGTTTCACGTTCAGAACGGCTTCCTCTTGACGTGCGAAGGGGACGTTGGCATTCCTTTCCAGACAAAGCAGGGGAATCAACCCTCATCTCCAGTTGAGGACGGGAAAACGGGGCTCTTCTTGAGTTCTGGTGGGAAACTCAGCATTCCTCTCGAGTGGGGACAGGTATCTCGGGAAACTTCTGGAGTTTCATAAAGGGTGGCAAATACCAAGAGGGAACGTGGGATTTCTTTGGAAATGTTGCAGCGTAAAAGGGCCTCATCTTGCGTGGAGGGGAGAATTTCATGGTTTTTGTCGAGTGGTGGTGGGAAGCGTAGGGTTCCTCTCGAGTTCCGTGGGGACCTGGGGGCTCTGCTTGTGTTTCCTCAGTGAAGTCAGATCTCCTTTCGAGTTGCGAGGAGCACTTTGGGATTCCTCTCGCATCGCTGCAGGGATGAATAGGGCCTCTTCTCGTGTTGAGGCGGGAACCTCTGGGTTCCTCTCCATTTCTGACATCGATCTCGGGGTTTCTGTGGAGTATGAACAGGGGAATCAGGTCTCGTTTTGCGTTGAGGCATGGAAATCTGATGGGCTCTCGAGTTGTTCATGGGATGTCAGAGCTCTTGCTACTTGTATTTGGACCCTGAGTCTTTTTCTGGAGGATGCAACCAGGGTGTCAGTGCCCCTCTTGTTGTGTCTTGATTCTTGGGCTTACATTAGAATCGGTGCAGGGGCATCATTCCTTATCTCAAGTGGATGGGGAAGTCAGTGTCTCTTGGCTTGTGACACAACCCACGAGGTTTCCTCCAGAGTTTCAATGTGAGACCAGCCTCCTATTCAGGTGCGATGGGAAGGTCAGGATTCCTTTCCAGACAAAGCAGGGGAATCAATCTTCATCTCGAGTTGAGGAGGGGAAAACGGGAAACTCAGCGTTCCTCTTCAGTGGGGACGGGTATCTTGGGAAAATTCTGGAGTTTCATAAAGGGTGGCAAGTACCCTTTCGAGTTCTGAGAGGGAACATGGGATTTATTTGGAAACGCTGCAGCGTAAAAGGGCCTCATCCCGCGTGGAGGGGAGAATTTCATGTTTTTTTGCTAGTGGTGGCAGGAAGCTTAGGGTTCCTCTCGAGTTGTGTGGGGACCTGGGGGCTCTGCTCGTGTTTCCTCAGTGAAGTCAGATCTCCTTTTGAGTTGCAAGGAGCACTTCGGGATTCCTCTCGCGTCGCTGCAGGGATGAATGGGGTCTCTTCTCGTGTTGAGGCAGGAACCTCTGGGTTCCTCTCCATTTCTGATATCTATCTCGGGGTTTCTGTGGAGTTTGAACAGGGGAGTCAGGTCTCGTTTGGCATTGAGGCATGGAAATCTGATGGCCTCTCGAGTTGTTCGTGGGGTGTCAGGGCTCTTGCAAGTTGTATTTGGAACCTGTGGCTTTACTGGAGGATGCAACCGGGGTGTCAGTGCCCCTTCGTGTTGTGACTTGACACTCTGGCTTACTTTTGAATCATTGCAGGGGCATCATTCCTTATCTCGAGTGGATGGGGATATCAGTATCTCTCAGATTGTGGCACGACACAGGAGTGTTCCTCTCTAGTTTCCATATGAGACCGTCCTTCTCTTGATGTGCGATGGGAATGTCGGGATTCCTTTCCAAACAAATCAGGGGAGTGAACCCTCATCTCGAGATAAGGAGGGGAAAAGGGGCTCAGATTAGTTGTCCTGGGAAACTCCGTGATCCCTTCGAGTAAGGACCGGTGTGTCAGGGAGCTTCTTGAATTGCATAAAGGGTGTCACATACCATTTTGAGTTTAAAGAGGGAAAGTGGGATTTCTCTAGAGACACTGCAGTGGGAAAGGGCCTCATCGTCTCTCAATGAGGGGAGAACACATGGTTTTTCCCGGGGCTTGGTGAGAAGATTGATGTACTCTCGAGTTGTGATGAGGACCTCAGGTCCCACTCCCATTGCCTCAGGGAAGTCAGGTCTCATCTAGAGTTGAGATGGGCACATCGGGATTCCTCTCAAGTCACTGCAGGGGAAATAGGCCTCATCTAGACTTTCGTCCAGAAACTCTGTGTTCCTCTCCATTGGTGACAGGGATCTCGGGGTTGCATTCAAAGTTCACCTGTGGAGTCAGGTATCATCTCGAGTTGAAGCAAAGAACTCTGCTCTCCACTCTACTTGGGATGGGTATCTCTTGGATCCCTTTGAGTGGCCTAAAGGGAGTCAAACCTCCTATGGAGTTTTGAGAGGGAGCTTGGGATTGACCTCTAGGCCCTGAAGGAAATGAAGGGCCTCGACCACGTGATGACGGGGAAATCTCATGGTTTTTCTCGAGTTGTGGCAGGAAGTTTGGGGTTTCTCTCGAGTTTCGACGGGGAACTCAGGTAGTCTCTCGTGTTGCCTCAGGGAAGTCCAGTCTCCATTCGAGTTGCCAGGGGGAATTCGGGATTGCTCTCGAGTCACAGCAAGGGAATCGGGCCTCAATTCACGTTGAAAAGGGAATCTCGAGGTCAGTCTCGAGTTGCTTCAGGAAACTTTGTGTTCCCTTGAGTTGCGATGCTGACCTCAGGGAGCTTCTCATGGTGCCTGTGGGAAGTCAGGAATACTTTTGATTTGTGAGGGACCTCTCGGGATTCCTCTGGGGTCAGTGCAAAGGAAAATGGCCTCATCTTGAGTTGAGGCGGGTACCTCAGGGTTCCTCTCCTGTTCTGAAGTGGATCTCGGGGTGTGTATGCAGTTTCAGACAGGGAGTCAGGTCTCGACTTGTGTAGATTCATGGAACTCTGCTTTCCTCTCGAGGTGTACAAGAGGTTACAGGCCTCCAGTCAACTTGAATTTGGGACGTGGGGATTTTCTCGAATATGAAACCTAGGTATCACTCCTCCCTTCGTGTTCTGAGTTGATTCTCGAGGTGACATTCAAATCGGTGTAAGGGAATCATGCCTTATTTCGAGTTGTTGGGAAACCCATGTCTTTTGAATTGTGGCAAGATCCCTGGGTTCCTCTAAAGGTTCAAGTTGAGAACAGTCTCCTCTTGAGGTGCGATGTGGACGTCGGTATTCCTTTCCAGACGAAGCAGGGGAATCGACTCTCAACTCGAGTTGGAGATGGTTAAATTCTTGAATTCTGGCGGGAAACTCAGCATTCCTCTCAAATGGGGACGAGTATCTTGGGAAACTTCTGGAGTTTCATAAAGGGTGGCAAGTACGCTTCTGAGTTTCCAGGGGGAACATGGAATTTCTTTGGAAACGCTGCAGTGTAAAAGGACCTCATCTCGTGTGGAGGGGAGAATCCTATGGCTTTTCCTGAGGCTTGATGCGAAGTTTGGGGTTGCTCTTGAGCTACGACGAGGACCTCAGGGCCCCACTCGCATTGCTTCAGTGAAGTCAGGTCTAATGGTGAGTTGTGACGGGCACCTCGGGATTCCTCTCAAGTCATGGCAAGGGAAATAGGTCTCATCTAGACTTGTGTCCAGAAAGTCTGGGTTCCTCTCCAGGGGCGACATGGACCTCGGGGTTTAGTTCAAGTTTCAACTGGGGAATCAGGCGTCATCTTGAGTTGAAGCAAAGGACTCTGCTCTCCGATTAACTTCCGACTGGTATCTCTTGGAGCCCTTTGAGTAGCCTAAATGGAGTCACTCTTCCTATGGAGTTTTGAGAGGGAATTCGGGATTGGTCTCTAGGCCTACCAGGAAAAGGAGGGCCTCATCTTGTGATGATGGGGGAATCTCGTGGTTTTTCTCCAGTTGTGGTGGGATCCTCTCGAGGTGTGATGGGGACCTCAGAGACCCACTCATCTTGCCTTAGAGAAGTCAGGACTCACGTGAGGGGCATGTAAGTATTCCTCTCGAGTCACTGCCGGTGAATAGGGCCATGTCTAGAGTTCAGTCAGGAAACTCAGTGTTCCTTTCCCTTTGGTGACAGGGATCTTGGGCTTCCTATCAAGGTTCAACTAGTGAGTCAGGCCTCGTGTGGTGTTGAGGCACTGACCTCTGTTTTCGGCTCGAGTTATCAAAGAGGTTTCAGGCCTCCTGTCAAGTTCAGGCAGGGAAATTGGGCTTTTCCAAGAGGATCTGTTGTGAGGGTATAATCTGTGTTCCATTGGAGCTGGAGCAAGGTAATCAGGACTTATCTCAAGCTGAGGGGGAACTCGGTGTCTTTCCTTGCAGCAGGATCCACGGGGTTTCACTCGAGATTCAATAGCTGAGACAGGTCTCTTCTTGTGGTGTAAGGGGAAGTTGGGATTCATCTTGAGTTGAAGCAGGGAATGGGCCCTCATCTCCACATGAGTTGGGAACCACGGGGCTCTCCTTGAGTGTTGGTGGGAAACTCGGGATTCATCTCGAGGGGTGACAGGGACTTCTGGGCCCCCTTGAATTAAATGCAGGGAGTCAAGCCTCTTCTCGAGTTTTGAGAGGGAACTCGGGATTGCTGTCTAGGAGCTGCAAGAACAAAGGGCCCCATCTCGTGTTGATGGGGGAATATCGTTGTTTGTCTCGAGTTGTGGTGGGAGGCTTGGGATTCCTCTCCAGGTAGCATGGGGAACTCAAACAACCACTCCTGTTGCCTCAGGGAACTCACGTCTCCATTCGAGTTGCGAGGGGGAGTGCAGGGTTGCTCTGGAGTCACAACAGGGGAATCAGGCCTCAATTCGCATTGAAGGGGGAATATTAAGGTTCTTCTTGAGTTGGGACAGGAGGTTTGGGTTCCCTCGAGTTGCGACAGGGACCTGAGGGAGCCTTTCATGTTTTCTCTGGGAAGTCAGGAATCCTTCTGAGTTGTGAGGGGCCTCTTGGGATTCCTCTTGAGTTGGTGCTGGGGACTAGGGCTTCATTTAGAGTTGAGGCGGGAAGCTCAGGGTTCCTCTCCAGTGCTAACATGGATCTCGTGGTACCTATGGAGTTTCAACAGGGGAGTCAGGCCTCGTCTTGTGTGGAGACATGGAACTCTGCTTTCTGCTCGAGGTGCCACAGGCGTGTCAGGCCTCCTGTCGAGTTGAAGTAGGGATCTGGGGCTACATCTCGAGGGGCCACAGGGCTGTCAAACTTCCCTTCATGTTTTGAGTCAATACTCGGGGTTCCAGTTGAGTCAGTGCAGGGGAATCAGGCTTATCTGGAGTGGATGGGGAAATTGGGGTCTTTTCAAATTGAGGCATGACTCCCGGGGATGTGATAGAATTTCAAAGTGAGACCTGCCTCCTCTTGAGGTGCGATGGAAACCTTGGGATTCTTTTCCCGATGAAGCAGGAGACCGACCCTCGTCTCGAGGTGAGCAGGGGGAAAACAGGGCTCTTCTTGAGTTGTGGCCTGAAACTCGGTGTTCCTCTCGAGTGGGGATGGGTTTCTCTGGAACTTCCTGAGTTGCTAAAGTGTGTCCAATACCTTTTTGCATTTCAGGAGGGAACCTGGGATTCCTCTCGAGACAGTGCTCTGGAAAAGGACCTCATCTCGCATTGAGGGGGAGAATCTCCTGGTTTTTCTCGAGTTGCAAACGGAAGCTTATGATTCCTATCAAGTTGCGATGGGAACCTCAGGGACAAGCTTGTCTTGCCTTTCGAGTGGCGAGGGGCATGTCAGGATTCCTCTTGAGTCGCTGCCAGAGAATAGGGCCCTGTCCAGAGTTCAGTCGGGAAACTCAGTGTTCCTCTCTGGTGGGGACAGGGATCTCGGGCTTCCTCTCAAGGTTCAGCTAGGGAGTGAGGCCTCATCTGGTGTTGAGCACGGAACTGTGCTTTCCTCTTGAGTTGTCAAATGGGGGTCAGGCTTCCTGTCACATTCAGGTGGGGAATCGGGGCTTTTTCAAGAGGATCAGCAGGGGCGTCAGGCCTCCTATCATGTTGTGAGGGGATACTCGGTGTTCCATTGGAGCCGGCGAAGGGGAATCAGGACTTATCTCGAGCTGAGGGGGAACTCGTGTTTTGAGTTTATACTCAGGGTTCCAGTCGAGACAGGGCAGGGGAATCAGGCTTATTTGGAGTGGATGGGGAAATCAGTTTTTTTTTTTTTTTTCAAATTGAGCCACGACTCTTGGGGATGCTTTCAAGTTTCAAGGTGAGACCGGCTCCTCTTGAGGTGCGATGGGAAGTTGGGATTCCTTACCAAGGAAGCAGGGGAATCGACCCTCGTTTTGAGTTGAGGAGGGGGAAAATGGGGCTCTTCTTGAGTTGTGCCGTGAAACTCAGTGTTCCTCTCGAGTGGGGACGGCTATCTTGGGGAAATTCAGGAATTTAATAAAGGCTGTCCAGTACACTTTCATGTTTCAAGAGTGAAGGTGAGATTCCTCTTGAGACACAGCTCTGGAACAAAGGCCTCATTTCACGTTGAGGGCGAGAATCTTGTGGTTTTCCTCGAGTTGCAGCATGAAACTTGGGGTTGCTCACGTGTTGCGATGGGGACCTCAGGGACCCGCTTGTCTTGCCTCAGAGAAGTCAGGTCTCTTTTTCAATTGTGAGGGGCACATCGGGATTCCTCTCAAGTCGCTACAGGTGAATAGGGCTGTGTCTAGAGTACGCCGGGAAACTCAGTGTTCCTCTCAGATGGCAACAGGGATTTCAGGCTTCCTATCAAGGTTCAGCTAGGGAGTCAGGCCTCGTCTGGTGTTGAAGCCCAGAACTTTGCTTTCCACTCGAGTTGTCAAAGGGGTGACAGGCCTCCTGTTGAGTTCATGTGGGGAATTTGGGATTTTTCAAGGGGATCAGCAGGGGAGTCCCATCATGTTGTGAGGGGATACTTGGTATTCCATTGGAGCTGGTGCAGGGGAATCAGGACTTATCTTGAGCTGAGGGGGAACTCAGTGACAGGAGAATCTCGAGTTGTGGTGGGAAGCTTGGGGTTCCTCTCAAGCTGCAACGGGACTTCAGGGACCCTCTCATCTTGCCTCAAAGAAGTCAGGTCTCAGTACCAGTTGTGAGGGGCACGTGGGGATTCCTCTCGCATCACTGCCTGCAAATATGGCCATGTCTAGAGTTCAGTCAGGGCGGCTGCAACCAGCACACAAAGTGCTGGTGGCTGCAACTGGCGCACTAAGCGAGGTTGGTGTGACCATGGCCGAGAGGAGCTACCCCACGTCCAAAGTCAGGGGCAGAAGCCGTGGGGACTCCATGCCCAAAGGGCGGTGGCCAAGAGGAGTTACCCCACGTCTGAGGTCAGGGGCAGTGGCCGAGAGTGCCAGGCTGTGACAACGCAGGAACGGCTGAGAGGACCTACCATGAATCCGAGGTCAGGGGCAGTGGCAGGGAGGAGCAACCCCACGCCCAAGGATTGGTGGCTGCGCAGGTGCAGGAGGGCCTAGAGGAGCTATCCCACATTGAAGGTCAGGAATGTGAGGAGATACCCTTGGTCCAAGGTAAGGAGCAGCTGCTGCGCTTTGCTGGAGCAGCCGTGAAGAGATACCCCATGCTCAAGGTAAGAGAAACCCAAGTAAGATGGTAGGTGTTGTAAGAAGGCATCAGAGGGCAGACACACTGAAACCAAACTCACAGAAAACTAGTCAATCTAATCACACTAGGGTCACACCTTGTCTAACTCAATGAAACTAAGCCATGCCCGTGGGGCAACCCAAGATGTGCGGGTGATGGCGGAGAGCTCTGACAGAATGTGGTCCACTGGAGAAGGGAATGGCAAACCACTTCAGTATTCTTTTCTTGGGAACCCCATGAACAGTATGAAAAGGCAAAATGATAGGATACTGAAAGAGGAACTCTCCAGGTCAGTAGGTGCCCAACACGCTACTGGAGACCAGTGGAGAAATAACTCCAGAAAGAATGAAGGGATGGAGCCAAAGCAAAAACAATACCCAGCTGTGGATCTGACTGGTGACAGAAGCAAGGTCCAATGCTGTAAAGAGCAATATTGCATAGGAACCTGGAATGTCAGGTCCATGAATCAAGGCAAATTGGAAGTGGTCAAACAAGAGATGGCAAGAGGGAATGTTGAAATTCTAGGAATCTGCGAAGTAAAATGGACTGGGATGAGTGAATTTAACTCAGAGGACCATTATACCTACTACTTCAGGCAGGAATCCCTCAGAAGAAATGGAGTAGCCATCATGATCAAGAAAAGAGTCCAAAATGCAGTACTTGGATGCAATCTCAAAAACGACAGAATGATCTCTGTTCGTTTCCAAGACAAAACATTCAATATCATAGTAATCCAAGTCTATGCCCCAACCAGTAATGCTGAAGAAGCTGAAGTTGAACGGTTCTATGAAGACCTACAAGACCGTTTGGAACTAACACCCAAAAAAAGATGTCCTTTTTATTATAGGGGACTGGAATGCAAAAGTAGGAAGTCAAGAAACGCCTGGAGTAACAGGCAAATTTGGCCTTGGAATGTGGAATGAAACAGGGCAAAGACTAATAGAGTTTTGCCAAGAAAATGCACTGGTCATAGCAAACACCCTCTTCCAACAACACAAGAGAAGACTCTACACATGGACATCACCAGATGGTCAACATCAAAATCAGATTGATTATATTCTTTGCAGCCAAAGATGGAGAAGCTCTATACAGTCAACAAAAACAAGACCAGGAGGTGACTGTGGCTCAGATCATGAACTCCTTATTACCAAATTCAGACTGAAATTGAAAAAGTAGGGAAAAACCCCAGACCATTCAGGTATGACCTAAATCAAATCCCTTATGATTATACAGTGGAAGTGAGAAATAGATTTAAGGGCTAGATCTGATAAATAGAGTGCCTGATGAACTATGGAATGAGGTTCATGACATTGTACAGGAGGCAGGGATCAAGACCATCCCCATGGAAAATAAATGCAAAAAAGCAATATGGCTATCTGGGGAGGCCTTACAAATAGGTGTGAAAAGAAGAGAGGCGAAAAACAAAGGAGAAAAGGAAAGATATAAGCATCTGAATGCAGAGTTCCAAAGAATAGCAAGAAGCGAAAAGAAAGTCTTCTTCAGTGATCAATGCAAAGAAATAGAGGAAAACAACAGAATGTGAAAGACTAGAGATCTCGTCAAGAAAATTAGAGATACCAAGGGAACATTTCATACAAAGATGGGCTCGAAAAATTACAGAAATGTTATGGACCTAACAGAAGCAGAAGATATTAAGAAGAGGTGGCAAGAATACACAGAACTATACAGAAAATATCTTCATGACCCGGATAATCACGGTGGTGTAATCACTCATCTAGAGCCAGACATCCTGGAATGTGAAGTCAAGTGAGCCTTAGAAAGCATCACTAAGAACAAAGCTAGTGGAGGTGATGGAATTCCAGGTGAGCTATTTCAAATTCTGATAGACGATGCTGTGAAAGTGCTGCACTCAATATGCCAGCAAATTTGGAAAACCAGCAATGGCCACAGGACTTGGAAAATGTCAGTTTTCATTCAAATTTCAAAGAAAGGCAATGCCAAAGAATGCCCAAACTACTGCACAATTGCACTCATCTCATATACTAATAAAGTAATACTCAAAATCCTCCAAGCTAGGCTTCAGCAATATGTGAACAGTGAACTTCCTGATATTCATGCTGGTTTTAGAAAAGAAAGAGGAACCAGAGATCAGATTGCCAACATCTGCTGGATCATGGAAAAAGCAGGAGAGTTCCAGAAAAACATCTATTTCTGCTTTATTGACTATGTCAAATCCTTTGACTGTGTGCATCCCAATAAACTGTGCAAAATTCTGAAAGAGATGGGAATACCAGACCACCTAACCTGACTCTTGTGAAATCTGTATGCAGGTCAGGAAGCAACAGTTAGAACTGGACATGGAAAAACAGACTGGTTCCAAATATAAAAAGGAGTACATCAAGTCTGTATATTATCACCCTGCCTATTTAACTTTTATGCAGAGTACATCATGAGAAACTCTGGACTGGGAGAAACACAAGCTGCAATCAAGATTTCTGTGAGAAATCTCAATAACCTCAGATATGCAGATGACACCACCCTCATGGCAGAAAGTGAAGACGAACTAAAAAGCCTCTTGATGAAAGTGAAAGAGGAGAGTGAAAAAGTTGGCTTAAACTCAACATTCAGAAAACAAAGATCATGGCTTCCTGTCCCTCACTTCATGGGAAATAGATGGGGAAACAGTGGAAACAGTATCAGACTTTATTTTTTTGGGCTCCAAAATCACTGCCGATGGTGATTGCAGCCATGAAATTAAAAGATGCTTACTCCGTGGAAGAGAAGTTATGACCAACCTAGATAGCATATTCAAAAGCAGAGACATTACTTTGCCAACTAAGGTCCATTTAGTCAAGGCTATGGTTTTTCCTGTGGTCATGTATGGATGTGAGAGTTGGACTGTGAAGAAGGCTGAGTGCCGAAGAATTGATACTTTTGAACTGTGGTGTTGGAGAATACTCTTGCAATATCCTTGGACTTCAAGGAGTTCCAACCAATCCATTCTGAAGGAGATCAGCCCTGGTATTTCTTTGGAAGGAATGATGTTAAAGCTGAAACTCCAGTACTTTGGCTACCTCATGCGAAGAGTTGACTCATTGGTTAAGACTCTGATGCTAGGAGGGATTGGCGGTAAGAGGAGAAGGGGACGACAGAGGATGAGATGGCTGGATGGCATCACTGACTCGATGGACGTGAGTCTGTGTGAACTCCAGGAGTTGGTGATGGACAGGGAGGCCTGGTGTGCTGCGATTCATGGGGTCGCAGAGTCGGACATGACTGATTCACTGAACTGAACTGAGTTCAGTCAGGAAACTCAATGTTCCTCTCCAGCTGCGACAGGGATCTCGAGCTTCCTATCAAGGTTCAACTAGGGAGTGAGGCCTCGTCTGGTGGGGAGTCACAGAACTCTGCTTTCCTCTCGAATTGTCAAACGGGTGTCAGGCCTCCTGTCGAGTTCAGGCCAGGAATTTTTTTTTTTTTTTTTAAGAGAATCAGCAGTGGACTCAGGCCTCCAATCATGTTGTGAGGGGATACTCAGTGTTCCATTGGAGCTGGCAAAGGGAAATCAGGACTTATCTCTAGCTGAGGGGGAACTCGGTGTCCTTTTTCCTTGCAGCAGGATCTGCACGGTTCCACTCGAGATTCAATAGCTGAGACTTGCCTCTTTGTGTGGAGTGACAGGAAGTTGGGATCACTCTTGAGCTGAATCAGGGAATGGGCTCTCATCTCCAGATGAGGTGGAAACAACGGGGCTCTCCTTGAGTTGTGTCGAGAAAATCGGGTTTCTTTTCCAGGGGTGACAGGGACCTCTGGGCCCCCTTGAGTTGCATGCAGGGAGTCAAGCCTCCTCTCCAGTTTTGAGAGGAAACTCAGCATTGCTCTCTAGGCTCTGCAGGACCAAAGGCCTCATCTCGCATTGATGGGGGAAACTCATGGTTTGTCTCAAGTTCCAGCGGGAAGCTTGGGGTTCCTCTCGAGTTGCGACAGGGACCTCAGTGTCCCGCACCCCCTGACTCAAGGAACTCAAGTCTTCATTCGAGTTGTGAGGGGGAGCTCAGGTTTGCTCTGGAGTCACGGCAAGGGAATCAGGCCTCAATTCGCACTGAGAGCAGAATCTCAAGGTGTTTCTCGAGTTGTGGCAGGAAGTTTGGGTTTCCTCGAGTTGCGACGGGGACCTGAAGGGGCCTCTCATGTTGTCTCTGGGAAATCAGGAATCCTTTCGAGTTGTGAGGGGTTTATCGGGATTCCTCTTGAGTTGGTGCCAGGGTCTAGGCCCTCATCTCTAGTTGAAGCGGGAAACTTAGAGTTCCTCTCCAGTTCTAACATGGATCATGGGGTTCCTAAGGAGATTCCAGTGGGGAGTCAGACGTCGTCTTGTGTTGGGGCATGGAACTCCACTTCTTTCTCGAGATGTAAAAGTGGTGTCAGGCCTACTGTCGAGTTTAGGTAGGGATCTGGGGCTATTTCTAGAGGTGCCACGGGGCTCTGAGGCCTTGGTTTGGGTTGTGAGTTGATACTCTGGGTGATATTCCAGTCACTGCAGGGGAATCGGCCTTATGTCGAGTGGATGGGGACATCAGTGTGCTTTTGATCAGTGGCACGACCCTTGGAGTTCCCCTCGAATTTTAAGGTGAGACAGGCCTCCTCTTGAGGTGTGATGGGAACGTTGGGATTCCATTGCAGATGAAGAAGGGGAATGGACCGTCATCTCGAGGTGAGAGAGGAAAATGGGGCTCTTCTTGAGTGGTGGCAGGAAACTCGGTGTTCCTCTCAAGTGGGGATGGGTAAGTGGGGGAACTTCTTGAACTGCATAAAGGGCGTCAAGTACCCTTTTGAGGCTCAAGAGGGAAGGTGGGATTTCTCTCATGACACTGCAGCAGAAAAGGGCCTCATCTTGCATGGATGAGAGAATTTCCTGGGTTTTCTCGAGTTGCAGCAGGAAACTTGGGGTACCTCTCAAGTTGCGATGGGGACCTCAATGGCCCGTTTGTGTTGCCTCAGGAAAGTCCAGGCTCCGTTCGAGTTGTGAGGAGCCTCTCAGGGTTCCTCTCCAGTCGGGGCAGAGGCATAGGGCCTCATCTAGAATTTGTGGCTGGAACCTCAGGGTTCCTCTCCATGCTTACATGGATCTCGGGGTTCCTATGGAGTTTCAACAGGGGAGTCAGGCCTCATTTCATGTGGAGACTTGGAATTCCGCTTTCCTTTCGAGGTGCCAAAGGGGGGTCAGGGTTCCTGTTGAGTCGACATAGGGAACTGGGGCTATATCTCGAGATGCCACAGTGCTGTCACACCTCCCTTCATGTTTTGAGTTGATACTCGGGGTCCCAGTCGAGTATGTGCAGGGGAATCAGGCTTATCTGGCGTGCATGGGGAAATCGGGGTCTTTTCCAATTGAGGCAGGACTCGCGGGGACACGCTCAAGTTTCAAGGTGAGGCCAGCCTCCTCTTGAGGTGTGACAGGAACCTCGGGATTCCTTTACCGATGAAGCAGGGAAATATACCCTTGTCTCGAGTTGAGGAGGGGGAAAATTGGGCTCTTCTTGAGTTGTGGTGTGAATCTCGGTGTTCTTCTTGAGTGGGAAAGTTTATCTTGGGAGACTCTCTGGGTGACATAAAGGGTGTCCAGTACTATATCACGTTTCAGGACAGAACGTGGGATTCCTCTCTAGACACTGCTCTGGAAAAGGGCCTCATCTCGCTTTGAGGGGGAGAATCTCGTGGTTTTTCTCTACTGCGGTGGGAGGCTTGGTGTTCTTTTCAAGTTGTGACGGGGACCTCAGGAACAGGCTCTTCTTGCCTCTGAGAAGTCAGGTCTCTTTTCAGGTTGCAAGGGACACGTGTGGATTCCTCTTGAGTCACTCTGGCGAATAGGGCTGTCTCTTGAGTTCAGTCAGGAAACTCAGTTTTCCTCCCTGGCGGCAACAGGGATCTTGGGCTTCCTCGCAAGTTTCAACTAGGGAGTCAGGCCTCGTCTGGTGTTGAGGCATGGACCTTTGCTTTCCTCTCGAGTTGTCAAATGGCGATCAGGCCTCCTGTCGCGTTCAGGCAAGGAATTTGGTTTTTTTCAGGATGATCAGCAGGGGTGTCAAGCCTCCTATCATGTTGTGAGGGGTTATTAGGTGTTCCCCTGTAGACAGCGCAGGGAAATCAGGACTTATCTCGAGCTGAGGGGGAACTCGGTGTTCTTTTTCCTTGCAGCAGGATCCTGGGAGTTGCACTTGGGATTCAATAGGCTAGAGAGGCTTCTTCATGTGGTGTGAGGGGATACTGGGATTCGTCCTGAGTTGAAGCAGGGAATGGGCCCTCATCTCCAGATGAGGTGGGAACCATGGGGCTCTTCTCGAGTTGTGGCAGGAAACTCGGATTTCATTTCGAAGGTTAATGGGGACCTTTGGGCCCCCTTGAGTTGCCTGAAGGGAGTCAAGCCTCCCTGAGATGAGGAGGGGAAAACAGGGCTCTTCTTGAGTGGTTCTGGGAAACTTGGTGTTCTAGTTGAGTGGAGACGGGTATGTTGGGGAAATTTTTGAGTTGCATAAAGGATGATAAGTACCCTTTTGAGGCTCAAGAGGAAGGTGGGATTTCTTTCGCGACGTGGCAGCAGAAAAGGCCTCATCTCGCATGCAGGTGAGAATCTCCAGGGTTTTCTTGAGTTGTGGCAGGAAACTCAGGGTATCTCTCGAGTTGTGACAGTGACCTCAGGGGCCCACTCACATTGCCTCAGGATAGTTCAGTTTCCATTCGAGTTGCGAGGGGCCTCTTGGGATTCCTCTCCATCTGGGGCAGAGGCATATGGCCTCATCTGGTGTTGAGGCTGGAACCTCATGGTTGCTCTCCAGGGCTGACATGGATCTCGAGTTCCTATGGAGTTTTAACAGGGGAGTCAGGCCTCGTCTAGTGTGGAGACTTTGAACTCTGGTTTCCACTCGGGGTTTCAAAGGGGTGTCAGGCTTTCTGTCGAGTTGACATAGGGATAGGGGGCTATTTCTCAAGGTGCCACGGGGCTGTCACACCTCCCTTCGTATTTTGAGTCGATACTGGTGGTTCCAGTCGCATCAGGGCAGGGGAATTAGGCTTATCTGGAGTGGATGGGGAAATTGGGGTCTTTTCGAATTGAGGCTCGACTCCCTGGGACATGCTGGAGTTTCAAGGTAAGACCAGGCTCTACTTGAGCTGTGAAAGTGCCTCGGGATTCCTTTCCCAATTAAGCAGGGGAATTGACCCTTGTCTCGAGTTGAGGAGTGGGAAAAATGGGCTCTCCTTGAATTGTGGCTTGAAACTCAGTGTTCCTCTCGCGAAGGGACAGGTATCTCAGGGAAACTTGGGAGATGCAGAAAGGGTGTCCAGTACACTTTCGCGTTTCAGGAGGGAACGTGGGTTTCTGCTCAAGACCCTGCTCTGGAAAAAGGCCTCATCTCGCGTTCAGGGGGAGAATGTCCTGGTTTTTCTCGAGTTTTGGCAGGACGCCTGAGGTTCCTTTCAAGTTGCGACAGAGACCTCAGGGACCCGCCTGTATTGCCTCTGAGAAGTCAGGTCTCTTCCAGTGGCAAGGGGCACGTGGAAATTCCTCTTGGGTCACTGCTGGCGAATAGGGCCGTGGGTAGAGTTCAGTCAGCCATTCAGGAAACTCAGTGTTCCTCTGCAGTGGCGACAGGGATCTCGGGCTTCCTCTCAAGTTTCAAGTAGGGAATCAGGCCTCATCGATTATTGAGGCACGGAACTTGGCTTTCCTCTCGAGTTGTCAAATGGGGTTCAGGCCTCCTGTCACTTTCAGGTGTGGGATTTGGGCATTTTCAATAGGATCAGCAAGTGTGTCGGGCATCCCATCATGTTGTGAGGGGATATTTGGTGTTCCCCTGGAGCTGGTGCAGGAGAATCAGGACTTATCTCGAGATGAGGGAACTCGGAGTCTTTTTTCCTTGCATTGGAATCTGCGGGGTTCCACTCGAGATTCAATAGGTGAGACAGGCCTCTTCTTGTGGTGTGAGGGGAAGTTAGGTTTCTTCTTGAGTTGAAGCAAGAAATTGGTCCTCATCCCCTTTTGAAGTGGGAACCACGGGACTATCCTAGAGTTGTGGTGGGAAACTCTGGATGCATCTCGAGGGTTGACAGGGACCTCTGGGCCCCCTTGAATTGCTGGAGGGAGTCAAGCCTCCTCGAGATGAGGGGAAAACAGGGCCCTTCTTAAGTGGTGGTGGGAAACTTTGTGTTCCTCTTGAGTGGAGACGAGTATGTCAGGGAATTTCTTGAGTTACATAAAGGGCGTCAAGTACCCTTTTGAGGCTCAAGAAAGAAGGAGGGATTACTCTTGTGAAGCTGCAGCAGAAAGGGCCTCATCTCGCGTGGAGGGGAGAATCTCCTGGGTTTTCCTGAGTTGCTGCAGGAAACGTGGCATTCCTCTCGAGTTGCTACAGGGACTTCTAGGGCCCTCTCGTGTTGCCTCAAGAAAGTCCAGTCTACATGTGTGTTGCGAGGTGTCTCTCAGGTTTCCTCTTCAGTCATGGCAGGGGTATAGGGCCTCATCTGGAGTTGAGGCTGGAACCTCAGGGTTGCTCTCCAGTGCTGACATGGATCTCGGGTTCCTATGGAGTTTCAACAATGGAGTCAGGCCTCATCTGGTGTGGAGACTTGGAACTCCGCTTTCCTCTTGGGGTGTCAAAGGGATGTCATGTTTCCTGTCGAGTTGACATAGGGATATGGGGCTATTTGTCAAGGTGCGACAGGGCTATCACAGCTCTCTTCATGTTTTGAGTCGATACTAGGGGTTCCAGTCGAGTCAGGGCAGGGGAATCAGGCTTATCTGAAGTGGATGAGGAAATCCGGGTCTTTTTGAATTGAGGCATGACTCCCGGGGACACGCTCGAGTTTCAAGGTGAGACCGGGCTCCTCTTGAGGTGCCAGAGAAACTTCGCGATCCCTTTCCTGATGAAGCAGGGGAACCGAACCTCGTCTCGAACTGAGGAGGGGGGAAAAGGGGCTCTCCTTGAGTTGTGACATGAAACTCGGTGTTCCTTTCGTGTGGGACTGGTCTCTCAGGGAAATTCTGGAGTTGCAGAAAGTGTGTCCAGTACCCTGTAGTGTTTCAGGGGGGAATGTGGGTTTCCTCTAGAGACACTGCTCTGGAAATGGGCCTCATCTTGCTTTGAGGGGGAGAATCTCGTGTTTTTTCTCGAGTTATGGCGGAACGCTTGAGGTTCCTCTCGAGTTGCGATGGGGACCTCAGGGATCCGCACGTCTTGCGTCAGAGAAGTCAGGTCTCTTTTCGAGTGGTGAGGGGCATGTCAGGATTCCTCTCGAGTTGCTGCCAGTGAATAGGGCCTTGTTTATAGTTCAGTCAGGAAACTCAATGTTTCTCTCTGGCGGCGACATGGGATCTTGGGCTTCCTCTCAAGGTTCAACTAGAGAGTCAGGTCTCGTCTGGTGTTGAGGCATGGAACTCTCCTTTCCTCTCGAGTTGTCAAACGGGGATCAGGCCTCCTGTCGCGTTCTGGCGGGGCATCGGGGTATTTTCAAGAGGATCAGCATGGGCATCAGGCCTTCTATCATGTTATGAGGGTATGCTCGGTGTTCCCCTAGAGCTGGCACAGGGGAATCAGGACTTATCTCGTGTTGGGAACCAGCATGGGGAATCCCGCCCGTGGCAAAGCTCATGAGGAAGGGGCCTGACATGCTAAGGCGGGATCAGGCTTCAATGGGCCCCCCTGGGACTACTTGAGCGTCTATCCCAAAACCAGAATCTGTCTGTCTTATTATTTTATGACCTTCACCAACTCCTATGACATTAACAGGGGGCAATCCCCAACCAGCTTTCTCTGGAAAAAGTTAACTTAGAGTCCAGTTATCAGTCTCCTGCATATAAAAGTAGTGTCTCAGCTCAAACTGCTCTGATGGCTCTCTCACTTGCCTAACAGGTTTACCCAGACTTTTACAACCATGCATGTGATTGTTTACAGCCCCCCCCCAACTATGAGAGGCACGAAGCTTAAAACATCTTAAAGATATAGAGCCTTTTTTAAAAGGGCTAAAAATTATATTGGTGAAGGGTTTCATTGTTGAGTTAATGATTGCCAGGCCTCCATATCCTTTATCTTTTAGGCACCTGGAGGATATTAATCAATGTAACTGGGATACAGAAAAAGGAATATAGTAGTTTTGATGTTAGCAATACTAGACTTCTGAGTTAATGAATTTCCTCTTTGTTACAAATCACTGTACTCCTCCCTCCTTGTTATAAATTGTTGTATCCTTCCTATTTAAGAATGTAACCTTAATTAGTGATTTCTGAGAGTGGCACCAGACTTTAGTAAGAACAACACTTTTAGGGCAAATCAGTTTTCTGGTTGACAGACCATTATCAGAAAAGGGCCATAAAATACTAACAGGCCTCCTGGCCAGAAGATGATGTAAATCACCTAAGACCTGTGTATACAGCTAAGTATGCAGAGAGAAAGCCTGATCTCAATAAGGGTCAGGGCTGCTGACCCTGCATGACTTTGTATTATCCATTGATCTCTATGTACAACTTAAAGTATAAAAACTTTCCTGGAAAATAAAGAAACGGACCGTTTTCATGGAAATCTGGCTCCCTCCATGTCAATTTTCTCTCTCTCTCTCTCTCTTTTTCTCCAACTCCCTCCCTCTCATTTTCAGGCTGAATTCCAGTCTGGAACATAAAGTCTCACCATGTCTACTAATTTTGCCTGGGCTTCTAAGACCTAAACGGGGAGGCGCTTTGTGACTCCATTCCTTCAGGAGACCTGGAGAGCACCTGTGGCCTAACGTAGATGGTGCAAGTTCCTTGTCTCAGAACATTATTGGCTTCTTGTGTAGACCAAGGAATCTCAGCCCCCTTTTCTCTACTACACTATTCTCTTCTAATCTCTCATTATATCTTTAAATAAATATTTTTTTTCCTAATTGCTGATGCCATTTCCCCTTCCAATTACCCAAAATCCACTGGGGTGAACCCCAGAAATCTCGAGCTGAGGGGGAACTCGGTGTCCTTTTTCATTGCAGCAGGATCCGTGGGGTTCCACTCGAGATTCAATTGGTGAGACAGGCCTCTTCTTGTGGTGTGAGGGGAAGTTGAGATTCATCTTGAGTTGAAGCAGGGAATGGGCCCTCATTTCCAGATGAGGTGGGAAACACGGGGCTCTCCTCGAGTTGTGGCGAGAAACTTGGGTTTCATCTCGAGGGCTCATGGGGACCTCTGGGCCCCCTTGAGTTGTGTGAAAAGAGTCAATCCCCCTCAAGATGAGGAAAGAGATCAGGGCTTTTCTTGAGTGGTGGCGGGAAAGTCGGTGTTCCTCTCGAGTGGAGACGGGTATATCGGGGAACATTTGGAGTTGCATAAAGGGCTTCAAGTAACCTTTTGAGGCTCAAGAGGGAAAGTGGGATTTCTCTCGAGATGCTGCAGTGGAAAAGAACCTCATCTCACGTGGATGGGAGAATCTCCTGGGTTTTCCTGAGTTGGGGCAGGAAACTCGGGGTACCACTAGAGTTGCGATGGGGACCTGAAGAGCCCACTTGTGTTGCCTCAGAGAAGTCCAGTTTCCCTTCGTGTTGCCAGGGGGCTATCGAGTTTCATCTCCAGTCGGGGCAGGGGCATAGGGCCTCATCTGGACTTGAGGCAGGAACCTCAGGTTTCCTCTCCAGTGCTGACCTGGATCTTGAGGTTCCTATGGAGTTTCAACAGGGGAGTCAAGCCTCATCTTGTGTGGAGACTTGGAACGCCACTTTCCTCTCAGGGTGTCAAAGGGGTGTCAGGCATCCTGTCTAGTTGACCTAGGGATATGAGGCTATTTCTTGAGGTGCCACAGGGCTGTCACAACTTCCTACTTGTTTTGTGTTGATACTCGGGGTTCAAGTGGAGTCAGGGCAGGGGAATCAGGTTTATCTGGAGTGGATGGGGAAATCGGGGTCTTTTTGGAACTGAGGTACGACTCCTGGGGATGCGCTTGAGTTACAAGTTGAGACTGGCCTCCTCTTGAGATGACACAGGAACATCGGGATCCCTTTGCCAAAGGAGTAGGGGAATCGACCCTTGTCTCAAGTTGAGGAGGGGGAAAACAGGGCTATAGTTGAGTTGTGACGTGAAACTCGGTGTTCCTCTCCTGTGGAGATGGGTATCCTGGGGAAATTCGGGAGTTGCAGAAAGTGTGTCAGGTACCCATTCGTGTTTCAGGAGGGAAAGTGGAATTCCTCTCGAGACTCTATTCTGGAAATGGGTCTCATCTCGTGTTGAGGGGGAGAACCTCGTGGTTTTTCTCGAGTTGCGGCGGGACGCTTGAGGTTCCTCTTGAGTAGTGATGGGGAACTCAGGGAACCACTCGTCTTGCCTCTGAGAAGTCAGGTTTCTTTTCGATGGTGAGGGGCACATCGGGATTCCTCTCGGGTCGCTGCCAGTGAATAGGGCCAGGTCGAGGGTTCAGTCGGCCATTCAGGAAACTCAGTGTTCTTCTCCACCAGGGACAGGGATCTTGGGCTTCGTTTCAAGGTTCAGCTAGGGAGTCAGGCCTTGTCTGGTGTTGAGGCATGGAACGCTGCTTTCCACTCGAGTTGTCAAACAGGGGTCAGGCCTCTGTCGCGTTCAGGCAGGGTATTTGGGCTTTTTCAAGAGGATCAGCAGGGACGTCAGACCTCCCATCATGTTGTGAAGGATACTCAGTGTTCCCCTGGAGCCGGGGCAGGGCAATCAGGACTTATCTCGAGCTAGGAGGGAACTGAATGACCTTTTTCCTTGCAGCAGGATACATGGGTTTCCACTCAGGATTCAATACGTGAGACAGGCCTCTTCATGTGATGTGAGGGGAAGTTGGGTTTTATCTTGAGTTTTAGCAGGGAATGGGCCCTCATTTCCAGATGAAGTGGGAACCATGGGGTTCTCCTTGAGTTGTGGCAGGAATCTCGGATTTCATCTCGAGGGTTGACGGGCACCTCTGGGCCCCTTTGTGTTGCCTAAAGGGAGTCAAGCCTCCTCAAGATGAGGAGGGGGAAACGGGGCTCTTCTTGTGTGGTGGCGGGAAACTCAGTATTCCTCTCGAGTGGAGACTGTTATGTCGGGGAACTTCTTGAGTTGCACAAAGGGTGTCAAACACCCTTTCGAGGCTCAAGAGGGAAGGTTGGATTTCTCTGGTGATGCTTCAGCAGAAAGGGCCTCATCTCGCATGGAGGGGAGAATCTCTTGGGTTTTTTGGAGTTGGAGCAGGAAATGCAAGGTACGTGTTGAGTTGTGACAGGGACTTCAGGGGCCCGCTCGTGCGGCCTCAGGAAAGTCCAGGCTCTGTTTGAGTTGAGAGGGGCCTCTCTGGATTCCTCTCCATTCGGGGAGGGGCATACGGCCTCATCTGGAGTTGAGGCTGGAACCTCAGGGTTCCTCTCCAGTGCTGACATGGATCTCGTGTTTCTGTGGGGTTTCAACAGGGGAGTAAGGCCTCATCTTGTGTGGAGACCTGGAACTCCGGTTTCCTCTCATGGTGTCAAAGGGGTGTCAGGCTTCCAGTTGAGTTGACATAGGGATTTGAGGCTATTTCTCAAGGTGCCACAGCGCTGTCACACCTCCCTTCATGTTTTGAGTCGATACTCGGGGTTCCAGTCGAGTCAGGGCAGGGACATCAGGCTTATCTGGAGTGGATGGGGAAATCGGCGTCTTTTTGAATTGAGGCACTACTCCCCGGGATGCGCTGGAGTTGCAAGACCGGGCTGTACTGGAAGTGAGACTGGAACCTTGGGATTCCTTTCCTGATTAAGCAGGGGAATCGACCTTCATCTCGAGTTGAGGAGCGGGAGAAAGGGGCTCTCCTTGAATTGTGGCTTGAAACTCGATGTTCCTTTCGCGTGGGGACAGGTATCTCGAGGAAATTCGGGAGTTGCAGAAAGGGTGTCCAGTACACTTTCACGTTTCAGGAGGGAACGTGGGATTCTGCTTCAGACACTCCTCTGGAAAAAGGCCTCATCTCACGTTGAGGGGGAGAATCTTGTGATTATTCTCGAGTTGTGGTGGGACGCTTGAGGTTCCTCTCGAGTTGCTATGGGGAACTCAGGAACCTGCTCGTCTTGCCTCCGAGAAGTCAGGTCTCTTTTCCAGTGTCGAGGGGAACGTTGGAATTCCTCTCGGGTCGTTGCCAGCGAATAGGTGAATAGAGTTGAGTTGGCCTTTCAGGAAACTCTAAGTTCTTCTTCACCAGTGACAGGGATCTTGGGCTTCCTCTCAAGAATCAAATAGGGAATCAGCCCTCTTCTGGTGTTGAGCACGGAACTGTGCTTTCTTCTTGAATTGTCAAACTGAGATCAGGCCTTCTGTCGCGTTCAGGCGGGGATTCGGGGCTTTTTCAAGAGGACCAGCAGGGGCATCAGGCCTCCCTTCATGTTGTGAGGGTACACTCGGTGTTCCCTTGGAGCTGGCACAGGGCAATCCAGACTTATCTCGAGCTGATGGGGAACTCGAGGTCCTTTTTCATTACAGCAGGATCCGGGGGGTTCCACTGGAGATTCAGTAGGTGAGACAGGCCTCTTCTTGTGGTGTGAGAGGAGGCTGGGATTCGTCTTGAGTTGAAGCAGAGAATGGGCCCTCATTTCAGATGAGGTGTGAACCATGGGGCTCTCTTCGAATTTTGGCGGGAAGCTCGGGTTTCATCTCGAGGGTTGATGGGGCCCTCTGGGACCCCTTGAGTTGCCTGAAGAGAGTCAAGTCTCCTCGAGATGAGGAGGGGGAAACAGGCTCTTCTTGAGTGGTGGCGGGAAACTCTGTGGTCCTCTCCAGTGCAGATGGGTATGTCGTAGAACTTCTTGAGTTGCATAAAGGGCGTCAAGCACCCTTTCGAGGCAAAGAGGGAGGGCTGGATTTCTCTGGTGATGCTTCAAGGGAAAGGGCCAAATGTCGCATGGAGGGGAGAATCTCCTGGGTTTTCTCGAGTTGTGGCAGGAAATGCGAGGTACATATTTAGTTGCGACAGGGACCTCAGGGGCCCGCTCGTGTTGCCTCAGGAAAGTCCAGACTCCATTCGAGTTGTGAGGGGCCTCTCTGGATTCCTCTCCATTTGGTGAGGGGCATACCGCCTCATCTGGAGTTGAGGCTGGAACCTCAGGGTTCCTCTCCAGTGCTGACATGAATCTCGGGTTCCTATGGAGTTTCAACAGGGGAGTCAGGCCTCGTCTCGTGTGGAGACTTGGAACTCTGGTTTCCTCTCATGGTGTCAAAGGGTTGTCAGGCTTCCAGTCGAGTTGACATAGGGATATGGGGCTATTTCTCGAGGTGCCACAGCGCTGTCACACCTCCCTTCATGTTTTGAGTTGATACTCGGGGTTCCAATTGCGTGAGGGCAGGGGAATCAGGCTTATCTGGAGTGGATGGGGAAATCAGCATCTTTTCGAATTGAGGCACTACTCCCTGGGATGTGCTCGTGTTTCAAGGTGAGACTGGGTTGTAGTTGAGGTGCGACGGGAGCCTCGGGATTCCTTTCCCAATTAAGCAGGGGAATCTACCTTCGTCTTGAGTTGAGGAGCGGGAGAAAGGGGCTCTCCTTGAATTGTGGCTTGAAAGTCGGTGTTCCTCTCTCGTGGGGACAGGAAACTCGGGGAAATTTGGGACTTGCAGAAAGGGTGTCCAGTACACTTTTGTGTTTCAGGATGGAACATGGGATTCCGCTAGAGACACTCCTCTGGAAAAAGGCCTCATCTCACGTTGAGGGGGAGAATCTCGTGGTTTTCCTCGAGTTGCGGCAGGACGCTTGAGGTTCCTCTTGAGTTGCTACGGGGAACTCAGGAACCCACTCGTCTTGCCTCCGAGAAGTCAGGTCTCTTTTTTAGTGGCGAGGGGCATGTCAGAATTCCTCTTTGGTCGTTGCAGGCAAATAGGGCCGTGTCTAGAGTTCAGTCGGTCATTCAGGAAACTCAGTGTTCCTCTGCACCAGTGACAGGGATCTCGGGCTTCGTCTCAAGGTTCAACTAGGGAGTCAGGCCTCGTCTGGTGTTGAGCACGGAACTGTGCTTTCCTCTCAAGTTTTCCCACGGGGATCAGGCCTCCTGTCGCTTTCCCTGGTGTTGAGCACGGAACTGTGCTTTCCTCTCAAGTTGTCACACAGGGATCAGGCCTCCTGTCGCTTTCAGGCGGGGAATCGGGGCTTTTTCATGAGGATCAGCAGGGGCGTCAGGCTTCCCCTCATGTTGTGAGGGTACACTCAGTGTTCCCCTGGAGCCCGTGCAGGGCAATCAGGACTTATCTCGACCTGACGGGGAACTCGATGTCCTTTTTCATTGCAGCAGCATCCATGGAGTTCCACTCGAGATTCAGTAGATGACACTGGCCTCTTCTTGTGGTGTGAGAGGAAGTTGGGATTCGTCTTGAGTTGAAGCAGGGAATGGACCCTCATCTCCAGATGAGTTGGGAACCACTGGGCTCTGCTCGAGTTGTGGCTGGAAACTCGGGTTTCATCTAGAGGGTTGATGGGGCCCTCTGAGCCCACTTTAGTTGCCTGAAGAGAGTCAAGTCTCCTCGAGATGAGGAGAGGGAAACGGGGCTCTTCTTGATTGGTGGCGGGAAACTCGGTGTTCCTCTCGAGTGGAGACGAGTATGTCGGGGAACTTCTTGAGTTGCATAAAGGGCGTCAAGCACTCTTTTGAGGCAAAAGTGGGAAGGTTGGATTTCTCTGGCGACGCTTCAGGGAATAGGGCCTCATCTCGCGTGGAGGGGAAAATCTGGGTTTTCTCGAGTTGCGGCAATAAACGTGAGGAAGGTGTTGAGTTGTGACAGGGACCTTAGGGGCCCTCTCGTGTTGCCTCAGGAAAGTCTAGGCTCCGTTTGAGTTGCAAGGGGCCTCTCTGGATTCCTCTTTAGTTGGGGTAGGGGCATAAGGCGTCATCTGGAGTTGAGGCTGAAACTTCAGGGTTCCTCTCCAGTGCTGACATGGATCTCGGGTTTCTATGGAGTTTCAACAGGTGAGTCAGGCCTCGTCTCATGTGGAGACTTGAAACTCCGGTTTCCTCTTGGGGTGTCAGGCTTCTGGTCGAGTTGACATAGGGATATGGGGCTATTTTGCGAGGTGTCACAGGGTTGTCACACCTCCCTTCGTGTTTTGAGTCAATACTCGGGGTTCCAGTGGAGTCAGGACAGGGGAAGCAGGCTTATCTGGAGTGGATTGTGAAATCGGAATCTTTTCAAATGAAGGCACTTCTCCCAGGGATGCACTCGAGTTTCAAGGTGAGACTGGGCTCTATTTGAGGTGCGATGGAACCTTGGGATTCCATTCCCAATTAAGCAGGGAAATCGACCCTCGTCTTGAGTTGAGGAGCTGGAAAACGGGGCTCTCCTTGAGTTGTAGCGGGAAACTTGGTGTTCCTCTTGCGTGGCGACGGGTATCTTGGGGAAAGTCGGGAGTTGCAGAAAGGGTGTCCAGTATCCTTTTGCATTTCAGCGGGGAACATGAGATTCCTCTGGAGACACTGCTCTGAAAAAGGGCCTCATCTCGCATTGAGTGGGAGAATCTCTTGGTTTGTGTCGAGTTGCGGCAGGATGCTTGAGGTTCCTCTCGAGTTGCAACGGGGAACTCAAGGACAAGCTCGTCTTGCCTCCAAGAATTCAGTACTCTTTTCGAGTTGGGAAGGAAATGACAGGTTTCCTCTTGAGTCGCTGTTGGCAAATAGGGCCGTGGCCAGAGTTCAGTCGGTAAACCCAGTGTTCCTCTCCACTAGCAACAGGAATCCCAGGCTTCCTCTCAAGGTTCAACTAGGGAGTCAGGCCTCGTCTGGTGTTGAGGCATGGAACTGTGCTTTCCTCTCCAGTTGTCAAACGGGTGTCAGGCCGCCTGTCGTGTACGGGCGGGGAATTTGGGCTTTTTAATGAGTATCAGCAGGGGCGTCAGGCCTCCCATCATGTTGTGAGGGGATGCTCGGTGTTACCCTGGAACTGGAGCAGGGCAATCAGGACTTATGTCGAGATGACGGGGAACTCTATGTCCTTTTTCCTTGCAGCAGGGTCCTCGGGATTCCACTCGAGGCTCAGTAGTTGAGACAAGCCTCTTCTTGTGGTGTGGTGGGGAAGTTGGGATTCGTCTTAAGTTGAAGCAGGGAATGGGCCCTCATCTCCAGATGAGGTGGGAACCACAGGCCTCTCCTTGAGTTGTCGTGGAAATCTTGGGTTTAATCTGAGGTTTGATGGGCACTTCTAGGCCCCTTTCTGTTGCCTGAAGGAAGTCAAACCTCCTCGAGATGAGGATGGGAAAACGGGGCTCTTCTTGAGTGGTGCTGGGAAACTAGGTGTTTCTCTAGAGTGGAGATGAGTATGTCAGATAATTTTTTGAGTTGCATAAAGGGCATCAAGTACCCTTTTGAGTCTCAAGAGGAAGGTGGGATTTCTCTAGCGACATGGCAGCAGAAAGGGCCTCATCTAGCGTGGAGGGGAGAATCTCCTGGGTTTTCTCGAGTTGTGTCAGGAAACTTGGGGTTCCTCTTGAGTTGCAACGGGGTGCTCAGGGGATGGCTCGTGTTGCCTTAGGAAAGTCCAGTCTCTGTTCAAGTTGTGAGGGGCCTCTCTGGATTCCTCTCCAGGCGGAACAGGGGCATAGGGCCTCATCTAGAGTTGAGGCTGGAACTTCAGGGTTCCTCTCCAGTGCTGACGTGGATCTCGGGATCCTATGGAGTTTCAACAGGGGAGTCACGCCTCGTCTTGTGTGGAGACTTGGAAATTCGGTTTCCTCTCAGGGTGTCAAAGGGGTGTCAGGCTTCCTGTCGAGTTGACAAAGGGATATGGGACTATTTCTCGAGGTGCCACAGTGCTGTCACACCTCCTTTCATGTTTTGAGTTGATACTCGGGGTTCCAGTTGCGTTAGGGCAGGGGAATCAGGCTTATCTGAAGTGGATGGGGAAATTGGCGTCTTTTCAAATTGAGGGACTACTCCCGGGGACGCGCTCGATTTTCAAGGTGAGACCGGGCTCTACTTGAGGTGCGATGGGAACCTCGGGATTTCTTTCCTGATTAAGCAGGGGAATCGACCCTCATCTCGAGTTGAGGACCTGGAAAAATGGGCTCTCCTTGAATTGTGGCTTAAAACCCGGTGTTCCTCTCTCGTGGGGACAGGTATCTCGAGGAAATTCAGGAGTTGCAGAAAGGGTGTCCAGTACACTTTCACATTTCAGGAGGGATCGTGGGATTCCACTCCAGACACTCCTCTGGAGAAAGGACTCATCTCGCATTGAGGGGAAGAATCTCGTGGTTTTTCTTGAGTTGCGGTGGGACTCTTCAGGTTCCTCTCAAGTTGCTATGGGGAACTCAGGAACCCGTTTGTCTTGCCTCTGAGAAGTCAGATCATTTTTCTAGTGGCGAGGGGCACGTCGGAATTCCTCTTGGGTCGTTGCCAGTGAATAGGGCTATTTCTAGAGTTCATTCGGCCTTTCAGGAAACTCAGTGTTCCTCTGCGCCAGCGACAGGGATCTCGGGCTTCGTCTCAAGGTTCAACTAGGGAGTCAGGCCTCGTCTGGTGTTGAGCACGGGACTGTGTTTGCTCTTGAGTTGTCAAACGGGGATCAGGACCCCTGTCACGTTCAGGTGGGGAATTGGGGCTTTTTCAAGAGGATCAGCAGAGATGTCAAGCCTCCCGTCATGTCGTGAGTGTATACTCAGTGTTCCCCTAAAGCCGGCACAGGGAAATCAGGACTTATCTCGATCTGACAGGGAACTCGATGTCCTTTTTCATTGCAGCAGGATCCGCAGAGTTCCACTAGAGATTCAGTAGGTGAGACAGGTCTCTTCTTGTGCTGTGAGAGGAACTTGGGATTCTTCTTGAGTTGAAGCAGGGAATGGACCTTCATCTCCAGATGAGGTGGGAACCATGTGGCTCTGCTCGAGTTGTGGTGGGAACCTCGGGTCTCATCTCGAGGGTTGATGGAATTCTCTGGGCCCCCTTGAGTTGCCTGAAGGGAGTCAAGTCTCTTCGAGAGGAGGGGGGAAAATGGGGCTTTTCTTGATTGGTGGCAGGAAACTCGGTGTTCCTCTCGAGTGGAGACGGGTATGTCGGGGAACTTCTTGAGTTGCATAAAGGGTGTCAACCACCCTTTCGAGGCCCAAGAGGGAAGGTTGGATTTCTCTGGTGATGCTTCAGTGGAAAGGGTCTCATCTCGCATGGAGGGAAGAATCTCCTGTGTTTTCTGGAGTTGCAGCAGGAAACACAGTGTGCATCTCGAGTTGTGACGGGGAACTCAGGGGCACAATTATGTTGCCTCAGGAAAGTCCAGGCTCAGTTCGAATTACGAGGGGCCTCTAGGGATTATTTTCCAGTCGGGGCAGGAGCATATGGCCTCATCTGGAGCTGAGGCCAGAGCCTCAGTGTTCCTCTCCAGTGCTGACATGGATCTCAGGGTTCCTATGGACTTTCAAAAAAGGAGTCAGTCCTCGTCTCGTGTGGAGAGTTGGAACTCCGCTTTCCTCTCGGGGTGTCAAGGGGGTGTCAGGCTTTATGTCGAGTTGACATAAGGATCTGGGGCTATTTTGAGAGGTGCCACAGGGCTGTCACACTTCCCTTTGTGTTTTAAGTCGATATTCGGGGTTCCAGTCGAGTCAGGGCAGGGGAATCAGGCTCATCTTGAGTGGATGGGGAAATCGCAGTCTTTTTGGATTGAGGCACCGCTCCTGGGGATGCGCTCGAGTTTCAAGGTGAGTCTGGCATCCTCTGGAGGTGCGATGGGAACCTCGGGATTCCTTTTCTGATGAAGCAGGGAAATTGACACTTGTCTCAAGTTGAGGAGTGGGAAAACGGGGCTCTCCTTGAATTTTAGCGTGAAACTCGGTGTTCCTCTCACCTGGTGATGGGAATTCAGGGAAATTTGGGAGTTGCAGAAAGGGTGTCCAGTACCCTTTTGCATTTCAGGAGGTAATGTGGGATTCCTCTGTAGACACTGCTCTGGAAAAGGGTCTCATCTCGCGTTGAGGGGGAGAATCTCTTGGTTTGTGTCGAGTTGCGGCAGGACGCTTGAGGTTCCTCTTGAGTTGCGACGAGGACCTCAAGGACCCACTCGTCTTGCCTCGGGGAATTCAGGTCTCTTTTCGAGTTGGAAGGGGCACGACGGGTTTCTCTCGAGTCGCTGCCAGCGAATAAGGCTATGGCCAGTGTTCAGTTGGGAAACTCAGTGTTCCTCTCTGCCGGCAACAGGAATCTGGGGCTTCCTCTCATGGTTCAAGTAAGGAGTCAGATCTCGTCTGGTGTTGAGGTACGGAACTCTGCTTTCCTCTCCAGTTGTGAAAAGGGGGTCAGGCCTCCTGTCACCTTCAGGCGGGGAATTTGGGCTTTTTAATGAGGATCAGCAGGGGCGTCAGGCCTCCCATCATGTTGTGAGGAGATACTCGGTGTTCCCATTGAGCTGGTGCAGGGCAATTGAGACTTATCTCAAGATGACGGGGAGTTTGATGTCCTTTTTCTTTGCAGCGGGGTCCTCGGGGTTCCACTCGAGTTTCAATAGTTGAAACAAGCCTCTTCTTGTGCTGTGGGGGGAAGTTGGGATTCATCCTGAGTTGAAGCAGGGAATGGGTCCTCATCTCTAGATGAGGTGGGAACCACAAGGCTCTCCTTGAGTTATGGCGGAAATCTCAGGTTTCATCTTGAGGGTTGACGGGCACCTCTGGGCCCCTTTGTGTTGCCTGGAGGGAGTCAAGCCTCCTCGAAATGAGGATGGGAATATGGGGCTCTTCTTGAGTGGTGGCAGGAAACTCGGTGTTCCTCTCGAGTGGAAACGGGTATGTCGGGGAACTTCTTGAGTTGCATAAAGGGTGTCAGGTATGCTTTTGAGGCTCAAGAGGAAGGTGAGATTTCTCTCTCAACACGGCAGTGGAAAGGGCCTCATCTCGTGTGGAGGGGAGAATCTCCTGCATTTTCACGAGTTGTGGCAGGAAACTCAGGGTTCATCTCGAGTTGCGAAGGGGACCTCCGGGGTCCTCTCGAGTTACCTCAGGTAAGTCCAGTCACTGTTCGAGTTGTGAGGGGCCTCTCTGGTTTCCTCTCCAGTCAGGGCAGGGGCATAGGGCCTCATCTGGAGTTGAGGCTGGAACTTCAGGTTTCCTCTCCAGTGCTGACATGGATCTTGGGTTCCTATGGAGTTTCAACGGGAATCAGGCCTTGTCTCGTGTGGAGACTTGGAATTCCGGTTTCCTCTCGGGGTGTCAAAGGGGTGTCAGGCTTCCTGTCGAGTTGGCATAGGGATCTGGGACTATTTCTAGAGGTGCCACAGCGCTGTCACACCTCCTTTGTGTTTTGAGTCGATACTCAGGGTTCCAGTCAAGTCAGGGCAGGGGAATCAGGCTTATCTGGAGTGGATGGGGAAATTGATGTCTGTTGGAATGGAGGCACTACTCCCGGGGACGCACTCAAGTTTCAAGGTGAGACCGGGCTCTACTTGAGGTGCGATGAGAACCTGGGATTCCTTTCCTGATTAAGCAGGGGAATCGACCCTCGTCTCGAATTGAGGAGCAGGAAAAGGGGGCTCTCCTTGAATTGTGGCTTGAAACTCGGTGTTCCTCTCGTGTGGGGACAGGTATCTTGGGAAAATTCGGAAGTTGCAGAAAGGGTGTTCAGTACACTTTCACGTTTCAGAACGGAACGTGTGATTCTGCTAGAGACACTCCTCTGGAAAAAGGCCTCATCTCACTTTGAGGGGGTGAATTTCGTGTTTTTTCTCAACTTGTGGCGGGACGATTGAGGTTCCTCTCGAGTTGCTAAGTGGACCTCAGGAACCTGCTCGTCTTGCTTCCGAGAAGTCAGGTCTCTTTTCCTGTGGCGAGGAACACGTCAGAATTCCTCCTGGGTCATTGCCGGCCCATAGGGCCCTGTCTAGAGTTCAGTCGGCCATTCAGGAAACTCAGTGTTCCTCTGCGCCAGTGACAGGGATCTCGGACTTCCTCTCAAGGTTCAACTAGGGAGTTAGGCCTCATCTGGTGTTGAGCACGGAACTGTGCTTTCCTCTTGAGTTGTCAAATGGGGATCAGGTCTCCTGTCGCTTTCAGGTGGGGAATCGGGGCTTTTTCAAGAGGATCAGAGGAATGTCAGGCCTCTCGTCATGTTGTTAGCTTGTACTCTGTGTTCCCCTGGAGCCGGCACAGGGCAATCGGGACTTATCTCAAGCTGACAGGGAACTCGATGTCCTTTTTCATTGCAGCAGGATCCGCGGGGTTCCACTCAAGATTCAGTAGGTGAGACAGGCCTCTTCTTGTGCTGCAAGAGGAAGTTTGGATTCCTCTTGAGTTGAAGCACAAAATGGGCCCTGATCTCCAGATGAGGTGGAAACTACAGGGCTCTCCTTGAGTTGTGGCAGGAAACTCGGGTTTCATCTCGAGGGTTGACGGGGCCCTGTGGGCTGCCTTTAGCTGACTGAAGAGAGTCAAGCCTCCTCGTGATGAGGAGGGGAAAGCGAGGATCTTTTTGAGTGGTGGCGGGAAACTTGGTGTTCCTCTCGAGTGGAGACGGTTATGTCGGGGAACTTCTTGGGTTGCATAAACGGCGTCAAGCACCCTTTCCAGGCACAAGAGGGAAGATTGGATTTTCTCTGGCAACGCTTCATTGGAAAGTGCCTCATCTCATGAGGAGGGGAGAATCTCCTCGGCTTTCTGGAGTTACGGCAGGAAATGGGGGGTATGTCTCAAGTTGTAATGGGGACCTCAGGCTCGTGTTGCCTCAGAAATGTCAGGGCTCCGTTCGAGTTGCAAAAGGCCACTAGGGATTCCTCTCCAGTCGGCCATGGGCATTCGTCCTCATCTGGAGCAGAAGCAGGAAACTCAGTGTTCCTCTCCAATGCTGACATAGATCTCAGGTTTCCTATGGACTTTCAACAGGGGAGTCAGGCCTCATCTCGTGGGGAGAGTTGGAACTCCACTTTCCTCTCGGGGTGTCAAGGGGGTGTCAGGCTTCCTGTCGAGTTGACATAAGGATCTCAGTCTATTTTGCGAGGTGCACAGGGCTGTCACACCTCCCTTCATGTTCTGAGTCAACACTCGGGGTTCCAGTCGAGTCAGGGCAGGGGAATCAGGCTCATCTGGAGTGGCTGGGGAAATCTGTGTCTTTTTGGATTGAGGCATCGCTCCTGGGGATGTGCTCGAGTTTCAAGGTGAGTATGGCCTCCTCTGGAGGTGCGACGGGAACCTCGGGATTCCTTTTCTGATGAAGCAGGGAAATCGATCCTCGTCTCAATTTGAGGAGTGGGAAAACGGGGCTCTCCTTGAGTTGTGGTGTGAAACTCGGTGTTCCTCTTGCGTGGCGACGGGTATCTCGGGGACATTCGGGAGTTGCAGAAAGGGTGTCCGGTACTCTTTTGCGTTTCAGGAGGGAACGTGGGATTCCTCTGTAGCACTGCTCTGGAAAAGGGCCTCATCTCGCGTTGAGTGGGAGAATCTCTTGGTTTGTGTAGAGTTGCGGCAGGATGCTTGAGGTTCCTCTCGAGTTGCGACGGAGACCTCAAGGACCCGCTCATCTTGCCTCGGAGAATTCGGGTCTCTTCGAGTTGGGAGGGGCACGACGGGTTTCTCTCATCGCTGTCAGCGAATAGGGCCATGGCCAGAGTTCAGTCGGGAAACTCAGTTTTCTTCTCTGCTGGGAACAGGAATCTCAGGCTTCCTCACAAGGTTCAAGTAAGGAGTCAGGCCTCATCTGGTGTTGAGGCACAGAACTCTGCTTTCCTCTCAAGTTGTCAAAAGGGGGTCATGCCTCCTGTCGCATTCAAGCGGGGAATTTGGGCTTTTTCAAGAGAATCAGCAGGGGTGTCAGGCCTCCCATCATGTTGTGAGGGGATACTCGGTGTTCTCCTTGAGCCAGCACAGGGAAATCAGGACTTATCTCGAGATGACGGGGAACTCGATGTCCTTTTTCCTTGCAGCAGTGTCCTCGGGTTTCCACTCGAGATTCAGTAGTTGAGACAAACCTCTTCTTGTGGTGTGGGGGAAGTTGGGATTCGTCTTGAGTTGAAGCAGGGAATGGGCCCTCATCTCCAGATGAAGTGGGAACCATGGGGCTCTCCTTGAGTTGTGGCAAAAATTTCGGGTTTCATCTTGAGGGTCGAGGGGCACCTCTGGGCCCCTTTGTGTTGCTTGAGGGAGTCAAGCCTCCTCGAGTTGAGGATGGGAAAACGGGGCTCTACTTGTGTGGTGGCCGGAAACGCAGT
This sequence comes from Oryx dammah, assembly GCF_014754425.2. Taxonomy (NCBI): domain Eukaryota; kingdom Metazoa; phylum Chordata; class Mammalia; order Artiodactyla; family Bovidae; genus Oryx; species Oryx dammah. The sequence continues at coordinate 61,232,850 of NW_024070192.1, forward strand.
GTTCCTCTCGAGTGGAGATGGGTATGTCTGGGAACTTCTTGAGTCGCATAAAGGGCGTCAGCACCCTTTTGAAGCTTAAGAGGAAGGTGGCACTTCTCTCGTGACCTGGCAGCGGAACGGACCTCATCTTGCAAAGAGGGGAGAATCTCCTGGGTTTTCTCGAGTTGTGGCAGGAAACTTGGGGTTCATCTCGAGTTGCGATGGGGACCTCTGGTGTTCCCTCGTGTTGCCTCAGGAAAGTCCAGGCTCCGTTCGAGTAGCAAGGAGCCTCTCTGGCTCCTCTCCAGTCAGGGCAGGGGCATAGGGCCTCATCTAGAGTTGAGGCTGGAACTTCAGGGTTCCTCTCCAGTGCTGACATGGATCTCGGGTTCCTATGGAATTTCAACAGGGGAGTCAGGCCTTGTTTTGTGTGGAGACTTGGAACTCCAGTTTCCTCTTGGGGTGTCAAAGGGGTGTCAGGCTTCTTGTCGAGTTGACATAGGGAGATGGGGCCATTTCTCAATGTGCCACAGTGCTGTCACCCCTCCCTTCGTGTTTTCAGTTGATACTCAGGGTTCCAGTCGAGTCAGGGCAGGGAAATCAGGCTTATCTGGAGTTGATGGGGAAATCGACGTCTTTACAAATTGAGGCACTACTGCCGGGCACGCGCTCGAGTTTCAAGGTGAGACCAGGTCTACTTGAGGTGCGACGTGAACCTCGGGATTCCTTTCCCAATTAAGCAGAGGAATCAACCCTCTTCTCGAGTTAAGGAGCACTAAAAAGGGGCTCTCCTTGAATTGTGGCTTGAAACTCAGTGTTTCTCTCGTGTGGGGACAGGTATCTCAGGAAAATTCGGGAGTTGCAAAAAGCGTGTCCAGTACACTTTCACGTTTCAAGAAGAAACGTGGGATTCGTCTCCAGACATTCCTCTGGAAAAAGGACCCATCTAGCATTGAGGGGGAGAATCTCATGGTTTTTCTCGAGTTGCAGTGGGACACTTGAGGTTCCTCTCGATTGCTATGTGGACCTCAGGAACCCGCTCGTCTTGCCTCTGAGAAGTCAGGTCTCTTTTCCAGTGTCGAGGGGCACGTCGAAATTCCTTTCGGGTCATTGCCGGCCAGTAGGGCCGTGTCTAGAGTTTGGTCGACCGTTTCGGAAACTCAGTGTTCCTCTGCACCAGCGACAGGGATTTCAGGCTTCCTCTCAAGGTTCAACTAGGGAGTCAGGCCTCGTCTGGTGTTGAGCATGGAACTATACTTTCCTCTCGAGTTTTCTTTTTTTTTTTTTTTTCTTTCTCTCGAATTTTCAAACAGGCATCAGGCCTCCTGTTGCATTCAGGCGGGGAATTGGGGCTTTTTCAAAGGATCAGTGGAACGTCAGGCCTCCCGTCATGTTGTGAGGGGATACTCAGTGTTCCCCTGGAGCTGGTGCAGGGCAATCGGGACTTATCTCAAGCTGATGGGGAACTCGATGTCCTTTTTCATTGCAGCAGGATCCACAGGGTTCTACTCGAGATTCAATTGGTGAGACAGGCCTCTTCTTGTGGTGTGAGAGGAAGTTGGGATTCATCTTGAGTTGAAACAGGGAATGGGCCCTCATCTCCAGATGAGGTGAAAACCACGGGGTTCTCCTTGAGTTGTGGTGGGAAACTTGGGTTTCATCTCGAGGGTTGACGGGGCCCTCTGTGCCCCCTTGAGTTACCTAAAGGGAGTCAAGTCTCCTCAAGATGAGGAGGGGAAAACGGGGATCTTCTTGAGTGGTGGCAGGAAACTCGGTGTTCCTCTCGAGTGGAGATGGGTATGTTGGCGAACTTCTTGAGTTGCATAAAGGGCGTCAACCACCCTTTCGAGGCACAATAGGAAAGGCTCAATTTCTCTGGCGATGCCTCAGCAGAAAGGGCCTCATCTCGCATGGAGGGGAGAATCTCCTTGGCTTTTTGGAGTTGCAGCAGGAAACGCCGGGTACATCTCAAATTGTGACCGGGACCACAGAGGCCCACTCATTTTGCCTCAGGAAAGTCCAGGCTCCGTTCGAGTTTGAGGAGCCACTCGAGATTCCTCTCCAGTTGGGGTAGGGGCATGTGGCCTCATCTGGAGTGGAGGCCAGAACCTCAGGGTTCCTCTTCAGTGCTGACATGGATCTCGGGGTACCTATGGACTTTCAACAGGTGAGTCAGGCCTCATCTCGTGTGGAGACTTGAAACTCTGCTTTCCTCTCCGGGTGTCAAGGGTGTGTCAGGCTTTTTGTCGAGTTGACATAAAGATCTGGGGCTATTTCGAGAGGAACCACAGGGCTGTCACACCTCCCTTCGTGTTTTGAGTCGATATTCAGGGTTCCAGTCGAGTCAGCACAGGGGAATCAGGCTCATCTGGAGTGGCTGGGGAAATCGCGGTCTTTTCAAATTGAGGCACAACTCCTGGGGACGCGGCTCGAGTTTCAAGGTGAGTCTGGCATCCTCTGGATGTGCGACGGGAACCTCGGGATTCCTTTCCTGATGAAGCAGGGGAATTGACCCTCGTCTTGAGTTGAGGAGCAGGAAAACGGGGCTCTCCTTGAGTTGTAGCGGGAAACTCGGTGTTCCTCTTGGGTGGCGACGGGTATCTCGGGGAAAGTCGGGAGTTGCAGAAAGGGTGTCCAGTACTCTTTCACGTTTCAGGAGGTAATGTGGGATTCCTCTGTAGACACTGCTCTGGAAAAGGGCCTCATCTCGCGTTGAGGGGGAGAATCTCTTGGTTTTTGTTGAATTGTGGCAGGACGCTTGAGGTTCTTCTCGAGTTGCGACGGGGACCTCAAGGACCCACTCGTCTTGCCTCGGGGAATTCAGGTCTCTTTTCGAGTTGGAAGGGGCACGACAGGTTTCTCTCGAGTCACTGCCAGCGAATAAGGCTGTGGCCAGTGTTCAGTCAGGAAACTCAGTGTTCCTCTCTGCCAGCAACAGGAATCTCAGGCTTCCTCACAAGGTTCAACTAGGGAGTCAGGCCTCATCTGGTGTTGAGGCACGGAACTCTGCTTTTCTCTCGAGTTGTCAAATGGGGATCAGGCCTCCTGATGCGTTTTGGCAGTGAATTTGGGCTTTTTCAAGAGGATCAGCAGGGGCTTCAGGCTTCCCATCATGTTGTGAGGGGATACTTGGTGTTCCCCTGGAGCCAGGGCAAGGCAATTGGGACTTATCTCTAAATGACGGGGAACTCGATGTCCTTTTTCCTTGCAGCAGGTCCTCGGGGTTCCACTCGAGATTCAGTAGTTGAGACAAGCCTCTTCTTGTGGTGTGAGGGGAAGCTGGGATTCATCTTGAGTTGAAGCAGGGAATGGGCCCTCATCTCCAGATGAAGTGGGAGCCATGGGGCTCTTCTCGAGTTGTGGCATGAAACTTGGGTTTCATCTAGAGTGTTGACATGGAGCTCTGGGCCCCCTTGAGTTGCTTGATGGGAGTCAAGCCTCCTTGAGATGGGGAGGGTAATGGGGCTTTTCTTGAGTGGTAGCAGGAAACTCGGTGTTCCTCTCGAGTGGAGACGGGTATGTCAGGGAACTTCTTGAGTTGCATAAAGGGCTTCAAGTAGCCTTCGAGGTTGTATAGGGAGATATGGATTTCTCTTGTGACGCTGCAGCGGAAAAGAATGTCATCTTCCATGGAGGAGAGAATCTCCTAGGTTTTCTTGAGTTGTGGCAGGAAACATGGCGTACCTCTCGTGTTGCAACAGGGTCCTCAGTGGATGGCTTGTGTTGCGTCAGGAAAGTCCAGGCTCCATTCCAGTAGGGAAGGGCTTCTCGGGAATCCTCTGCAGTCAAGGCAGGGACATAGGTCGTCATCTGGAGCTGAGGCCAGAAAATCAGGTTTCCTCTCCAGTGATGACATGGATCTCAGGGTTCCTATGGAGTCTCAACAGGGAGGTCAGGCCCATCTCGTGTGGAGACATGGAACTCCGCTTTCCTCTCGACGTGTCAAAGGGGTGTCAGGTTTCCTGAAGAGTTGACATAGGGATCTCAAGATGAGGCGGTCTCAACTTGAAACTCGAGATTAACTCCAGGGGTCTTGCCACAATTCAAAAAGACCCCGATGTCCCACTGTGCTCCAGATAAACCTGATTCCCCTGCACTGACTCGACTGTGACCCCAAGTATAAACTCAAAACATGATGTTAGGTGTGAATGCCCTGTGGCCCCTCGAGAGAAAGCCACAGATCCCTATGTCAATTTGACAGGAAGCCTGACACTACATTTACAGCTCAAAGGGAAAGCAGACTTCCATGTCTACACATGAGATGAGGCCTGACTCCTCTGTTGAAACTCCATAGGAACCCCGAGATCCATGTCAGCACTGGAGAGGAACCCTGAGGTTCGGGCCTCAACTCCAAATGAGGTCCTAGGACCCAGCACCGACTGGAGAGGTATCCTGAAAGGCCCCTAGCAACTCGCATGGAGACTTGACTTTCCTGAGGCAACATGATAGGGTCCCTGAGGACCCCGTTGAAACTCGAGAGGAACCCCAAGTTTTCTGACACAACTCGAGAAAAACCAAGAGATTATCCCCTGAGCGTGAGATGAGGCATTTTCCACTGCGGTGGAAGGATTTCTCGAGAGAAATCCCACCTTCCCTCTTGAGCCTCGAAAGGGTCCTTGACACACCTGGTGCAACTCAAGAAGTTCCCCAACATACCCTTCTCCATTTGAGATACACCAAGTGTCCAGCCACAACTCAAGAAGAGCCCAGTTTTTCCCTCCTCATCTTGAGATGAGGGTCCATTTCCCTGCTTCATTGGAAAAGGAATCCCGGCGTTCCCATCACACCTCAAGTGGTGGCAGTCTCAACTTGAAACTCGAGAGATCCCCAGGGGTCGTGTAACAATTCAAAAAGACCCAGATATCCCAATCCACTCCAGATAAAACTAATTTCCCTGCACTGACTCTACTGTAACCCCGAGAATCGACTCAAAACACGATGGCAGGTGTGACAGCCCTGTGGTACCTCAAGAGATAGCCACAGTTCCCTATGTCAACTCGACAGGAAGCCTGACATTACTTTTCCATCTCGAGAGGAAAGCGGATTTGCAAGTCTCCACATGAGACGAGGCCTGCCTCCCCTGTTGAAACTCCATAGGAACCTCGAGATCCATGTCTGCACTGGAGAGGAAACCTGCTTTTCCAGCCTCACTTCTAGATGAGGACCTAGGACCTAGCACCGACTGGAGTGGTATCCTGACAGGCCCCTTGCAACTCACATGGAGAATTGACTTTCCTGAGGCAACAAAAACGTGTCCCTGAAGTCACTGTTGTAACTCGAGAGGAACCCCAAATTTCTTGCCGCAACACGAGAAAAACCAGGAGTTTCTCCCCGCAATGCTAGATGAGGTCCTTTCCTGCTGCAGTGTTTGGAGAGAATCCCACCTTCCCTCTTGAGCCTCGAAAAGGTCCTTGACACATTTGATGCAACTCAAGAATTTCCCCGACATACCCGTCTCCACTGGAGAGAAGCACTTAGTGTCCCACCACAACTCAAGAAGAGCCCCATTTTTCCCTCCTCATCTCGAGATAAGGGTCCATTTCCCTGCTTTGGCGGGAAAGGAATCCTGGCATTCCCATCGCTCCTCAAGAGGAGGCAGTCTCATCTTGAAACTCGAAAGGAACTCCAGGGGTCATGCCACAATTCAAAAAGAACCCAATGTCCAAATCTGCTCCACATAAACCTGATTCCCCTGCACTGACTCGACTGTCACCCAGAATATCGACTCAAAAGGTGATGGCATTTGTGATAGCCGTGTGGCACCTCAAGAAATAGCCATGAACCCTATGTCAACTCGACTGGAAGCCTGACACTACTTTTACAGCTCGAGAGGAAAGTGGACTTGCATGTCTCCACACAAGATGAGGCCTGACTCCTCTGTTGAAACTCCATAGGAACGCTGAGATGCAAGTTAGCACCGGAGATGAACACTGAGGTTCTGGCCTCAACTAGAGATGAGGACCTAGGACCTCGCACAGACTGGAGAGGTATCCCAAGAGGCCCCTCGTAACTTGCATGAGACTTCACTTTCCTGAGGAACACGGGCAGGTCCCTGAGGTCCCCGTAATAACTAGAGAGGAACCCCTAGTTTCCTGCCATAACTCGAGGAAAACCAGGAGATTTTCTCCTCAATGCAAGATGAGGCCCTTTTCCAATGCAGCATCTGGGGAAGAATCCCACCTTTCCTCTTGAGCCTCCAAAGGGTCCTTGACACCCTTGATGCAACGAAAAAAAATTCCCCAACACACCCGTCTCCATTCGAGAGGAAAACAAGGGGCCTGCAACAACTCAATAAGAGCCCCGTTTTTCACTCTTCCTCTCAAGATGAGGGTCCATTTCCCTTCTCCTTCAGTCAAGGAATACTGGCATTCCTGTCACACCTCAAGAGGAGGCGGTCTCAAATGGAAACTCAGAGGAACTCCAGGGGCCATGCCACAATTCCAAAAAACCCTGATGTCCCAATTCACTCCAGACAAACCTGATTCCCCTGCACTGTCTCACTGTCACCCCGAGTATTGACTCAAAATGCGATGGCGGGTGTGACAGCCCTGTGGCACCTCGAGAGAAAGCCACAGACCCCTATGTCAACTCAACAGGAAACCTGACACTACTTTGACAGCTCGAGAGGAAAATGGACTTTCATGTCTCCACATGAGACGAGGCCTGACTCCCCTGTTGAAACTCCAGAGGAACCCTGAGATGCATTTCAGCAATGGAGAGGAAACCTGAGGTTCCAGCCTCAACTCCAGATGAGGACCTAGGACCCGGCACTGACTGAAGAGGTATCCCAAGAGGTATCTCACAACTCGCCTGGAGACTTGACTTTCCTGAGGCAACACGAGCGGATCCCTGAAGTTCCCGTCTTTACCCGAGATGAACCGCAAGTTTCCAACTGCAACTCGAGAAAAACCAGGAGATTCTCCCTTCAACGTCAGATGAGGCCCTTTTCCACTGCGTCATCTCAAGAGAAATTCCTCCTTCCCTCTTGAGACTTGAAAGGGTCCTTGACACCCTTGATGCAACTCAAGAATTTCTCCAACATACCCATCTCCACTCGACAGGAACACCGAGGGTCCCGCTACAACTAAAGATAGGGCCCGCTTTCACTCCTCATCTCGAGATGAGGGTCCATTTCCCTAGTTTGTAGTTAAAGGATTCTGGGCATTCCCATCACACCTCAAGAGGAAGCGGTCTCAACTTTAATCTCAAGAGGATCTCCAGGGGTCGGTTGTGTCACAATTCAAAAAGACACCAAATGTCCCAATCCACTGCAGATAAACCTTATTCCCCTGTACTGACTCGACTGGTACCCCGAGTATCGACTCAAAACATGATGTCAGGTATGACCGCCCTGTGGCATCTCAAGAGAAAGCCACAGATCCCTATGGCAACTCGACAAGAATCCTGACACTACTTTTACAGCTCTAGAGGAAAGCGGACTTCCATGGATCCACAGGAGACTATGCCTGACTCCCCTGTTAAAACTTCATAGGAATCCTGAGACCCATATCAGCACTGGAGAGGAACCCTGAGGTTCTAGCCTCAACTCAAGATGATCACCTAGGCCCCTGCACCGACTGGAGAGGAATCCCTAGTTTCCCCTCACAACCCACATGGAGACTTGACTTTCCTGAGGTAAGACGAGTGGTTCACTGAGGTCCCTGTCTTAACTTGAGAGGAACTCCGAGTTTCCTGCCACAACTCGAGAAAAACCAGGAAATTCTCCCCTCAATGCGAGAAGAGGCCCTTTCCCCCTGCAGCATCTTAAGAGACATCCCACCTTCCTTCTTGAGCCACAAAAGGGTCTTTGAAACCCTTTCTGCAACTCAAGAATTTCCCCAACATACCCGTCTCCACTTGGGAGGAACACCGAGTGTCCCACCACAACTCAAGAAGAGCCCAGTTTTTCCCTCCTTATGTGGAGATGAGAGTCCATTTCCCTGCTTCGTCAGGAAAGGAATCCTGGCATTCCCATCACACCTCAAAAGGAGGCGGTCTCAACATGAAAGTCGACAAGAATTCCAGGGGTCGTGCCACAATTCAAAAAGCCTCCGATGTCCCAATCCACTCCAGATACAGCTGATTCCCCTACACTGACGTGCCTGTCTCCCTAAGTATCGACTCAAAACACGATGGCAGGTGTGTGTGGCACCTCGAGAGAAAGCCACAGATCCCTAGGGCAACTCGACTGCAGTCCGCTTCCTGCCTATTTTTGGATCACGCCCCCCCAATGGACTGAAAGGAAGACTGGAAGGTCACCTTCTCTTATTTAAAAGAGGACCCAACTTCCTGGTCCTCTTTTTCCATTGAGATTCTGGTTCCAGTGCCCCATCTCGGCTTCCGTGGGTGGCTGAGCCTATAATGGCTCCCTGCATTCTTCTCCTTTACTCTCATAAGCTTGGTTAATTTTCCCACTTCTGTGGTGGATGGGCACTGTCATTGCTTTCAACTTCCAGACAGATTTATGAAAAGGTCTGTACAATCTACTCATTTCCTCTCTTTTTTATAGTGTCTCTCTCTAGGCATGTCTTTCTTTTCCTTTCAAAATTCATTCTCTGTCTTCCTTTTTCTCTTTTGCTCTGTCTGTCTGGTGGATGGATGGATGCCTTTGAATGCACATGGATATTGTTAGCTTAGGGTTAGGTTTTAGGGATAGGTTAGAATGAGATAAAGTGTTTAGGTTGGAGTTGGTGTTGGGGGATGGGACAAGGGTGGTATGTTTTCTCTTGGAGACTTGAGTGCTGTTTGTTCTAAGTCTACTTTACATAGGAACCGCTTATCAGATACATGACTTGCATGTCATCTCTTATGTTCAGTTTACTATCTTTTTGATTTGTGAAAGCTTGATTCTATGGTGGCTCAGATGGTAAAGCATCTGCCCACAATGTGGGACCCTGGTTTGATCCCTGGAATGGGAAGATCCCCTGGAGAAGGAAATGGCAACCCACTCCAGTACTCTTGCCTAGAAAATTCCATGGATGGAGGAGCCTGGTGGGCTAGAGTCCATGGAGTCACAAAGAGTCAGACTCGACTGAGTGACTTAACTTTACTTGTGGTTGGCACACAGATTTGTAGTTTCAACACCACTAAAGGTTGTTTGTGGGTGCAGGAGGGCCGAGAGGAGCTACTCCACATTCAAGGTCAGGAGGGGCAGGCCTGAAGAGATCTCCCTCGTGCAAGGTAAGGAGCAGTGGCTGCGCTTTGCTGGAGCAGCCATGAATAGATACCACACGACCAAGAAAAGATAAACCCAGTTAAAGTGGTAGGTGCTGTGAGACGACATCAGAGGGCAGACACACTGAGACCATAATCACAGACAACTAGCCAAACTGATCACATGGACCACAGTCTTGTCTAACTCAATGAAACTAGGCCATGCCGTGAGGGGCCACCCAAGGCGGATGGGTCATGGTGGAGAGGGCTGACAGAATGTGGTCCACTGGAGAAGGGAATGGCAAACCACTTCAGTATTCTTGCCTTGAGAACCCCATGAACAGTATGAAAAGGCAAAATGAGAGGATACTGAAAGAGGAACTCCCAGGTCGGTAAGGGCCCAATATGCTACTGGAGATCAGTGGAGAAAAAACTCCAGAAAGACTGAAGAGATGGAGCCAAAGCAAACACAATACCCAGTTGTGGATGTGATTGGTGAAACAAACAAGGTCCGATGCTGTAAGAGCAATATTGCATAGGAACCTGGAATGTTAGCTTCATGAATCAAGGCAAATTTGATGTGGTCAAACAGGGGATGGCAAGAGTAAACATTGACATTCTAGGAATCAGCTAACTAAAATGGACTGGAATGGGTGAATTTAACTCAGATGACCATTATATCTACTACTGTGGGCAGGAAGCCCTTAGAAAAAATGGACTAGCCATTATGCTCAACAAAAGAATCTGAAATGCAGTACTTGGATGCCCTCTCAAAAACGACAGAATGATCTCTGTTCCTTTCCAAGGCAAACCATTCAATATCGGGTAATCCAAGCCTATGCCCCAACCTGTAATGCTGAAGAAGCTAACGTTGAACAGTTCTATGTAAACTTTCAAGACCTTTTCGAACTAACACCCAATAAAGCTGTACTTTTCATTCTAGGGGACTGGAATGCAAAACTAGGAAGTCAAGAAACACCTGGAGTAATAGGCAAATTTGGCCTTGGAATACGGCATGAAGCAGGGAAAATAATAGAATTTTGCCAAGAGAACGCACTGGTCATAGCAAACACCCTCTTCCAACAACACAAGAGAAGACTCTACACATGGACATCATCAGATGCTCAACACTGAAATCAGACTAAGTATATTCTTTGCAGCCAAAGGTGGAGAAGCTCCACACAGTGTGCAAAAACAAGACGGGGAGCTGACTGGCTCAGATCATGAACTTCTTATTGTTAAATTTAGACTTAAATGGAAGAATTTAGGAAAAACCACTAGACAATTCAGGTATGACCTAAGTTAAATCCCTGATGATTATACAGTGGAAGTGAGAAATAGATTTAACGGATTAGATCTGATAGAGTGCTTGTGGACGCAGGTTCATGACTGTACAGGAACAGGGATCAAGACCACCCTCATGAAAAAGAAATGCAAAAAAGCAAAATGGCTGTCTGAGAAGGCCTTACAAATAGCTGTGAAGAGAAGAGAAGAGAAAAGCAAAGGAGAAAAGGATAGATATAAGCATCTGAATGCATAGTTCCAAAGAATAGCAAGGAGAGATAAAAAAGCCTTCAGGAGCAAACAATGCAAAAAATAGAGGAAAACAACAGAGTGGAAAAGACTAGAGATCTCTTAAAGAACACTAGAGATTCCAAGGGATCATTTCATGCAAAGATGGGTTCGATAAAGACAGAAATGGTATGGACCTAAGAGAAGCAGAAGATATTAACAAGTGGCAAGAATTCACAGAAGAACTGTACCAGAAAGATCTTCACTACCCAGATAATCTCGATGGTGTGATCACTCACCTAGTATCAGACATCCTGGAATGTGAAGTCAAGTGGGCCTTAGCATCACTACGAAGAAACTAGTGGAGGTGATGGATTTCCAGTGGAGCTATTTCAAATCCTGAAGGATGATGCTGTGAAAGTGCTGCACTGATTATGCCAGCAAATTTGGAAAACTCAGCAGTGCCACAGGACTGGAAAAGGTCCATTTTCATTCCAAGGCCAAAGAATGTTCAAACTACTGCACAGTTGCACTCATCCCAGACGCTAGTAAAGTAATGCTCAGAATTCTCCAAGCGAGGCTTCAGCAATACATGAACCATGAACTTCCAGATATTCAAGCTGGTTTTAGAAAACAGAGAGGAACCAGCGATCAAATTGCCAACATCTGCTGAATCATTGAAAAAGCAAGAGAGTTCTAGAAAAACATCTATTTCGGCTTTACTGACTATGCCAAAGCCTTTAACTGTGTGGATCACAATAAAATGTTGGAAAATGTTCAAGATATGGGAATACTAGACCACCTGACCTGCCTCTTGAGAAACCTATATGCAGATCACGAAGCAAAAGGTATAACTTGATATGGGACAACAGACTGGTTCCAAATAGGGAAAGGAGTACGTCAAGGCTGTATATTGTCCCCCTACTTCTTTAACTTATATGAAGAGAACATCATGAGAAAGGCTGAGCTGGAAGAAGCACAAACTGGAATCAAGATTGCTTGGAGAAATATCAATTACCTCAGATATGCAGATGACAACACCCTTATGGTAGAAAGTGAAGAGGAACTAAAGAGACTCTTGATAAAAGTGAAAGAGGAGAGTGAAAACGTTGGCTTCAAACTCAACATTCAGAAAACTAAGATCATGGCAACTGTCCCATCACGTCATGGCAAATAGATGGGGAATTGTGGAAAGAGTGTCAGACATTATTTTGAGGGGGCTCCAAAATCACTGCAGATGGTGATTGCAGCCATGAAATTAAAAGATGCTTACTCCTTGGAAGGAAATTTATGACCATCCTAGATAGCATATTCAAAAGCAGAGACATTAATTACTTTGCCAACAAAGTTCCCTCTAGTCAAGGCTATGGTTTTCCCAGTTGTCATGTATGGATGTGAGAAGTGAACTGTGTAGAAAACTGAGTGCTGAAGAATTGATTCTTTGGAACTGTGGTGTTGGAGAAGACTCTTGAGAGTTCCTTGGACTGCAAGGAGATCCAACCAGCCCATTCTGAAGGAAGGCAGCCCTGGGATTTCCTTGGAAGGAATGATGCTAAAGCTGAAACTCCAGTAGTTTGGCCACCTCATGTGAAGAGTTGACTCATTGGAAAAGACTCTGATGCTAGGAGGGATTGGGGGCAGGAGGAGAAGGGGACGACAGAGGATGAGATGGCAGGATGGAATCATTGACTCGATGGACGTGAGTCTGAGTCAACTCCGGGAGTTGGTGATTGAGAGGGAGGACTGGTGTGCTGCAGTTCATGGGGTCGCAGAGAGTCGGACACGACTGAGTGAAAGAACTGAACTGAACTGAATATGTAAAGGAAGAGAGGAGGCCCATTGGGGTTATTTTGCACCCACTGGGAAAGTAAGTTAGATCGCTGCCTCACAAAACACCACCATAGTAATTAAGACACATACGAAGAACCAACAATTGAAAGGAAAAGTTGACACATTTTATAACAATATTTGATGAGTGAATACCTTACTTTATAATTGAGGTATTATGCATTTTTAAAGATTTGTTACTTTAAGGCATACAGCAACGTGATTGAGAGATTCAGTGTCTCAGGGGCGTCCTTGGCAAAATTCACTCCATTGGAGGGGCCCCTGGAACATGTCCTCTACTCAGAACAGGCAAGAATCCTGAAAACACAGAGCAACATGTGGTGGTGCTAGTGGGTATGTTTTCACTGAATCAATTATTCTACCATGACACACAGAAGAAGCCTAGATGCTAGGAGGGGATCTCCAAACCTATCTTCAAACAGAAGGCCTTGCTCCCTTGAATAGTGTTGCGTGAAACTACGGTTGTGAAGGGAAGAGGGGTGTCATGAAGATTTTGTCTGCAGAGTACAAAGTGCTGTGTAGAGATGTTGTGCAAGCTTGTCCCAGGACACGGAGCACAAGGACAGATGACCTGATTCTCAGAACTGCTTTTGGGGCATCGGACTGTCTCCACCCCTGACATATGGTGAGGCCCTCACAGGTGTCCTGCAGAGTATGGTCACATGACCTGAATCTGTCCCATCTGCGTGTTACATCCTCCCTGGATACCGTGATGGGCTCAGGACTTGGACAGTGACCAATCAGTGCCCAGGGCCAGAACTCAGGCTGCAATCAAGGGGAAGAAGAGCTCTGGTTCTGCTGTAAGGGGCGGGTCTGGTGAGGTCAGTCTACAGCAGTGAGAGGAGCATGAGTTCAGCCTGGGGTGATTGGTGACCTCTCTGCTCCCATCAGTGCAGAGGCACTGGCTTGAGAATGAGGGCACTGCAGAGCCCAGGTTTTTGAGAGCGCTGGTTCCTGCTGTGGTCCTGAAGCTCCATTTGAGACCGGAGGGAAGCCGTCTGTCGGTGAGTCCTTAGCAGGTTATCTGTGAGGTTGTGGAACCATGCTGGGTTTTCTGTACAGCGGGCTAAGTGGAGACCCTGCAAATCCAAGTGCTTATCTGTGAGGTTGTGGAACCATGCTGGGTTTTCTGTACAGTGGGCTAAGTGGAGACCCTGCAAATCCAAGTGTGTGGGTTTTGGCTGGCTTCAGGGAAGAAATGCCAGATTGCACTGGGTGACTCCAGTCTAATCTGGATTCAGGGGATATCTCTTGAAAGTGATGGGACAAGTCCTTTAGTCATGTCCGACTCTTTGCGGCACCATAGACTATAGGATCCATGAAATTGTGCAGGCAAGAATACTGGAGTGGGCAGCCTTTCCTTTCTCCAGGGGATCTTCCAAACCCAGCGGTTGGACCCAGGTCTCTGCATACAGGCAGATTCTTTACCGACTGAGCCACAAAGAGGCCCAAGAATATTGGACTGGGTAGCCTGACCCTTCTGCAGCAGATCAGGATTTCCTGACCCAGGAATCAAACTGGGCTCTCCCGCAATGCAGGAGGATACTTCACCAGCTGAGGTCTCAGGGAAGCCCAATATCTCTTACGACAACCTACCAATTGTAGGATTACCCTAAAGAGCCTTCACAGGTTTAAGGTAGCAACCTGCTAAGGTAGCAATCGATGTCCTTATTCTAGAGGACAAAACTGAGGCTCTAAGAAGGGGGTAACTCAGCTATAGAAAGGAAGTGTGTACCCAGAAAAACCCTGCGGTTCCTGCTATTAGAACTTGGGGGAACACATGATGAAGCTTGTCCGTGTGATAGTGGCTAAGTCACACAGCCCACACTGGGTGCTGCGGGGACCTGACTTGGTAACTGCCCTTTGGCAGCTCAGAGACTCACAAAATCAGTTTGCACTGAAGAAAGGAATGGCATCTCCCTTCATCCACACCACCACACCCTCCGGGCCCTCCCACATCTTGCTCCCTTTCTCTTGCTTTCTGAGGAAATTAGAGTCATGCTCATGTGACCACATTGGCTGTCCAATGTTCACAGGCTAACACTGGAGCTGCTAAAAGAAAGGCCAAGAGCCTTTGGCCCTGGGTATCTCTCTTTCCTTTGCACCATCGAGGCCCTCCTCCACACTTGCACACCACAGACCTTTTCTGAGATGCCCAGGGACCCTCCCTCAGTTTGCAACAAGTTGTATCCACTGCTGTCCTTTCAATGCCTCCCTTGAAACTCAGCTCATGTGCTCCTTTGCCTGCATGGTGGCCCACCTGGCTGCCATGGGAGGGTCAGAGCTGACTGTGAATCCAAAGCTCACATCTGGCAGCTGGGAATCTGTGTATAAAGGACCTGATTATTCCCACTGTAAAGGCTGAAGTAGGCTCCAGGTGTCCAGAACTAGGGCTTGGGCCAAACTGATTCCACAGGCGTTTGGATGCCAGGGGAGGCTTCTGGCTCTAGTGGGGATGGGGTGAGTTTCTTGAGGTTCTGAAGTAACACTGTGTGCAGGTTCATGGTGCATAGAGAGGAGAAGGTGGAGTCTACCCTGGAGGTGGTCACAGCTCATGGCTGAGCCAGCTGCCTTCCTGATGGTGGGATGTGGGGCAGAGGAAGAGACCCAGGTCTCCTCCCTCGTGTGGTACCCGGGGCATGTTGACACCAGACTAAACGCTTACACGGTGATGACCATTGCTGCTGTCTGCAAAGGATTTACACTGGCATGTGTCTTCATCTGAGAGCTTAGACCGTCTCGAAACTATACTGGCCATGGGCATGGCCTGTCCACCCTCAAATGTTTCTTCTGTTCCTTACTGAACATTCATTTCCAAGAGGGATTTTGGGCCATAGGATGTTGAGTTTTCTCTGGCTTTGTCCAATGACGAAAGCTTTTTGGTCATTGGTGTTGTTCATTTTCCAGCTCTCTCTTTTGGCTTCTTCTGTGAATTTGTTTGTGGAAAAGGAAGAGCTCCACATCTCCCTTCTGGCTGAGATGTCACATTTACAACAGCAATGCCTACCTGGAGATTCGGACCACATTTGCCGAATGGGCTCCGTTATGCAGATGACATCCTGAAACTACCTACACTGTCCTTTCCGTTACCCAAAGGCTACTTCGAATGAAATAAAAACAAGAATTCTCAAGTTTAGTCTTACAATATGTGGAGAGTCAGAAAAATCCCCCGGAGAATGGAAAAGTTATCCACTCCAGGATTCTGGCGTAGATAACTCCATGGACTGTAAAAACCATGCGACTGCAGAGAGTCTAACAAGATTAAGTGCCTACAATGTTCTATTTCTGTCAGAAAAAAAAAATCTGTTTTTCTATCATTTCAGTGATTGACATTGATTGCGGACACCCAAAGAATGGGAAGAAATGGAGAAAGAAGAAGACTAAATGTTGTCAGGTGGGGGAGGGAGGAATGGGGAGTGCTGACATGAATCCAGGCTTTGCTGGGAAGTGGGGGGATAGAATGAGAATGTGCAATTATAGACATTGGTGATGGTTACACAGCATTGTGAAGGTCTTAATATTCCCAAATTGCATCAAATAAAGTAACAAAAACTTAACAAAAAAATAGATAAAGCCATTTAAAAAATCACAAGAAAGCTACACACAAACCAGATGCAAATAAGCTCAGGGGAAGGGCACTCAATCTGCCCTGGGTGGGGAGCGAGTTGATGGCATCCATGGGAAGCAGGCAGGGATGGAGGCTGCAGAGCCAACCGTTCCCCTAGACGAGGTGTTTCCAGAAAGGGCTCTGGGTCTCTGTCCAGAGCAGGGGCCCATTCTCCCTGCAGGGGTGGGTCAGTCATCGTGGGCATATGGGTCTTGGGCAGGAGCCAGGCAGGCTCTCCCTGCAGAGGTTTTCCTGCCAAAGCCCGAGTAGGTACAGGTGCACGTGGAGGTGGATGTTCTCACTGATGGGGTGGGACATCGGTTCCTGTGGCTGTGGGCCCTGCAGGCACAGAGGTCCAAAATGTCCAGTGTGCTGGCCAGTACCCAGCTGGCCCGGTGTCTTTGGGAAGGGAAGTCTCAGGTCTCGATCTCCCCTCAGTGGATCCCTGGGTCCTGAACCTGTAGCACCCACTGCTGTAGGGACAGGACTTGGAAGTGGAGTCTTGTAGTAATGAGAGGCCAGTGCTAGAGCTGTGTGAGAAGAGAAGGTTACCCATTGCCAGCATTTTGATGTGTGTATACGGGGACAGAAAGCTTCACAGAGAATTGCAAAGAATACCCAGCATAAGATGCACTCTGACTGCAGTGTGAAAGATGGGTGGTGTGAGGCCAGCCTTTGTTCCAGGCCCAGACCCAGCTCTGGGGGACTCCTCCCTGTGTAGCTCAGCACCCCCTCCCCACACACTCACATGCACAGCCCCAGCCTCCTCACCTCTGCACTCTGCCGTGCTGGGCTCCAGGCCCTCCTGCTGCCTCAGCGAGAGGATTTCTCGGGGCTCAGGGTCAGAGCCAGCTGTGCTGAGCAACATGGCAGCCTGAGACTAGGCCCTGGGGTGTGTCCTGGGTGGTGTGTGTGGAGCAGGCCTTCCCCGCTTCCTCTTCATTCCCAGTTGGGCTGATCCCTCCATGGGCATGCTCATCTGCACCCTGCACTGGGCCTCACGGGCAGGGGGGTGGTGACCCAATGCCTTCCTCGGGGAGGTGAATGGGGTTCCCCCCTCATCGGCCACATCAACTGGGAAGCTCTGAAATGACATTGATCGTCAGCCAGCCCTGCCTGGAGTTTACTGAGCTGGTCCTGACCAGTATGGCTTCTGCTTCTGTCCACTCGAAATTCTGCTGCCACAGAAACATGTGTCTGCTCAGGTACACACCTTGGACGAAGGAGACGCCCCTGAGGGCGTGGGGTCTTCCTGGGCAGCCGGTGCTGCCTGGACTCTCCTGATCCCACCCAGCCTGCTCTCCCCTGGGGTGTGGACACACCCAGCCCACAGTCTTCTGAGCCACATCCATAGGGGCTTGCTTGAGGAAGAGATACCCCAGGAAAACCCCATTCACACACACAGGGAAATGACTCAGTGTTACCCGGGTGGGATGGGAAAGGGGACCTGGCCCGGGATGGAGCTCCCGTGTTACCTTTCTGTTCCTTCTGGCAAAGGGCTAGAGGCCTCTCTGGGGGGTCCTGAGGCAGCACCAACTGCGTTCCTACACACTCTGCTGGTGAGCTCTCCTGAGGCCCCGGCCTCTGGGGAGGGAAAAACAGCAAATCATCCTGGCTGCCTGTGAATTGGCTGGGGGCTCCTCTCCACTTTGAGGCCTGGAGATCCGGTTTCCATGTTCTGTTGGGTTCTATTGCCAGGAAGTGACATCATTTCCTGGGTTCATTGCCTAGGTCCCTTAAAGAAAGCTCCCCAAGTGAACCTCTGGGTTTCTGTCTGTTCACCCATCCCCTTAGGTCATGTGCAGGCACAGTGACACACACACCACTCACCTCACAGCTTTGGCAGGCCTGGGTGCAGCCGGGGCCTGAGCTCTGAGGGCACAGCTCTTTCAGACAGGCTCCTTCTTCTCGTCTGTGATGTGGCCCTTGCCTTCAAAGTGGGGCTGGTATCATATGGAGCTTGTGCCCTGGGACTTCCCAAAGGCAAGAGTAAATTCATTGCTGACCTAGGACAGAAAGGCACAGAAACAAGCCTGGATGGAATCTGGGATCAAGGAAAAGGTCAGGAAAAGTGTCAGAAAGCCTGACACTACTTTTACAGCTCAAGAGGAAAGCAGACTTCCATGTCTCCACAGGAGACGAGGCCTGGTTCCCCTATTGAAACTCCATAGGAACCCTGAGATCCATGTCAGCACTGGAGAGGGAACCTGAGGTTCTGGCCTCAACTCAAGATGAGGACCTAAGCTTCTGCACTGACTGGAGAGGAATCCTGAGAGGCATCTCACAACTCACATGGAGACTGGACTTTCCTGAGGCAACACGAGCGGGTCCCTGAAGTCCCCCTCGTAACTTGAGAGGAACCTCAAGTTTCCTGCCACAATTCGAGAAAAATGAGGAGATTCTCCCCTCAACACAAGATCAGGCCCTTTTCCGCTGTGGCGTCTCAAGAGAAATTCCACCTTCTCTTTTGAGCCTCAAAAGTGTCCTTGACAACCTTGATGCAACTCAAGAATTTCTCCAACATACCTGTCTCCAATTGAGAGGAACAATGAGTGTCCCCCCCACAACTCAAGAAAAGCCCCATTTTTCCTTCCTCATCTCGAGATCAGAGTCCATTTCCCTGTTTTGTTGGGAAAGGAATCCTGGTGCTCCCATCTCACTTCAAGAGGAGTCGGTCTCACCTTGAAACTCGAGAGTAACTCCAGGGGTCGTGCCACAATTACTAAAAACACCTATGTTCCAGTCCGATACAGATACACCCTATTCCCCTGCACTGACTCTACTGTCACCCTGAGTATCAACTCAAAACATGATGGCAGGTGTGACAGCCCTGTGACACCTCGAGAGAAAGCCACAGATCCCTATGTCAACTCGACAGGAAGCCTGAAACTACTTTTACAACTCGAGAGAAAAGCGGACTTGCATGTCTCCACATGGGATGAGGCCTGACTTCCGTGTTGAAACTCCACAGGAACCCTGAGATCCATGTCTGCACTGGAGAGGAACCCTGAGGTTCTGGCCTCAACTTCAGATGAGGTCCTAGGCCCTGGCACCAACTGGAGAGGAATCCCGAGAGGCCCCTCGAAACTCGCATGGAGACTTGAATTTCCTGAGGCAACACGAGCGGGTCCCTGAGGGCCTCATCGTACCTCGAGAGGAACCCCATGTTTCCTGTTGCAACTCCAGGAAAACCAGGAGATCTCCCCTCAATGCAAGATGAGGCCCTTTTCCGCTGTGGCCTCTTGAGTGAAATCCCACCTTCCCTCTTGAGCCTCAAAAGGGTCCTTGACACCCTTGATGCAACTCAAGAAGTTCCCTGACATACCCATCTCCACTCGAGAGGAACAACGAGTGTCCCGCCACAACTCAAGAAGAGACCTGTTTTTCCCTCTTTATCTCAAGATGTGGGTCCATTTCCCTACTTTGTCAGGAATGGAATCCAGGCGTTCCTGTCGCACCTCTAGTGGAGGCGGTCTCAAATTGAATCTCGAGAGCAACTCTAGGGGTCGTGCCACAATTCCAAAAGACCCCAATGTCCCAATCCACTCCAGATACACCTGATTCCCCTGCACTGACTCGATGTCACCCCAAGTATTGAAACAAAACAAGATGGCAGTTGTGAAAGCCCTGAGGCACCTGGTGAGAAAGGCACAGATCCCTATGTCAACATGACAGGAAGCCTGACACTACTTTCACAGCTCGAGAGGAAAGCGAACTTGCATGACTCCACACTAGGTGAGGCCTGACTCCCCTGTTGAAACTCCATAGGAATCCTGAGATCCATGTCAGCACTGGAGAGGAAACCTGAGGTTCTGGCCTCAACTCCAGATGAGGACCTAGGCACCGGAACTGACTGGAGAGGAACCCAGAGAGGCCTCTCGCAACTCACATGGAGATTTGACTTTCCTGAGGCAAAACAAGCGGTTCCTGAGGTTCCCCGTTGTAATTTGAGAGGAACCCCAAGTTTCCTGCTGCAACTCCAGAAAAATCAGGAGATTTTCCCCTCAACGCTGGATGAGACTCTTTTTCCACTGCAGCATCTCGAGAGAAATCCCACCTTCCCTCTTGAGCCTCTAAAGGTCCATGACACCCTTGATGTAACTCAAGATGTTCCCGACATTCCCATCTCCACTCGAGAGGAACAATGAGTGTCCCACCATAACTCAAAAAGAGATCCGTTTTCCCCTCATCATCTCGAGATGAGGGTCCATTTCCCTGCTTTGTCGGGAAAGGAATCCCGGCGTTCCCATTGCACCTCAAGAGGAGGTGGTTTCAATTTGAAACTAGAGAGGAACTCCAGGGGTAGTGCCACAATTCCAAAAGACTCTGATGTCCCAATCTACTCCACATATACCTGATTCCCCTGCACTGACTAGACTGTCACCACGAGTATTGACTCAAAACACGATGGGAGATGTGATGCTGGGAGCCAGCATGGAAAATCCCTCTAATGGCAAAGGTCATAAGGAAGAGGCCTGATGGGGAAAGGCAAGATCAGGCCTCGAGGGACCCCCCTTCTCAAGCATCTACCCCAAAACCAGAATCTGTCTGTTTTATTATTTCATGACTTTCACCAACTCCTCTGACATTAACAGGGTGCTATCCCTGACCACCTTTCTCTGGAGAAAATCAACTTAGGGCTCTAGCTAATAAGTCTCCTTGACATGAGAGGAATATTTCAAATCAATCCCCTCTGTTAGTATTGTAGCTTGCTTGGCACGGGTATCCAGACTCTTGCAGCTACGCATATGATTGTTCACATCCTCCCAACTGTGAGAGGCATGAGAAGCCTAAAAAGAAGCCTTTCAAAGAGTTAAAAGTTATTAGAATAGTGCTGGTGTAGGATTTCATTATTGGGCCAAAGCTTGTTGCTAAGTTCTCATATCTCTTATCCACTGTGAACCTGGGAGTGCATTCGTTAACATAGTTAGAATGTAAGAAAAATAAGTGTAACCTTGAAATTAACCACATCAGAACTTTGAGCTAATTGGTTATTTCTTTGTTGTAACTCACTGCACCTTTGTTCCATGAGAAATGTAACTCTGTTTAGCATTTTCTGAGGCTGACATAGATTAGAAATATAAAGAAAAATCATTTCAAGGGAAAATAAGTTTTTCTGGTTGAGCAGCCTTTATCAAAAGAGGCTCATAAAATGTTCGCAGGCCTCCAAGGGCAGAAGATAATGTACACAACATTGTTTATGGGAAAGGTATACAGAAAAAATTCTGGTTTTGATAAAGACAAAACAGATGTAATGTTTGTGCTGACTCTGTATGACTTTGCATCTTTCATTTCCCTCTATGTACAAGTCAAGGTATAAAAGCTTCCCTGAAATATAAAGTGATGGACCAGGATCACTTCCACGAAAGCCTGGCTCCCTCATGTTTTTCTTTTTTTTCTTTCTCTCCTCTATTTTCTTATCTGCAATATTCTTTCCTTGCCTCTCTCTAAATCTCTTTGCTGAAGCCATTTCTCCTTCGGGTTTCCCTGGGTGCTGTGGGGGCTGGACCCCGGCAAGTGTCGCCATGAACAGGGACCCAAAAGGTAATCTTCCCCATTGTGCAGTTACTTGGAATGACTAGGACCCCACTCAGGGTGCCGCGGACCCCCTTGCATAAGATAGGAAGGGTAAAGAGGGGTGGGAAGTTTTGGATTGAAAGAAACCCAGTTGATAGGTTGAAAGAAACCTAAAGTTTTGATTCTTGCAATATAAGACAAGAATTCAGTACTGAAACCTTGAATCTTTCTCCACAGAAATCTCTGACATGGGTAACAATGAGTCAAAAGAATGACAACTCTTTATAGAAGTAATTTTGCAACTGTTAAAGAAAAGAGGAATCAAAGTTAAAAGGCTAGTGTTCAATCCCTTTTTTATATTTGTATAAGAACAATGAACTGGTTTCCAGAAGAGGACACTGTTAATTTAAATACTTGGGAGAAGGTCGGAAAACAGCTAAAAACTTATCATGCTTTACATGGGCCAAATAAGTTTCCTGTAGATGCTTTTGCTCTGTGGAATATGATTAGAAATGTCCTGGACCCGCATCATGAGGCTGTTAGGTAGCCTATGGCGGAGGCTATAGCGGTGGATGGTGATGGATCTCCACCTTCTGTGCAGATCATATTTTCTGCCGTTGACAGAGAAAAGGAGGGACACTGTGCTCTACCTTCCAAAGAAAGAGAAGGCTTGCAGGATGCTGCAGCTGGGCGCCCTGGCGAGCCCCCTCCCCCTCTACACAAACCTTTAAAAACTTATCCACCACTTTCTGATTTAAGGCGAGATCACTGTCGCCTCTGTTTGTGCCTCCCAGGGACCAGGAGTTCCCCAATTTGTCCCCAAATCCTCTTAAAGCATTGCCTAAGGCTAAAAAAGATAAAAAGTTTTTTGAACAGAGGAACTTTAAAAGCAGACACGTGCACAATATGCAGAGCGTGCTCCTCAGAGAAAATCCCTTCGGGGGGCCTCACCCAGGCTAGGAGAGAAGCAGAGGGAAAAGGAGACTTGGCAACAATATCACCCCTTGATGTGCCGGTTACTCCAATTCCAATGGGAGTGGCTGGCCCCCTACCTGAAGGCATTGTGAGACTTGTGCGGGGGCTTAGCTCGCTTTGTTTTCAATGAATTTTGGTGGTCACTGGTGTAGTAGATTCTGATTATATTGGAGAAATTAAAGTTTTGATCTCATCACCTAGCAAAACTGTGCAAATTAATAAAGGTCAAAGAGTAAGATAGCTTTTGCTTTCATCTTATTATCAGACAAGAAAAAACTTGACTTCTCAAGCTAGGGGCCCCAAAACATTTAGATCTAGTGATCTAGCCTTTTGGGTGCAGAAAATTACAGCACCACGGCCTTTAAGATATCTTTTAATTAAAAAAAAATGTCAAGGCTGTTAGATACTGAAGCAGATGTCTCTTACATTGCTGGAAAAGATTGACTCTATTCCTACCAAGCCAGTGCTGGTCAATAAGATAGCTAAATTAAACCAGGGAAAATTTAAGTATTCCTCTCCACATCATGTTTTATACCATGCTTTGTTTGTAATTAATCATTTAAACATAGACACACAGAGACAGACTGCAATGACGAGGCACTGGACTCCTGAAGGGGCTACGACTTGGCCCTGGTCAGGTAAAAAGACCTCCTTGCTGGAGAGTAAAAAGGGCCAGATGTGTTGCTAACTTGTGGGAGAGGGTATGCTTGTCTCTTTCTACAGGATTCCGCTTCTCCTGTTCGGATCCCAGACAGACTGATTAGCCATGTCACAGTCCCCCAGACATCCAGTTCCCCCATGGCTTCGACAACAAAAGAAGAAAGACACTCCTCTACCCCTGCCTCTGCCGCCCACCTGAAAAGTCCAATGGACTATAAGACGACTGACAACAGAGATCTCGGAAGAAATTTAATGTACAAATAAATTATTCAGGTGGACCTAACGTAGTATCTTGTAAACAATGTATGTTCTCATCTTGTTTGACCCCTCAATATAATGTTTGCTCCTTTGCGGTGTTACAACGTCCACGCTATCTTACGGTGCCTGTGACTGTAACCACTTATTGGCATGATAACTATGGTCTTGCTGTGCCACAACAACTACAAGATTTAATGTGATCACGATGGTTTGTAGGCTTACTTATCTTAGAAATGTCTGCTTTAATAACAGTAATTACTTCTGTTACCTCAATTACTACTGTTACTGTTGCTGTGGCAGCGATATTGTTGGCTCACAAGTGCATACTGCTCAATATGTTGATACTATGTCTAAAAATGTTTCTTTAATATTGGCAGCACAGGAAATTATATATAAAAAGCTAGAAATGAGGGTAGATGCCCTGGAAGAAGTGGTGATGCATGTTGGACTGAATTGTCGGCTTTGAAAGTGGAGTTGGCCTTGTCCTGTCGTGCCGACTGCCAGGTGATTTGTGTGACACCCCTGAGGGTATACAAGACAGATTATAACTGGAAGAGGATTAAAAACAACATTTCAGGGGTATGGAATAGTTCCAGCATTAGTTTAGATTTAGGAAAACGTCACAATCAGATAAAGATCATGGAACACTCCAGATTAATTTTACTGCCACAGGAGCAGCAAATGACTTTTTCCATACACTTTCTAATTTTATTTCAAGAAAAAACATTCTGTCTACTATTTTTAGTTATGTTGCTGTGGCCGCTCTAAATATGCTTCTAATAGTTACTCTTCCTTGTATTGTCAAAATTCTTCGACAGAGCACTCAGGAGCTCGTGACTGAATTACATCTGGCTGTCTTAAAAAATAAAGAAAGGGGGAGATGCCGGGAGCCCGCGTGGAGAATCCCACTCATGGCAAAGGTCATAAGGAAGAGGCCTGATGGGGAAAGGTGAGATCAGGCCTCGAGGGACCCCCCTTCTCGAGCATCTACCCCAAAACCAGAATCTGTCTGTTTTATCATTTCATGACTTTCACCAACTCTTCTGACATTAACAGGGGGTTATCCCCGACCACCTTTCTCAGGAGAAAATCAACTTAGGGCTCTAGCTAATAAGTCTCCTTGACATGAGAGGAATATTTCAAATCAACCCCCTCTGTTAGTATTGTAGCTTGCTTGGCACGTGTATCCAGACTCTTGCAGCTACGCATATGATTTTTCACAGCCTCCCAACTGTGAGAGGCATGAGAAGCCTAAAACATAGAGCCTTTCAAAGAGTTAAAAGTTATTAGAATAGTGCTGGTGTAGGATTTCATTAATGGACCAATGCTTGTTGCTAAGTTCCCATGACTCTTATCCACTGTGAACCTGGGAGTGCATTCTTTAACGTCATTGAAATGTAAGATAAACAAGTGTAGCCTTGAAATTAACCACATCAGACCTTTGAGGTAACTGGCTCTTTATTTGTTGTAACTGCACCTTTGCTCCGTGAGAGATGTAACTCTGTTTAGCATTTTCTGAGGCTGAAATAGATTAGAAATATATATATATATATATATACAATATGGGAAAATAAGTTTTCTGGTTGAGCAGACTTTATCAAAAGAGGGTCATAATATGTTCACAGGCCTCCAAGGCCAGAAGATAGTGTACACAACATTGTTTATGGGAAAGGTATGCAGAACAAATCCTGGTTTCGATAAAGACAAAACAGATATAATGTTTGGGCTGAATCTGTATGATTTTGCATCTATGTACAAGTCAAGGTATAAAAGCTTCCCTGCAAAATAAAGTGACGGACCAGGATCAGTTCCATGAAAGCCTGGTTCCACCGTGGTTTTTCTTTTTTTTTCGTTCTCTCCTCTATTTTTTATCTGCAACATTCTTTCCTTATCTCTTTCTATATCTCTTGACTGATACAATTTCTTCTTCAGGTTCCCCTGGATCCTGCAGGGGCTGGACCCTGGCAGTGTGACAGCCCTGTGGCACCTCGAGAGCAAGCCACAGATCCTTATGTCAACTCAACAGGAAGCCTGACACTACTCTTACAGCTCGAGAAGAAAGCGAACTTCCATGTGTCCACACGAGACGAGACCAACCTCCCCTGTTGAAACTCCATAGGAACCCCGAGATCCATGTCAGCACTGGAGAGGAAACCTGAGGTTCGGGCCTCAACTCCAGATGAGGACCTAGGCTCCTGTGTCGACATGAGAGGAATCCCGAGAGGCCGCTCACAACTCTCATGAAGACTTGGCTTTCCTGAGGTAACACAAGCAGGTCCCTGAGGTCCCCCTCAGGGGGGTCTTGAGGTAACTCGAGAGGAACCCCAAGGTTCCTGCCGTAACTCGAGAAAAACCAGGAGATTCTCCCCTCAAGGCAAGATGAAGCCCTTTTGCGTTGCAGCGTCTTGAGAGAAATCCCACCTTCCCTATTGAGCCTAGAAAGGGTACTTGACACCCTTGAGGCAACTCAAGAAGTCCCTGGACATACCCGTCTCCACTCGAGAGGAACACCGAGGGTCCCGCCACAGCTCAAAAGAGCCCCATTTGTCCCTCCTCATCTCGAGATGAGGGTCCATTTCCCTGCTTAGTCAGGAAAGGTATCCGGCATTCCCTTCGCATCTAAAGAGGAGGTGGTCTCAAATTGAAACTCGACAGAAACTCCATGGGTTGTGCCACAATTCCAAAAGACCCCAATGTCCCAATCCACTCAAGATAAATCTGATTCCTCTGCGCTGACTCGACTCTCACCCCGAGTATCGACTTGAAACATGATGGTAGGTGTGACAGCCCTGTGGCATCTCGAGAGAAAGGCACAAATCCCTTTGTCAACTCGACAGTAAGACTGACACTAGTTTTACAGCTCGATAGGAAAGCAGACCTCCATGTGTCCACACGAGATGAGACCTGACTCCCCTTTTGAAACTCCATAGGAGCCAGCATGGGAGATCCCACCCATGACAAGGTCATGTGGAAGAGACCTGACGAGCAAGGTGGATCAGGACTTGAGGGAACCCATGGACCTGCTCGGGCATCTTCCTCAAAACCAGAATCTCTCTGTCTTACTATTTTGTGACATTCACCAACTCTCCTTTCTCTGGAGAAAATCAACTTAGGGCTCTAGCTAATAAGTCTTCTGGACATGAAAGGAATATTTCAATTCAAACCTCTGTTGGCATTCTAGCCTGCCTGACGGTTTATCCAGACTCTTGCAGCTATGCATGTGATTATTCACAGCCTCCCAACTGTGAGAGGCATGGAAGGCCTAAAATATTCTAAAAATATAGAGCCTTTGGAAGAGTTAAAAGCTATTAGAGTAGTGCTGGTGTAGGATTTCACTGTTGAGCCAAAATTTGCTGCTAAGTTCCCATATCTCCTTTCCACTGTGCACCTGGGAGTGCAATAGTTAATGTAGTTGGAATTTAAGAAAAACAAACTTAGCCTTGGAATTAACCATATCAGACGTTTGAGCTAATTGGTTCTTTCTTTATTGTAACTCACTGCACCTTTGTTCCATGAGAAATGTAACACTGTTTATTATCTTCTGAGGCTGACATAGATCAAAAGTACAAAGAAAAAAACATTTCAAGACAAAATAAATTTTCTGCTTGAGCAGCCTTTATCAAAAGAGGGTCATAAAATGTTCACAGGCCTCCAAAGCCAGAAGATAATGTACACAACATTGTTTATGGGAAAGGTATGCAGAAAAAATCCTGGTTTCAATAAAGACAAAACAGATGTGGTGTTTGGGCTGACTCTGTATGACTTTGCATCCCCCATTCCCTCTATGTACAAGTCAAGGTATAAAAGCTTCCCTGAAAAATAAAGTTACGGGCCTCGCTCATTAAAGCTTGGTCACCTCGTATCTTTCTTCCTTTCTTTCTTTGTTTCTCTCTCTTACTCTCTTTTTCAGGCTGATCCCTTGGAGCACAGAGGCTCTCTGCCTTCAGTTTCTGCCCTGGGCTTCTAAGACCTGAACAGGAAGGCACTCTGTGTCTTCATTCCATCAGGAGACAGGGAGGGCGTCTGTGGCCTATGTGAACAGAGCAAGTCCCTTGTCTTGGGGCTTTATTGGCTTTCTGTGTAAACCAAGGAATATCAGCCTCTTTCTCTCCTCTATTTTCTTATCTGCAACATTATTTCTTTATCTCTTTCAAAATATCTTAGCTGATGCCTGTTGGGGGCCAGCGTGAGGAACTCCACCCATGGCAAAGGTCATGAGGAAGGAGGCTTGGCATACGCAATGGCGTGATCAAGCCTCAGGAAACCGCCTGTTCCTGAGCATCTACCCCCAAACCAGAGTCTGTTTTATGCTCTCGCCTACACCTCTGACTTTACGGGGGGCTCTACCCCATAACCATTTCTCTCGGAGAAGGAGTAATCGTGCACCTCCAAGGCAATAAAAATTCCTGGGCGTGACAAGAGTGTTTCAGCTTATGAACTCCTCTGAAGGTTATCTAACCCACCTGTATAGGTTTGTCCAGCCACATGTGATTGTTTACAGCTTCCCAATCTGAGAGGCACGAGATATTTTAGACTTACTAAAGGCAAATTCTTTTGGGGAGTTAGAAATTATTAGTATAGTGGGTTGGTTAGGAATTATATTGGTGAAGGGTTTTTCATTTGTTGTGTCAATAATTGCTGCTAATTCCCTACTCTGGGTGGGACAAGGATGTCTCAGGTCAAACCTCTCTGCTGACAGACTAGCTTGTGTGACAGGATTATCCATACTCCTGCCACATGATTGTTTACTACCTCTCAACCATAAACAGCACAGAGAGTTTTGGAGTATTTTGAGAGTCTTAATTAGCATAGGGCTTTTCTCATTGTTGAGTCAATGATTGCCACCAGCTCTCCATATCCTTAGGCAACTGGGAATATATTAATCAATGTATTTGGAATACAGAAAAGGAAATATAGTAGTTTTTGATGTTAGCAATACTAGACTTTTTGATTTAATGGATTTTCTCTTTTGTAATAGATCACTGTGCTTTGTTATAAATCACTGTGTCCTTGTTATGTAAAAATGTAACTTTATCACTATCTTAAGACTAAATAGATCTTAAGGGGAACATTGGTAAAAGGATTTCCATTTGTTGGGCTGATGTTTGCTGCTAAATCTCCATATTCCCTGCCCGTATAATGAATATAACTAACATATAGGAGAAATAAGTATTAACTTTAAGCATATAGGAGAAATGAAATAAGTATTAACCTTTAAGATTAATCCTGTTAACCTTGGGTTAAATAAATTCCTTTCTTGATTGTAACTCACTACACCCTCACCCTATAGGAATGCAACTTTATCTGGAGGGTGGTGCCTGGTTTAAGAAAAAACACCCTTGGAAGAAATAAGGTTTTTGGTTATCAGAAAGAAAGGATCATAGAATGTCAGCAGGTCTCACTCATGGCCAGAAGATGATGTAATATCCCTAAGACCTTTTTTTTGTTATACATTTATGTGAAGCACCTGATTTTGATAAAGGTCAGGACTGCTGACCCCCGCGTGACTCTGTATTCATCCCTATGTGTAACAAAAGGTATATAAGCAAACCCAAAAATAAAGAAATAGGATCAGTTTCTGGAAAGACTGATTCCACCATGTTGCTTCTTTCTTTCTCCTGTTTCTCTGGCTGAATTCCCATCTGGATTCAGCCTCCTTTTCTCCACTACACTATCTGCTACTACACTATCCGTTTCTAATCTCTCTATATATCTGTAATTAAATATGTATTTTTCCAAAGACGCCGATGCCGTCCCCACCTTCGAATTCCCTGGATCCACTGGGGCTGGACCCCGGCAGACACCATCTATCCTGAGGGTACCCCTGGATCCTGCGGATTCCCCTGAAACCTGCAGGGGTGGGACTCCGGCAATTGGCTCCTGAACAGGGACCCAAAAGGATACCACTTCTCCTGTTTGGATCCCAGACAGACTGATTCACCATCTCACAGTCCCCCAGACATCCAGTTCCCCCATTGGTTCGACCAAAAAGGAGAAAGACACTCCTCTGTCCCTGTCTCCGCTGCCAACCTGAAAAATCCAACAGACTCTAAAATGACTGACAGCAGATATCTTGGAAAAAAACTTAATGTACAAATAAATTATTTAGGTGGACATAATGTAATATCTTGTAAACAATGTAGGCTTTCATCTTGTTTGACCCCTCAATATAATGTTTGCTCCTTTGCAGTGTTACAACGTCCACCCTATATTATGGTGCCTGTGACTGTAACCACTTATTGGTATGATAATTATGGTCTTGCTGTGCTACAACAACTACAAGATTTAATGCAATCACGATGGTTTGTGGACTTATCTTAGAAATGTCTGCTTTAATAACAGCAATTATTTCTGTTACTTCAATTACTACTGTTACTGTCACTGTTGCTGTGGCAGCGATGTCTTTGGCTCAACAAGTACATATCACCCAGTATGTTGATAATATGTCCAGGAATGTTTCTTTGGCATTGGCAACACAGGAGGTTGTAGATGGGAAGTGAGAGGTGGGGGTGGATTCCCTGGAGGAGGTGGTGATGCATGTTGGGACTGAATTGTAGGCTTTGAAAATGGAGTTGGCATTGTCCTGTTGTGCCGACTGCAGTGGATTTGTGTGGCACCCCTGAGAGTAAATGAGACGTATTGTGTCTAGGAGGGAAATGGGAATCGCGTTTCAGGGATACGGAATGGCTCCAGCATTGGTTTGCATTTTGGAAAACTTCACGGTCAGGTAGAGATCATGGAACACTCCCAATTAGATTTTACTGCTGTAGGAGTAACAAGTGACTATTTCCACACATTTTCTAAATTTATTTCAAGAAAAAACATTCTGTCTACTATTTTTAGCTATGCTGCTCTGTCTGCTCTAATTCTGCTTCTCATAATTATTCTTCCTTGTATTGCTAAAACTCTTCGACAGACTACTCAGAAGTTCGTGACTAAATTATATCTGGCTGTCTCAAAAAATAAAAAGAGGGGAAAATGCCGGGAGCCAGCACGGGAGATCTCAGCCATGACAAGGTCATGTGGAAGAGACCTGACGAGCAAGGTGGATCAGGACTCGAGGGAACCCCTGGACCTGCTAGAGCATCTACCCTAAAACCAGAATCTGTCTGTCTTACTATTTTGTGCCTTTCACCAACTCTTCTGACATTAACAGGGGGCTATCCCCAACCACTTTTCTCTAGAGAAAATCAACTTAGGGCTCTAGCTAATAAGCCTCTTGGACATGTAGGGAATATTTCAATTCAAACCCACTCTGTTGGCATTTTAGCTGGCCTGACATGTTTACCCAGACTCTTGCAGCTATGCATGTGATTATTCACAGCCTTCCAACTGTGAGAGTCGTGGGAAGCCTAAAACATTCTAAAAATATAGATCCTTTGGAAGAGTTAAAAGATATTAGAGTAGTGCTGGTGTAGGATTTCATTGTTGAGCCAATGCTTGAGGCTAAGTTCCCATATCTCTTATCCACTGTTCACCTGGGAGTGCAATAGTTAATGTAGTTGGAATTTAAGAAAAAGAAGCATAGCCTTGGAATTAACCATATCAGACATTTTAGCTAATTGGTTCTTTCTTTGTTGTAACTCACTGCACCTTTGTTTCATGAGAAATGTAACACTGTTTAATACCTTCTGAGGCTGACATAGATTAAAAATATAAAGAAAAAAACATTTCAAGGCAAAATAAGTTTTCTGCTTGAGCAGGCTTTATCGAAAGAGGGTCATAAAATGTTCACAGGCTTCCAAGGCCAGAAGAAAATATACACAACATTGTTTATGGGAAAGCTATGCAGAAAAAATCCTGGTTTCGATAAAGACAAAAAGATGTAATGTTTGGGCTGACTCTGTATGACTTTGCATCTTTCATTTCCCTCTATGTACAAGTCAAGGTATAAAAGCTTCCCTGAAAAATAAAGTTATGGGCCTCAATCACTGAATCTTGGTCACCCCGAGTCTTTCTTTCTTTGTTTCTCTCTCTTACTCTCTTTTTCAGGCTGATCCCTTGGAGCACAGAGGCTCTCTGCCTTCAGTTTCTGCCCTGGGCTTCTAAGATCTGAATGGGAAGGCGCTCTGTGTCTTCACTCCCCCAGAAGACAGGGAGGGCACCAGCGACCTACATGAACAGAGCAAGCCCCTTGTCTTGGGGTTTATTGGGTTTCTATGTAAACCAAGGAATATCAGCCTCTATCTCTCCTCTATTTACTTATCTGCAACATTTTTATTTATCTTTCTCTAACTCTCTTATCTGACACTGGCTCTCCTGAGGGTTCTCCTGGATATGGCAGGGGCTGGACCCCGGCAGATAGGAACCCCAATATCCATGTCAGCACTGGAGAGTAACCTTGAGGTTCCGGCCTCAACTCGAGTTGATGACTTAGGCCACTGCACCGACTGGAGAGGAATTCTGAGAGGCCTCTCAGAACTCACATGGAGACTTGACTTTTATGAGGCAACACAAGCGAGTGCAGGAGGTCCCCATTGTAATTTGAGAGGAACAACAAGTTTTCTGCCACAACCTGAGAAAAGCCAGGATATTCTCCTCTCCATATGAGATAAGGCCTGTTTCCACTGCAGCATCTCAAGAAAAATTCCACTTTTCCTCTCGAGTCTTGAGAGGCTCCTTGACACTCTTCATGCAACTCAAGAAGTTCCCCGACATACCTGACTCCACTCGAGAGGAACACTGAGTGTCCCGCCATAACTCAGGAAGAGACCATTTTTCCCTCCTCATCTCAAGATGAGGGTCCATTTCACTGCTTCATTCGGAAAGAAATCCCGGCGTTCCCATCGCACCTCAAGAGGAGGTGGTCTCAACTTGAAAGACAAGAGGAATTGCAGGGGTCATGCCACAATTCAAAAAGACCCCGATGTCCCAATCTACTCAACATAAACCTGATTCCCTTGCACTGACTCCACTGTCGCCCTGAGTATCGACTCAAAACACGATGGCATGTGTGACAGCCCTGTGGCACCTCGAGAGAAAGCCATAGATCCCTATGTCAACTGGACAGGAATCCTGACACTACTTTTACAGCTTGAGAGGAAAGCGGACTTGCATGTCTCCACACGAGACGAGTCCTGACTTCCTTGTTGAAACTATTTAGGAACCCTGAGATCCATGTCAGAACTGGAGAGGAACACTGAGGTTCCAGCCTCAACTCGAGATGAGGACCTAGGACCCTGCACCGACTGAAAAGAAATACCGAAAGTCCCCTCGCAACTCGCATGTGGACTGGACTTTCCTGAGGCAACATGAGTGGGTCCCTGAGGTCCCCATCATAACTCAAGAGGAACGCCAAGGTTCTTGCTACAACTCAAGAACAACCAGGAGATTCTCCTGTCCATGCGAGATGAGGTCCTTTTCTGCTGCAGCATCTCGAGAGAAATGCCACCTTTCCTCTTGAGCCTCGAAAGGGTCCTTGACACCCTTGATCCAATTCATGAAGTTCCCCGAGATACGCGTCTCCACTCGATAGGAACACCGAATGTGCCACCACAACTCAAGAAGACCCCATTTCTCCCTCCTTATCTCGAGATGAGGGTCCATTTCCTTGATCATCGGGCAAGATATCCTGGCGATCCTGTCGCCACTCAAGAGGAGGTGGTCTCAACTTGAAACTCGAGAGGAACTCCAGGGGACATGCCAATATTAAAAAAGATTCTGATGTCCCAATCGACTCCAGATAAACCTGATTCTCTACACTGCCTAGACTGTCACCCCGATTGTCAATGTAAAACACGACTGGCAGTGTGACTGTCCTGGGGCACCTCGAGAGAAAGCATCACATCCTTATGTCAACTCGACAGGAATTCTCACACTACACTTACAGCTCAAGAGAATAGCGATTGTCTCCAACGAGACGACCTGACTCCCATATTGAAAATACATAGGAACACCGATATCCAAGTCAGGACTGGAGAGGAACACTGAGATTCCGGCCTCAACTCGAGATGAGGATCTAGGACCCTGCACCAACTGGAGAGGAAACCTGAGAGGCCTCTTGCAACTCTCATGGAGACTTGACTTTCCTGAGGCAACACGAGCGAGTCCCTTGAGGTCCACATCATTACTCGAGAGGAACCTCAAGTTTCTGGCCCAAACTCAAGAAAAAACATGAGATTCTCCCCTCAATACGAGATGAGGTCCTTTTCATCTGCAGCGTCTCGAGAGAAATCCAACCTTCACTTGTGAGCTTTGAAAGAGTCCTTTACACCCTTGATGAAACTCAAGAAGTTCCCCGACATACCTGTCTCCACTCAAAAGGAACATCGAGGGTCCCACCACAACTCAAGAAGAGCCCCGTTTTTCCCTCCTCATCTCGAGATGAGGCTCCATTTCCCTGCTTCTTCAGGAAAGGAATCCTGGCATTCCCATCACACCTCAAGAGGAGGCAGTCTCAACTTGAAATTCGAGAGGAATTCCAGGGGTTGTGCCACAATTCAGAAGGACCCCAATGTCCCAATCCACTCCAGATAAACCTGACTCCCCTGCACTTACTTGATTGTCACCCCAAGAATCGACTCAAAACACAAGGTGTGACAGCCCTGTGGCACCTCGAGAGAAAGCCAGAGATCCCTTTGTTAATTTGACAGGAAGCCTGACACTACTGTTACAGCTCGAGACCAAAGCAGATTTCCATGTCTCACATGAGACGAGGCCTGACTCCACTGTTGAAACTCCATAGGAACCCCGAGATCCACGGCAGCACTGGAGAGGAACCCTGAGGTTCCAGCCTCAACTCGAGATGAGGACCTAGGCCCCTGCACCAACTGGAGAAGAATCCCAAGAGGCCCCTTGCAACTCTCATGGAGAACTAATTTTCCTGAGGCAACACGAGCAGGTTCCTGAGGTCCCTGTTGTAACTGGAGAGGAACCCCTTGTTTCCTACTGCAACTTGAGAAAAACCAGGAGATTCTCCCTTCAACGTGAGATGAGGCCCTTTTCCACTGTGGCGTCTTGAGAGAAATCCCACTTTCCCTCTTGAGCCTTGAAAGGGTACTTGACACCCTTGATGCAACTCAAGAAGTTAGCCTACATACCCATCTCCAATCGAGAGAATCACAGAGTGACCCGTCACAACTCAAGAAGCAAACCATTTTTGCCTCCTCATCTTGAGATGAGGGTCCATTTCCCTGCTTCGTTGGCCAAGGAATCCCGCCGTTCCATCCCACCTCAAGAGGAGTTGGTCTCAATGTGAAACTCGAGAAAAACTCCAGGGGCCTTGCCACAATTCAAAAAGACCCCGAAGTCCCAATCAACCCCAGATAAACCTAGTTCCCCTGCACTGACTTGTCTGTCACCCCGAGTATTGACGCAAAACACGATGGGATGTGTGACAGCCCTGTAGCACCTCGAGCAAAAGCTACAAACCCCTATGCCAACTCAACAGGAAGCCTGACACTACAGATCGAGAGGAAAGTGGACTTCCATGTCTCCACACGAGAAGAGGTTGACTCTTATGTTGAAACTCCTTAAGAACCCCAAGATCCAAGTCAGCACTGGAGAGGAAACCTGAGGTTTCAACTCCAGATGAGGACCTAGGCCCCTGCACTGACTAGAGAGGAATCCTGCGAGGCCCCTCACAACTTGCATGGAGACTTGATTTTCCTGAGCCAACACGAGCGGGTCCCTGAGGTCCTTGTCGTAACTGGAGTGGAACCCCTAGTTTCCTGCAGCAACTAGAGAAAAACCAGGAGATCTCCCCGCAACGCGAGATGAGGCCCTTTTTACCTGCATCATCTTGAGAGAAATACCACTTTCCCTCTTGAGCCTCAAAAGGGTCCTTGACACCCTTGATGCAACTCAAGAAGTACACTGACATATCCATCTCCATTGAAAGGCCGAGTGTCCCACCACAACTCAAGAAGAGCCCCGTTTTTCCCTCTTCATCTCGAGATGAGGATCCATTTCCCTGCTTTGTTAGGAAAGGAATCCTGGCCTTCCATCACACCTCAAGAGGAGGTGGTCTCAACTTGAAACTCGAGAAGAACTCCAGGGGTCTTGCCACTATTCAAAAAGACCCTGATGTCTCAATCTGCTCCAGATAAACCTGATTCCCCTGCACTGACTTGTCTGTCACCCTGAGTATCTATGAAAAACATGATGGGAGATGTGACATCCCTGTGGCACCTGGAGAGAAAGCCTCAGATCCCTATGTCAACTTGATAGGAATCCTGACACTACTTTTGCAGCTCAATAGCAAAGTGGGCTTCCATGTCTCCACATGAGATGATGCCTGACTCACCTGTTGAAACTCCATAGGAACCCTGAAATCCAAGTCATCACTGGAGAAGAACCCTGAGGTTCTGCCCTCAACTCGAGATGAGGATCTAGGACCCTGCAGCGACTGGAGTGGAATTCTGAGTGGCCCCTCACAACTCACATGGAGACTTGACTTGCCTGAGACAGCCCTAGCTGCCGGGAGCCAGCATGGGAGATCCTACCCATGACAAAGGTCATGAAGAAGAGGCCTGACAGGCAAAGGCAAGTCAGGACTCAACAGACCCCATGGGCCTTCTCGAGCATCTACACCAAAACCAGAATTTGCCTGTCCTGCTATTTTTCACCAACTCCTCTGTTACCAAAGGGGGGAATTCTGTGATCACCTTTTTCTGAAGAAAATTAACTTATAGCTCTAGTTATTATGTCTCCTGGCCATAATTGGAGTGTTTCAATTCAAACCCCTCTGGTAGCTTTCTAACTTGCCTGACAGGTTTATCCGGACTTTTACAACTATGCCTGTGATTGTTTATAGCCTCCCAACTGCGAGAGACACATTTTAGGAATGTAGAGCCTTTCGAGGAGTTAAAAAATATTAGAGTAGTATTGATGAAGGATTTCATTGTTGATCCAATACTTGTTGCCAAGTTTTCATATCCTTTATTTGTTGTGTACCAGGGATTGTATTAATTAATATAGTTCATGTATAGAAAAAAAAATAATTAGCAGCATTAAGTCTTTGAGTTAAGAACTTTCTCTATTGTAACCAACTGCACCTTTGTTCTATAAGGATGTAACTTTATTTAGTACTTTGAGGGTGATGCAGATTAAAGAAGAAACATTTCAAGGGAAAATGAGTTTTTTTGGTTGATTAACATTTATCAAGGAAAAGAGCCATAAAATGTTAACAGGCCTCCTGGACAGAAGATAATGTAAATCACCTGAGACCTTTTGTATATAGAAAGGTATGCAGAAAGAAAGCCTGGTATCAATAAGGGTCAGGACTGCTGCCCCTGCATGACTCTGCATCTTCCATTATGTAAAACAGGGTATATAAGCTCCTTTTGAAAATAAAGTTACGGGTCTTGCACAAGTTTGGCCTCCCCATGTCGTACTATCTTTCACTCTTTATCTCTTTTTCAGGCTAATTCCCTGGAGCACAAGGGCCCTCTGGGTTCACTTTCCTGCCTGGGCTTCTAAAACCCACTCGAGAAGGTGACCAAGGTGGAGATACCTTTGGCTATTTGAGAGGGTGCCTGCGGCCTCTGTGAACAGTGCAAGTCCCTTGTCTGGTGCTTTATTGGCTTTCTGGGTAAACCAAGGAATATCAGCTCTTTTCTATCCTCTATTCTCTTAACTGAAAATTCTTCCCTTCTCTCT
The DNA here is from genome assembly GCF_014754425.2 of Oryx dammah. Classification (NCBI taxonomy): domain Eukaryota; kingdom Metazoa; phylum Chordata; class Mammalia; order Artiodactyla; family Bovidae; genus Oryx; species Oryx dammah. Next base: position 61,269,958 of record NW_024070192.1, read on the forward strand.
ATATATATCTATATATCTCTCTCGCCATGCCATCCACGCTCAGATAACCTGGATCCAACCAGGGCTGGTCCCATTAAGTGGCGCTTGGACCAGGCTATTTGAAGGTAGGTCTCCCCCATTGCTCAGTTTTCGGGATGGCTAGGACACCACTCAGGGTGTCGCGGACACCCCTGCATAAGATAGGTAGGGTGAGTAGGAGTAGGAAGTGTTGAAATGGGTTGAAACGAAACCTTCTTTCTAAGGGTTGAAAATAAACCCCCTTTACAAAGGTTGAAAAGAAACCTTCTCTATCAGGGTTGAAAAGAAACTCCCCTTTACAAAGGTTGAAACAAAACCTTCTTTACAAGACTTAAATCTCCGACATGGGTAACAGTAAGTCAAAAGAATGACAACTTTTTATAGGAGTAATCTTGCAATTGTTAAATAAAAGAGGAATTAAAGTTAAGAAAGCCAATATTCATTTTTTTTTACATTTGTACAAGAGCAATGTCCTTGGTTTCCAGAAGAGAGCACTGTTAACTTAGATACTTGGGAAAAAGTAGAAAAACAGCTAAAAAATTATTATACTCAGCATGGTCCAGAAAAGGTGCCTACTGATGTATTTTCCTTATGGAATATGATTGGAGATGTTTTAGACCCTGCTTCTGAATCTGAAAAGGTACATTTTAAAGAGGAAAGTGAAGAAAAAAAAAGGTACATGTAAAAGAGGAAGATGAGGAAAAGAGGCAATACCTACTTATCGGCAGCTAATGTTGATGCTTTATCATCTGAGCCACCAGGGAAGTCTATGACTGCCCAGGAGCATGCAGAAGATAGGGATGAGAAGAAAAATCAGCTTTCCCCTCAGGATGAGGAAGATTTAGAGGGAACAGCAGCTCAATACCATTCTGAGCAGGACTGCTCCCTTTTAGATAAAGATGCTCCCAGGAGTTTAAGAGAAACGTCCCCAATCAGGCCATCTGCTCCCAGGAACTTAAGAGAAACATCCCCAATTAGACCATCCATAAGATTTAAACATCAAACAGTTAAAAGATCTCCAGAGTACAAAAAAAAGACATGGGGTGCTACGGTCCCCCCTTCCCCGACTCCCTATAGGGGTGAGGGGCCTCCAATAGAAGTTCCCCAGAGAAGGGTTCTCTCTAGCCCTGAGGATGAATTTGATCCCCAACTTGAGGCTGGTTTTCCTGTAATATTTGATGGAAGCAGTGGGAGAAGAGCACCCCACTGGGAACCCATTCCAATGAAAACGATTAAAGAACTCAAACAGTCTTGTGCTTTGTATGGGTCTACAGCCCTGTACACTGTATCATTGGTAGAGGCCTTAGTGGCCAGATGGATGTCACCCCATGACTGGAAGACAGTCGCTAAAGCTTGCCTGTCTGGAGGGCAATATGTAATTTGGAGAGCTGAATATGATTACCTTGCCCAGAAACAGGCCAATACCAACCAGAAATATGGTCTGAGATATATTGTAAAAACTATGTTGGTAAGGACTAATGAATTTGGTGTGCTGAGCACCTGAGGCCAGGGCTGCAACTGGGAGGAGTGGTTGCCCAAGTAGTGGGCAAGGAGTGGTTGCTGTGTGGGCGCAGGAGGGCCTAGAGGAGCCATCCCACATTGAAGGTCAGGAAGGGCGGCAGGAAGAGATACCCCTCATCCAAGGTAAGGAGCAGTGGCTGTGCTTTGCTGGAGCAGCCGTGAAGAGATACCCCACCACCAAGGTAAGAGAAACCCAAGTACGATGGTAGGTGTTGCAAGAGGGCATCAGAGGGCAGACAAACTGAAACCATATTCAAAGAAAACTAGTCATTCTAATCACACTAGGACCACAGTCTTGTCTAATTCAATGAAATTAAACCATGCCCGTGGGGCAACCCAAGATGGGCGGATCATGGTGGAGAGAGTTGACAGAATGTGGTCCACTGGAGAAGAGAATGGCAAACCACTTCAGTATTCTTGCCTTGAGAACCACATGAACACTATGAAAAGGCAAAATGGTAGGATACTGAAAGAGGTACTCTCCAGGTCAGTAAGTGCCCAATATGCTACTGGAGGTCAGTGGAGAAATAACTCCAGAAAGAATGAAGGGATGGAGCCAAAGCAAACACAATACCCAGTTGTGGATGTGACTGGTGATAGAAGCAAGGTCCGATGCTGTAAAGAAGAATACTGCATAGGAACATGGAATGTCAGGTCCATGAATTAAGACAAATTGGAAGTAGTCAAACAGGAGATGGCAAGAGTGAACATCGACATTCTAGGAATCAGCGGACTAAAATGGACTCTAATGGGTGAATTTAACTCAGATGACCATTATATCTACTACTGTGGGCAGGAATCCCTCAGAAGAAATGGAATAGTCATCATGGTCAACAAAAGAGTCTGAAATGCAGTACTTGGATGCAATCTCAAAAAAGACAGAATGATCTCTATTCGTTTCCAAGACAAACCATTCAATATCACAGTAATCCAAGTCTATGCCCCAACCAGTAATGTTGAAGAAGCTGAAGTTGAACAGTTCTATGAAGACCTACAAGACCTTTTAGAATTAACACCCAAAAAAGATGTCCTTTTCATTATAGGGGACTGGAATGTAAAACGAGGAAATTAAGAAACACCTGGAGTAACAGGCAAATTTGACCTTGTAATGCGGAATGAAGTAGGGCAAAGACTAATAGAGTTTTGCCAAGAAAATGCACTGGTCATAGCAAACACCCTCTTCCAACAACACAAGAGAAGACTCTACACATGGACATCACCAGATGGTCAACACTGAAATCAGATTGATTATCTTCTTTGCAGCCAAAGATGGAGACGCTCTATACAGTCAACAAAAACAAGACCAGGATCTGACTGTGGCTCAGATGATCAACTCCTTATTACCAAATTCAGACTTAAATTGAAGAAACCAAGGAAAACAGCTAGACCATTCAGGTATGACCTAAATCAAATCCCTTATGATTATACAGTGGAAGTGAGAAATAGATTTAAGGGCCTAGATCTGATAGATAGATTACCTGATGAACTATGGAATGAGGTACCTCACATTGTACAGGAGACAGGGATCAAGACTATCCCCATGGAAAAGAAATGAAAAAAGCAAAATGGCTGTCTGGGGAGGCCTTATAAATAGCTGTGAAAAGAAGAGAGGTGAAAAGCAAAGGAGAAAAGGAAAGATATAAGCATCTAAATGCAGAGTTCCAAAGAATAGCAAGAAGAGATAAGAAAGCCTTCTTCAGCAATCAATGGAAAGAAATAGAGGAAAACAACAGAATGGGAAAGACTAGAGATCTCTTCAAGAAAATTAGATATACCAAGGGAATATTTCATGCAATGATGGCCTCGATAAAGGACAGAAATATTATGGACCTAACTCTACCTGCCATATTTCCCTAGTCCTCCAACTTTTCAAGTAGTCATGTGGAGTAGTGACCCTATAGGGGCTAATAAAGACCAACCTCGCCTTCTGGGAGGATCTTATACTTCCCTTGTAAAAGACCAATATCCTATTAATTTAAATTATACCTTTAGGGGACTAACAGATGATCTTCCTGTTTACTTTAATTTTCCTTTTGGTCATACAGGAAACTTTATTACTCCCACCAAAAAAGGATGTGTTGGAGCCTCTAAAAAAGCAGTTCTGACAGACTCCCCAACCTCAAAATTTGCACTTAAAGGGGACCAGTCAGTTTGGGTATTACAAGCTCATATGCCCGGTGTCTTTGACCCCTATAAATCCTTGTTTCTCAAAGCTCCACCAGAATATCCAAATTGTGACAATGTTGCTCCCTCAGAAGTCATATGGAAAACTATAGATGATCGTTTAGGGTATCTGATTTGGAAATGTTGCACTTATAATTCAAGAATTGATTACAAAATACCAGGAGGAGGAAATTATACAATTCAGGACTGGAGCAACCCAAGTCCAAGTCTGGACCCACTGTCCAATGGTGATTTTATCGATAGATTGGGCAACTGGAAAAAAAAAAATTCAGTTCCTTGGCCATTAGCTACCACTAGATGGTATCATAATGAATTTGTTCCCCCTATGCTGTCCTACATGGCTAAGGGTAAAACCTTTTGGCAGCCAGAAATTTGGAGAGCCCTTGATGCTACTGCCCCTATTACTTTTACCCGGCCAGAAGATAATTCGATGTACTCTATTTTAGCTTGTCTACCTCTCCTTATGTTTTCTTTCCACTAATGACTCTGGAAGACTTAATATACAAATGATTTATTCAGGTGGACCTAATGTAGTGTCTTGTGAACAATATATGCTCTCATCTTGTTTGACCCCTCAATATAATTTTGTTCTTTTGTGGTGTTACAACGTCCACCCTATCTTATAGTGCCTGTGACTGTAACAACTTATTGGTATAATTATGGTCTTGAAGTGCTGCAACAACTACAAGATTTAATGTGATCACGAAGATTTGTGGGCTTACTTATTTTGGGAATATCAGCTTTAATAACTGAAATTACTTCTGTTACTTTGGCAGCAATATTATTGACTCAAGAAGTGCATACTGCCCAATGTGTTGATACTATGTCTAACAATGTTTCTTTAACGTTGGCAACACAGTAAGTTATAGACAGGAAACTAGAAATGAGAGTAGACACCCTACAAGAAGCAATAATACATATTGGGACTGAATTACAGGCTTCAAAAGTAAAATTGGCACTGTCTTGTCATGCCGCTACCGGTGGATATGTGTAACACCCCTGAAAGTAAACGAGAATGATTATGACTTGGAGAAGATTAAAAATCTTATTTCAGGTATTTGGAATAGCTCAGATACTAGTTTAGATTTAGAGAAACTTCATAATCAGATACAGACCATGGAACACTCCCGATTAGATTTTACTGCCGCAGGAATAGCGAGCGACTTTTTCCATTCTTTCTCTAACTTTATTTCTGGAAAGAACATTCTGTCTACTATTTTTAGCTATGCTGCTGTGGCCGCTCTAATTCTGCTTCTCATAATTATTCTTCCTTGCATTGTCAGGATTCTTCGACAGAGCATTCAGAAGAAGCTCGAGACTGAACTACATCTGGCTGTCTTAAGAAATAAAAAGGGGGAGATGCCGGGAGCCAGCATGGGAGATCCCACCTATGACAAAGGTCATGAGGAAGAGGGCTGACAGGCAAAGGCGAGTCAGGACTCGAGAAAACCTCTGGATCTGCTCGAGAATCTAACCCCAAACCAGAATTTGCCTGTCCCACTATTTTTCACCAACTCCTCTGTTACCAATGGAGGGCTGTCCCTGACCACCTTTCTCTGAAGAAAATTAACTTAGAGCTCTAGTTATTAAGTCTCCTGGCCATAATTGGAGGATTTCAATTCAAACCCCTCTGATAGCTTTCTAACTTGCCTGACTGGTTTATCCGGACTTTTACAACTATGCATGTGATTGTTTACAGCCTCCCAACTGCAAGAGACACATTCTAGGAATGTAGAGCCTTTCAAGGAGTTAAAATTATTAGAATAGTATTGGTGAAGGATTTCATGGTTGATCCAATACTTGCTGCCAAGTTTTCATATCCTTTATTTGTTGTGTACCCGAGATTGCCTTAATTAATATAGTTGGTGTATAGAAAAAATAATTAGCAACATTAGATCCTTGAGTTAAGTAATTTCTCTGTTGTAACCCACTGCACCTTTGTTCTATAAGAATGCAAATTTATTTAGCACTTTGAGGGTGATGCACATTAAAGAAAAACCACTTCAAGTGAAAATGAGTTTTTTGGTTGATTAACATTTTTTAAGGAAAAGTGCCATAAAATGTTAACAGGCCCCCTGGCCAGAAGATAATGTAAATCACCTGAGACCTTTTGTATATGGAAAGGTATTAAGAAAGAAATTCTGGTTTTGGGAAGGGTCAGAGCTGCTGTCCCTGCATGACTCTGCATCTTCCATTATGCAAAACTTAGGGTATATAAGCGCCTTTTGAAAATAAAGTTATGGGTCTTGCACAAGCTTGGTCTACACATGTCGTGATTTCTTTATCTCCTTATTTCTTTTTCAGGCTCATTCCCTGGAGCACAGGGGCCCTCTGAGTTCACTTTCCTGCCTGGGCTTCTAAGACCCACTTGAGAAGGTGCCCAAGGTGGGGGCACCTTCTGCTATTAGAAAGGGTGCCTGCGGCCTCCATGAACAGTGCAAGTCCCTTGTCCCAGGCTTTTTTGGCTTTCTGTATAAACCAAGGAATATCAGGCTTTTTCCTCTCCCTTATTCTTGTAACTGAAAATTCTTACCTTATCTCTCTATACATATCTCTATCGCCACACCCTTCACACTTCGGATACCCTGGATCCAACCGGGGCTGGTCCCTGGTAAAAAGCGAGTCCGGGAGGTCCTCTTTGTAACTCAAGAGGAACACCAATTTTCCTGCCACAACTCGAGAAAAACCAGGAGACTCAGCCCTCAATGCGAGATGAGGCCCTCTTACAATGCAGCATCTCAAAGAAATCCCACCTTCCCTCTAGAGCCTCGAAAGGGTCCTTGACACACTTGATGCAAATCAAGAAGTTCCTCGACATACAGGTCTCCACTCGAGAGGAATAACTAGTGTCCTGCCACAAGTCAAGAAGAGCCCCGTTTTTCCTTCCTCATCTTGAGATGAGGGTCTATTTCCATGCTTCGTTGGGAAAGCTATCCCAGCATTCCTGTTGCACCTCAAGAGGAGGCAATCTCAAATTGAAAGTCGAGAGGAAATTCAGGGGTCGTGCCACCAATGCAAAAGACCCCGGTGTCCCAATCCACTCCATATATACCTGATTCCCCTGCAATGACTCGACTGTAATCCCGAGTATCAATATTAAGCATGATGGCAGGTGTGACAGCCCTGTGCCACCTGGACAGAAAGCTAAGATCCCGAAGTTAACTCAACAGGAAGCCTGACACTACTTTTCCAGCTCGAGAGGAATACGGACTTGCATGTTTCCACATTAGACGAGGTCTAACTCCCCTGTTGAAACTACAAGGGAACCCCAAGGGAACCCCAAGATCCATGTCAGCACTGGAGAGGAACACAGAGGTTCTGACCTCAACTCCAGATGAGGTCCTAGGACCCGGAACTGACTGGAGATGAATCTTGAGAGGCTACTCGCAACTCGTATGGAGACTGGACGTTCCTGAGCGAACAAGAGCAGGTCACTAAGGTCCCCGGCATAACTCGAGAGGAACCCCAAGTTCCTGCTGCAACTCGAGAAACACAAGGAGATTATCCCCTCAATGCAAGATTAGGCCCTTTTCAGCTGCGGCATGTAGAGAAAAATCCCACCTTCCAATTTGAGCCTTGGAAAGGTCCTTGACACCCTTGATGCAACTCAAGAAGTTCCCCGACATACCCGTCTCCACTCGAGAGGAACACCGAGTGTCCCGCCACAAGACAAGAAGAGACCCGTTTTCCCCTCCTCATCTCAAGATGAGGATAAATTTCCCTGCTTCATTGGGAAAGGAATCCCAGTGTTCAAGTTGCACTTCAAGAAGAGGTGGTCTCAACTTGAAAGTCGACAAGAACTCCAGGGGTCATGCCACCATTTCAAAAGACCTTGATCTCACAATCCACTCCAGATACACTTATTTCCCCTGCACTGATTCGACTGTCACCCCGAGTATTGACTCAAAACACGATGGCAGGTGTGACAACCCTGTGGCCCTTGAGAGAAAGCCACAGATCCCTCTGTCAACTCGACAGGAAGCCTTCCACTGCATTTCAAGCTCGAGGGGAACAAGAATAGCACTTCTCCACATGAGACGAGGCCTGATTCCCCTGTGGAAACTCCAAGGGAACCCCGAGATCCATGTCGGCACAGGAGAGGAACACTGGGGTTCCAGCCTCGGCTCCATTGAGGACTTAGGATCCGGAACTGACTGGAGAGGAATTCCGAGAGGATGCTCACAACTCGCATGGATACTGGACTTTCCTGAGGCAACACGAGTGGGTCCCTGAGGTCCCCATCCTAACTCAAGAGGAACCCCAAATTTCCTCCCGCAACTCGAGAAAAACCAGGAGATTCTCCCCTCAATGCAAGATGAGGCCCTTTTCTGCTGCGGCGTCTTGAGAGAAATCCCATCTTTCCTCTTGAGCCTCGAAAGGGTCCTTGACACACTTGATACAACTCAGGAAGTTCCCCGACATATCCATCTCCACTTAAGAGGAACACCGAGTGTCCCACCTCAAGTCATGTTCACTTCAGCTGCTCAGTCATGTCCGACTCTTTGCGACCCCATGAATCGCAGCATGCCAGGCTTCCTTGTCCAACACCAACTTGCAGAGTTTACTCAGACTCACGTCCGTTGAGTCAGTGATGCCATCCAGCAATCTCATCCTCGGTCGTCCCCTTCTCCTTCTGTCCCCCATTCCCTTCCAGCATCAGAGTCTTTTCCAATGAGTCAACTCTTCACATGGGGTGGCCAAAGTGCTGGAGTTTCAGCTTTTGCATCATTCCTTACAAAGAAATCCCAGGGCTGCCTTCCTTCAGAATGGACTGGTTGGATCTCCTTGCAGTCCAAGGGACTCTCAAGAGTCTTCTCCAAAACCACAGTTCAAAAGCATCAATTCTTTGGCGCTCAGCCTTCTTCACAGTCCAACTCTCACATCCGTACATGATCACTGTAAAAACCATAGCCCTGACTAGGTGGACCTTAGTTGGCAAAGTAATATCTCTGCTTTTGCATATGCTATCTAGGTTGATCATAACTTTTCTTCTAAGGAGTAAGCGTCTTTTAATTTCATGGCTGCAATCACCATCTGCAGTGATTTTGGAGCCCCCCAAAATAAAGTCTGACACTGTTTCCACTGTTTCCCCATCTATTTCCCATGAAGTGATGGGACTGGAACCATGATCTTCATGTTCTGAATGTTGAGCTTTATGCCAACTTTTTTCACTCTCCACCTTCACTTTCATCAAGAGGCTGTTTAGCTCCTCTTCTCTTTCTGCCATAAGGGTGGTGTCATCTGCATATTTGAGGTTATTGATATTTCTCCCAGCAATCTTGAATGACAAAATGTGGTCCACTGGAGAAGGGAATGGCAAACCACTTAAGTATTCTTGCCTTGAGAACCCCATGAATAGTATGAAAAGGCTAAATAATAGAATACTGAAAAAGGAATTCCCCGGGCCAGTAGGTGCCCAATATGCTACTGGAGATTAGTGGAGAAATAACTCCAGAAAGAATGTAGGAATGAAGCCAAAGGAAACACAGTACCCAGTTGTGTATGTGACTGATGACAGAAGCAAGGTCCAATGCTGTAAAGAGCAATATTGCATAGGACCTGGAATATCAGGTCCATGAATCAAAGAAAATTGGAAATGGTCAAACAAATGATGGCAAGAGGGAACATAAACATTCTAGGAATCAGCGAACTAAAATGGACTAGAATGGGTGAATTTAACTCAGATGACCATTATGTCTACTACTGCAGGCAGGAATTCCTCAGAAGAAATGGAGTAGCCATGATGGTCAACAAAAGAGTCCAAAATGCAGTACTTGGATGCAATCTCAAAAATGACAGAATGATCTCTGTTGGTTTCCAAGGCAAACCATTCATTATCAAAGTTATCCAAGTCTATGCTCCAACGAGTAATGCTGAAGAAGCTGAAGTTGAATGGTTTTATGAAGACCTGCAAGACTTTTAGAACTAACACCCCAAAAAGATGTCCTTTTCGTTATAGGGGACTGGAATGCAAAAGTAGGAAGTCAAGAAACACCTGGAGTAACAGGCAAATTTGGCCTTGGAATGTGGAATGAAGCAGGGCAAAGACTAATAGAGTTTTGCATAGAAAATGCACTGGTTATAGCAAACACCCTCTTCCAACAACACAAGAGAAGACCCTACACATGGAAATCACCAGATGGTCAACACCGAAATCAGATTCATTATATTCATTGTAGCCAAAGATGGAGAAGCTCTATACAGTCAACAAAAACAACACCAGGAGCTGACTGTGGCTCAGATCATGAACTCCTTATTACGAAATTCAGACTCAAATAGAAGACAGTAGCGAAAATCGCTAGACCATTCATGTATGACCTAAATTAAATCCCTTATGATTATACAGTGGAAGTGAGAAATAGACTTAAGGGCCTAGATCTGATAAATACAGTGCCTGATAACTATGGAATGAGGTTCATGACACTGTACAGGAAAGAGGGATCATGATCATCCTCATGGAAAAGAAATACAAAAAAGCAAAATGACTGTCTGAGTAGCCGTTAAAAATAGCTGTGAAAAGAAAAGTGAAAAACCAAGGAGAAAAGAAAAGATATAAAAATTTGAATTCAGAGTTCCAAAGAATAGCAAGAAGAGATAAGAAAGCCTTCTTCAGTGATCAATGCAAAGAAATAGAGGAAAACAGCAGAATGGGAAAGACTAGAGATTTCTTCAAGAAAATTAGAGATGCCAAGGGAACATTTCATGCAAAGATGGGCTCGATAAAGGGCAGAAATGATCTGGATCTAAAGAAGGAGAAGATATTAAGAAGAGGTGGAAAGAATACACAGAAGAACTGTACAAAAAAGATCTTCATGACCCATATAATCATGATGGTGTGATCACTCATCTAGAGCCAGACATCCTGGAATGTGAAGTCAAGTGTACCTTGGAAAGAATCTCTATGAACAAAGCTAGTGGAGGTGATAGAACTCCAGTTGAGCTGCTTCAAATCTTGAAAGATGATGCTGTGAAAGTGCTGCACTCAATATGCCAGCAAATTTGGAAAACTCAGCAGTGGCCACAGGACTTGAAAAGGTCAGTTTTCATTCCAATTCCAAATAAAAACAATGCCAAAGAATGCTCAAACTACCGCTCAATTGCACTCATCTCACATGCTAGTAAAGTAATGCTCAAAATTCTCCAAACCAGGACTCAGCAATACTTGAACCATGAAATTTCTGATGTTCAAGCTGGTTTTAGAAAAGGTAGAGGAACCAGAGAACAAATTGCCACATTCCGCTGGATCATGGAAAAAGCAAGAGAGTTCCAGAAAACATCTATTTCTGCTTTATCGACTATGCCAAAGCCTTTGACTGTGTGGATCACAATAAACTGTGGAAAATTCTGAGAGAGATGGGCATACCAGACCACCTGACCTGCCTCTTGAGAAATCTGTATGCAGTTAAGGAAGCATCAGTTAGAACTGGACATGGAACAACACAGTGGCTCCAAATAGGAAAAGGAGTACTTCAAGCGAAGAAAAGCCCTGTTTTTCCCTCCTCATCTCGAGATGAGTGACCCTTACCCTGCTTCATCAGGAAAGGAAACCCGGCTTTCCCGTTGCACCTCAAGAGGAGGCGGTCTCCACTTGAAAGTCGACAGGAACTCCAGCGGTCGTGCCACCATTATAAAATACCCCAATGTCACATTCCACTCCAGAGACACCTGATTCTCCTGCACTGCCCCTACTGTCACCCCGAGTATCGAATCAGAAAACGATAGCAGGTGTGATGGCCCTGTGACACCTCGAGAGAAAGCCACTGATCCCTATGTCAATTTGACAGGAAGCCTGGGACTACTTTTCCAGCTTGAGAGGAACATAGACTTGCATGACTCCACACAAGATGAGGCCTGACTCCCCTGTGTAAACTCCAAGGGAACCTCGAGATCCATGTTAGCACTGGAGAGGATCCCTGAGGTTCCGGCCTCAGCTCCAGATTAAGACCTAGGAACGGGCACTGACCTGAGAAAATCCAGAGAGGCCGCTTGCAACACGGATGGAGACTGGACTTACCTCAGGCAACAGGAGCAGGTCCCTGAGGTCCCCATATTAATTCGAGAGGAAATCCAAGTTTCATGCCACAACTCAAGAAAAATCAGGGGATTCTCCCCACAACGCGAGATGAGGCCCTTTTCTGCTGCAGCATCTCGAGAGAAATCCCACCTTTCCTCTTGAGCCTTGAAAGGGTCCTTGACACCCTTGATGCAACTCAAGAAGTTCCCTGACATACCCGTCTCCACTCGAGAGGAACATCAGGGTCCCGCCACAAGTCAAGAAGAGCCCCATTTTTCCCTCTTCATCTGGAGATGAGGGTCCATTTCCCTGCTTTGTCGGGAAAGAAATCCTGGCGTTGCCAACGCACCTCAAGAGGAGGCAGTCTCAGCTTGAAAGTCGAGAGGAACTCCAGGGGTCCTGCCATCATTCCAAAAGACCCCGATGTCCCAATCCACTCCAGATACACCTGATTCCCCTGCACTGCCTCTACTGTCACCCCACGTATCGACTCAAAACGCGATGGGAGGTGTGATAGCCCTGAGGCACCTTGAGAGAAAGCCACAGATCCCTATGTCAACTCGACAGGAAGCCTGACACTACTTTTCCAGCTCGAGAGGAACATGGACTTGAATGTCTCTAAAAGAGACGAGGCCTGACTCCCCTGTTGAAACCCCAAGGGAACCCCAAAATCCATGTCAGCACTGGATAGGAACCCTGAGCTTCCGGCTTCAGCTCCACATGAAGACCTAGGACTTGGTGCCAGGAGCCAGCATGCAAGATCCCACCCGTGACAAAGTCATGTGGAGAGACCTGATGGGGCAAGTCAAGTCAGGTCTCAAGGTGTGCTCTGCCAGAGCATCTGCCCCGAAACCAAAATCTTTCCGTTTACTGTCTGCTATACTATATTCTTCTGACATTACAGGGGGCTATCCCCGACCACCTTTCTTTGGAAAAAGTTAACTTAGAGCTCCAACTGGTCTGCTGTATATGAAAGGAGTGTCTCAGCTCAAATCCCTCTGATGGCTCTCTAACTTGCCTGACAATTAGAGACTTTTACAATTTGTGATTGTTTACAGCATCCCAACCACGAGAGGCACGAAGCTTAAAACATCTTAAAGATATAGAGCTTTTTCTAAAGAGCTAAGAATTATATTGGTGATGGGTTTCACTGTTGAGTCAATGACTGCTGCCAGGCCTCCATATCCTTTATCTTTTAGGCACCTGGGAGGATATTAATCAATGTAATCAGGATGCAGAAATAGGAATATAGTAGACTTGCTGTTAGCAATACTAGACTTTTGAGTTAATAAATTTTCTCTTTGTTATAAATCACTGTACTCCTCTTTCCTTGTTATAAATTGTTGTGTCCTTGCTATGTAAGAATGTAACTTTATTTAGTGCTTTCTGAGAGTGGCACCAGATATTGGAAAACAACACTATTAAGGCAAATAAGTTTTCTGGTTGACAGACCCTTATCAGAAAAGGGTTGTAAAATGCTAATAGGCCTTCTGGCCAGAAGATGATGTAAATCACCTAAAAGTTGTGTATACAGCTAGGTATGCAGAGAGAAAGCCTGGTGTCAATAAGAGTCAGGGCTGCTTACACTGCATAATTTTGTATTATCCATTAATCTCTATGTAAAACCAAAAATATAAAAAGCTTTTCTGGACAATAAAGGATGAACCAGTCACTAGAAAGACTGGTTTCCCCCATGTGATCTTTTATCTCTTCTTTTCTGGCTGAATTCCCATCTGGACCATGGAGGCTCGCCATGTCTATTTACTTTCCCTGGCTTCTAAGACCCACACGAGAGGGAGCTCAATGGTGGGGGGCACTCTCTGCTATTCAAGTGGGTGCCAGTGGCTGAACATAGGTGGTGCAAGTTTCTTGTCTTGAGACTTTATTATCTTTCCACGTAAACCAAGTTATTCAGCATCTTTTCTCTACTAAATTTTCCTACTATACTATTCTTTCCTAATCTTATATTTTTAATTAACTAGTCCTTTCCCAGACGCCAACTCCGTCCCCACTTCAAATTACCCTGGATCCACCAGGGCTGGACCCTGACAAGTGGTGCCCGGAACAGGCTATTCGAAGGTAGGTCTCAGAAGTGCTCAGTAATTTGGGACGGATAGGACACCACCCGTGTTCCTAGGACGCCCCTGACTAAGATAGGTAGTGTTAGAAGGAATAGGAAGTATTTTAAGGGTTGACAGAAACCAACAGGTTGAAAGAAACCGCCCCCTCCCCCCCTTAGTGAAGGGTAGACGGGTTGAAAGAAACCCCCGTTGGCAAGGGTAGGAACCTTGACAAGGCAGACTTTCTACGGGTTGAAAGAAATCCCCCTTTCCAAAGCTAAAAACCTCGACAAGGCAGACTTTTCTATTAGACTTAATTTTCTGACATGGGTAACAGTGAGTCAAAAGAATGACAACTCTTTATAGAAGCAATCTTTTAATTAATCAAGAGCAAATAATTAAGAGGAATTAAAGTTAAGAAAGCCAATATTCAATCACTTTTTACATTTGTATAAGAACAGTGCCCTTGGTTTTCAAAAGAGGGCACTGTTAATTTAGATACTTGGGTGAAGGTGCAAAAACAGATAAAAACTTACTATACTTTGCATGAACCAAAAAAAGTTCCTAAGATGCTTTTGCTTTGTGGAATATGATTAGAAATGTTCTGGACACCTGTCATGAGGCTGTTAGATAGCCTATGGGAGAGGCTATAGCGGTGGATGATAGTGGGTCTCCACCTTCTACGCAGATCATATTTTCTGCCATTGACAAACAAAAAGAGGGAAACTGTGCTCTATCTCCAGAGGAAGGTGAGGGTTTACAGGATGCTGTAGCCAGGCTCCCTTGTGAGCCCCCTCACCAGGAAAGTGGACTTGTATGCCTCCACACAAGAAGAGGCCTGACTCCCCTGTTGAAACTCCATGGGAACTCCAATACCCATGTCAGCCCTGGAGAGGAACCCTGAGGTTCCAGCCTCAACTCCAGATGAGGACCTAGGCCCTGGCACCAACTAGAGAGGAATCCCAAGAAGCCCCTCGCAACTCGCATGGAGACTTGACTTTCCTGAGGCAACATGACCGGTTCCCTGAGGTCCCCATCGTATCTCCAAAGGAACACCTAGTTTCCTGCCACAACTCGAGAAAAACCAGGAGGTTCTCACCTCAAAGCGTGATGAGGCCCTTTTCAGCTGCGGCCTCTCGAGAGAAACCCCACCTTCACTCTTGAGCCTCACAAGGGTTTTTGACACCCTTGATGCACCTCAAGAAGTTCCCCAACATACCCGTCTTCACTCAAGAGGAACATCAAGTGTCCCACCACAACTCAAGAAGAGCCCCGTTCTTCCCTCCTCATTTCAAGATGAGGGTCCATTTCCCTCTTGGTTGGGAAAGGAATCCCGGCATTCCCATGGCACCTCAAGAGGAGGTGGTCACAACCTGAAAATCGAGAGGAATTCCAGGGATCCTGCCACAATTCCAACAGACCTGATGTCCCAATCCACTCCAGATAAACCTTATTCCTTTGCACTGTCTCGACTGTCACCCCGAGTATTGACTCCAAACACGATGGCGGTTCTGACAGGCCTGAGGCACCTCAAGAGAAAGCCAGAGATCCCTATGTCAGCTCGGCAGGAAGCCTGAGACTACTGTTGAACAGCTCGAGAGGAGAGTGGACTTGCATGTCTCCACATGAAACAAGGCCTACCTCCTCTGTTGAAACTCCATGGGAACCCCAAGATTCATTTCAGCCCTGGAGAGGAAACCTGAGGTTCCGGCCTCAACTCCAGATGAGGACCTAGGCCCCGGCACCGACTGTAGAGGAATCCTGAGAAACCCCTCGCAACTCGCATGGAGTCTTGACTTTCCTGAGGCAACATGACCGGGTCCCTGAGGTCCCCGTCGTAACTCAAAATGAACCCCTAGTTACCTGTCACAACTCGAGTAAAAACAGGAGATTCTCCCCTTAATGGGAGACGCAACCCTTTTCCACTGCGGCCTCTCGAGAGAAATACCAGCTTCCCTCGTGAGCCTCGAAAGGTGCTTGACTTCCTCAACATACCCGTCTCCACTTGAGAGGAACACCAAGGGTCCCACCACAACTCAAAAAGAGCCCCATTTTTCCCTCCTCATCTCGAGATGAGGGTCCATTTCCCTGCTTCGTCGGGAAAGTTATCCTGGCATTCACTTCGCATTTCCAGAGGAGGCGGTCTCAACTTGAAAGTTGAGAGGAACTCCAGGGGTCATGCCACCATTCCAAAAGACCCCGATGTCCCAGTGCACTCCAGATACACCTGATTCCTCTGCACTGACTTGACTGTCATCCTGAGTATCGACTGAAAGCATGCTGGCAGGTGTGACAGCCCTGTGGCACCTCGAGAGAAAGGCACAGATCCCTATGTCAACTCGACAGGAAGCCTGACACTGCTTTTCCAGCTTGATAGGAAAGCAGACGTGCATGTCACCACATGAGACGAGGTCTGACTCCACTGTTGGAAATCCATAGGAACCCCGAGATCTATGTCAGCACTGGAAATGAATCCCGAGGTTCCAGCCTCAACTCTAGATGAAGTCCTGGGCCCCGGCACTGACTTTAGAGGAATCCTGAGATGCCCCCTCACAACTCGCATGGAGACTTGACTTTCCTGAGGCAACATGAGCTGGTCCCTGAGGTCCCCATCGTAACTCAAGAGGAACCGCAATTTTCCTGCCACAACTCAAGAAAAAAGAGAGATTCTCTCCTCAACGCGAGGTGAGGCCATTTTCCACTGCGGAGTCTCGAGAGAAATCCCTCCTTCCCTCTTGAGGCTCGCAAGGATCCTTGACACCCTTGATGCAACTCAAGAAGTTCCCCGACATATCCATCTCCACTAGAGAGGAACACCCAGGGTCCTGCCACAAGTATCTCGAGATGAGGCTCCCTTTCCTTGCTTCTTCGGGAAAGGAATCCCTGCATTCCCATCACACCTCAAGAGGAGGCATTCTCCACTTGAAACTCGAGAGGAATTCCTGGGTCCCAAGGTCAAGCCCTGGTGGATCCAGGGTAATTTGAAGCAGGGATGGTGTGGCGAGACAGTTATATAGATTTAGAGATATAAAGAGAGATTAGGAAAAAATAGTGTAGTGTGAAATTTAGAGGAGGAAAGAGGCTGTATTCCTTGGTTTACATAGAAAGCCACTAAAGCCCCTACACAAGGGACTTGTACCGTTTACGTAGGGCTTAGTTGCCCCCTTGAATAGCAGAGGGTGCCATGCCTTGGGCTCCCTTTCACGTGGGTTTTAGAAGCCCGGGCAAATAAGTAGAGACAGCTACCCTCTATGCCTCAGACGGGAATCAGCCAGAAATTGAGTAAGAAAGAAGAAGACACGGGGGAACCAATCTTTCCAGGAACTGGCCCATCATTTATTGTCTGGAAAAACTTTTATACTTCTGGTTGCACATAGAGATAAATGTAAAAAGCAAAGTTATGCAGCGTCTGCAGCTCTGACCCAGGCTTTCCTTTTGCATACCCATCTGTATACACAGGTCCTCAGTGATTTACATCATCTTCTGGCCAGGAGGCCTATTAGCATTTATGGCCCTTTTCTGTAAGGGTCCGTCAACAAGAAAACTTATTTGCCCTAAAAGTGTTGTTCTTAGTAAAGCCTGGTGCTACTCTCAGAAAGCACTAATTAAGGTTACATTTTTACATAGCAAGGACACAACAATTTATAACAAGGAAAGATGAGTACAGTGATTTATAACAAAGAGAATGTTCATTAACTCAAAAGTCTAATGTTGCTAACATCAAAACTACTATATTATTTTTTCTATATTCCAATTACATTGATTAATATCCTCCAGGTGCCTAAAAGATAAAGAATATGGAGGCCTGGCAGCAGTCATTAACTCAACAATGAAAACCCGTCACCAACATAATTCTTAGCTCTTTAGTAAAGGCTCTGTATCTTTAAGATGTTTTAAGCTGCATGCCTCTCATGGTTGAGGGGCTGTAAACAATCACATGTTGTAAAAGTATCTAACTGTCAGGCAAATTAGAAAGCTTTCAGAGGGGTTTGAGCTGAGACACTCCTTTTATATATAGGAGAATGTTAACTGGAGCTCTAAGTTAACTCTTTCCAGAGAAAGGTGGTCGGGGATAGCCCCCTGTTATGTCAGAAGAGTGGAAAGCACAGTACAAAAAAGCAGGCAGACTCTGGTTTTGGGAGTAGATGCTCAGAAAAATCCAGGGGTACCCCTGATGGCTGATCTCAGCCTTTGCTTTTTGCCAGGCCCCCCTTCCTCAAGACCTTTGCCACGGGCAGGATTCCCCTTGCTGGCTCCCAACATCTCCCCCTTTTTTATTTATTTTAACAGCTAGATGTAGTTCAGTTGCAAGCTTCTGAATGTTCTGTTCAAGAAGCCTAACAATATAAAGAGAAATAATTATAAGGAGAAATATTAGAGCACCCACAGCTGTACAGCTAAGAATAGTAGACAGAATATTTTCCCAGAAATGAAATTAGAGAATGTATGGAAAAAGTCATTTGCTACTCCTGCAGCAGTAAAATCTAATCGAGAGTGTTCCTTGGTCTGTATCTGATTATGAAGTTTCCCTAAATTTAAAGCCAATGTTGGAACTGTTCCATACACAGTATTAAAATATTGAGCAGTATGCACTTGTTGAGTCAATGTTATCACGGCCACAGTAACAGTAACACTAACAGTAACAGTAGTAGTTTCTGTTATTAAACCTGAATTCCCTAAGATTAGTAAGCTGACAATCCATCCTGATTGCATTAAATCTTGTAGTTGTTTTAACACATCTAGACCATAATTATAATACCAATAAGTAGTTACAGTTACAGACACCATAAGATAGGGTGGACGTTTTAACACCACAAAAGTACAAACATTATATTGAGGAGTTAAACAAGATGAAAGCATATATTATTCACAAGACATTACATTAGGTCCACCTGAATGATTCATATGTATATTAAGTCTTCCAGAGTCATTAGTGAAAAGAAAAACATAAGGAGAGGGCAGACAAGCCAAAATAGAATAACTAGAATTATTTTCTGGTCGGAGTTCATGCTGCAGCTGCCTCATCAGTCTCACCGGGATCTCGATGTTTATCTTGCCTCTCCTACCAGCAGACACCCGGGTGCCACCCTCGCCCCCTCGCTAAACCGGCCTCAGGCCCAGTGGCAGCCAAGCGAGCGCAGATGGACGCTGGTGGGGCCAACGGCTGTGAGCACAGTGCACTGAGTCCCAGCGGCCAGGCTGCCCCCTCCCCCGTGGCTTCCGGCGCGTGGCTGCTCCATGCAGCAGCAGCAGCACAGGCAGAGGAGTGCCCTTTCTCTTTCTTGTGGTCGCGGCAGTGGAGGAACCAGGTGCCTGGGGACTGCGACATGGCAAATCAGTCTGTCTGGGATCCAAATTGGTGAATCTGCATCTGTAGAAAAATACAAGCATATCCTCGACCGCCAGTTAATAATGGGTCAGGACCTTTCCATTGTCCAGAGAGGAGGTCCTTCCACTTTACCAATGGCTTTACATTTTGTTGCTCTGGACACCAGTGACAAAGCATTGCAGTTGTTCCAGATGAATCAGCATTTAAATTTTTTATTACAAACAGAGCATGTTGCAAGATTTGATGCGGAGAACTATACTTAAATTCCCATTCTTTTAATTTTTTGAATTTGTATTTAATGTTTGGTGAGCTCTTTATACTATAGCTTGTCCCTGGGGATTATAGGGGATGTCTGTTTTATGTTTTATTTGAAACTTTATACAAAATTTTTGGCACCTGGAATAGGGAACTGTTTGCATCTAACAGGGAAAATAACTGGGTGTCTTGATATAAAATTAAACAAAACATTGGAGGGTAAATGATGCAAAATTTGACCAAATAGTTTTTTATAGCAATCTGCCAATTTTCATCAAACATTAAAAGAGCATCAAGCTGGTCCTTGTTATGTGGAATTACAATTTCTGAGAGCCCTTTACCAAATAATTCAATGCTCCACTTTATTCTCCTTAATATCAAAGTACCTATCAACCCTAGATAAGAAGCCACTACTTTTTTAGCTTAAAGGGGAAGATGGACCCACTCTAGGGGGCCATTTTGCCATAAAACTAATTTTTTGTCTGGCTACCCCAATTATACCTATGGGGGTGTTATGGCAAAGGAATTGTCAAGCAGTTGTCAAGTTAATTTAAAAAAAAATTTAAATTTATGTTTTAACAACATAAATTTAGGGATATGTAAATTTAAGTCTAATGTTTAGGTCTCTGTATAAATTTAAATAATAAATGTATAACCTCCTTATCTCATTTAGGTATATGCAAAATTTATTTATATATGTATTTATATATGACAACAAGTATAAACTTATTGACAAATAATACATATATAAATCAATACCCTTGAATTAATCTTTATAATTAATATATTAATTAATATATATTACAGCAATACAACATGTACACAATACCAACCAACACAAACCAATGTACTGTAATAATATATGTCACACATATATAATATAATTATACAGTATATATAACATATCATCACAGCACACCAATCTTTACCAATTAATATCAGCCACATACACATTATATTACTGCAATATATATATTATGTATATAATATAATTATATAGTATATATAATATGCATATATAGTATATATATTAATTTATATATAAATTAATTAAGTATAGATTTATAAATATAATTAGGTATACCTTTATTATATTTTATTTATACCCATACCTAATTGGGCAAACTGTAATTAGGCAAATATATTTATATTGTATTTATAACAGTCTATAAAATATTGTTAATTGTACCACCTATTGATAACTAAGAAATTGAGAAAACCCTTCTCCGAGCAACTCCTAATTGAGACAACACGTCTTGCCTCCATAGGGTAAAGGGGAGCATAGGAACTACATAGGGTTGGAAAGATTCACAGGTATCTTCAAACCGCCAATCTAATATTTTTAAATTTTTAATTACTGTATTGGCTTGAGGGCAAATGAAACAAAATTTGACACCTGAAATCTATCAGGGCAACTTGCCAATCATCACTATTTTGTAAAAGACTTGCAGTTGATCCTCATTGAATGGAATTAATATATTTGTTACTTTAAAAAAAAAAAAAAGTTCCACACTTCTTTTTCTTCCTTTTAAAATTAATTGTGCCACCAAGCTGGGATAAGATATATTTTCTTGGGGTCACTGGTAGATGGAACCAATGGGCCTTTTTGTCACAAGCATCCTATAGGTGTATGTTTTGTGGCAAGAATAATTTAATCTCATCTTTTGGTAATATTAATCCTAATTAACTGATCATTTAAAGCCTCATCCACTTTAACAAAAGCCAACTCTGTCTTATTAGTCAACTTTCTCTTAGAACTGGGATTAGGATTGTTTTTTAAGCAATCAAAGAAAAGACTTTAAATCTGCAGTAGTCAGTTTTAAATGTGGGCATATCCAATTAATATCTCCTAATAATTTCTGGAAATCATTTAAAGTTAGTAAACAGTCTCTCCGCAGCTTCAAAAGGGCATTATCAGTTTTCAAAACTTTTGACAGATCTAAATATGAAAAGCAAGTAAAGAGGTGTTGCACAACATCTTTATAAGCTTCTCCAGTTATCTTTCCATAACCTAAATCTGGTCTATAGCTCTTTAGATGATAAGCAACCATCTGATCTTTGATTGAATACCTCCAGCAATGGAGAACTCACTACTCTTCAAGGTTCTAAACTCTCCCTCACCTTTTTCTCTGCAGCATCCCGACTCTGCATACCACTTTCTCTAATCCCACCAACCCATTTTCAGTAGTATGTGTTGGCCAGGAGCTGGGCCAGTCTTTCCCAGCAATGCAAGAGACATCTGTTCTAGTGTCTAACAGCCATGACATTTTATATCCTTGAATTAAAAGTTCTTTTAAAGGACTAGAAGCGGTAATTTCCTGCACCCAAAAAGCTAGATCACTAGATTCAAACCCTCTGGGGCCCCTAGCTTGAGAAGTCAAGGTTTTTCTTGTCTGATAATAAGGTAAAAGCAAAAGCTGTGTTATTTTTTGACCTTTATTAATTTCCAAAGTTTTAATAGTCAGCGAGATTAAAACTTTAATTTCCTCAGTATAATCAGAATCTACTACACCAGGCACCACCAAAATTCCTTGAAAAGAAAGCGAGCTACGCCCTAGCTCAAGTGCAGAATGTCCTCAGGCAGAGGGTCAGCCACTCCCTTTGGAATCGGAGTAACTGGCATGTCAGGGGTTAATATTGTTGCAGTGGTGGAGCTGAGGTCCAGTCCTAAGCTACCTGGGGTTGATTGGCATGGATTGTTGTCTCTGTTTAGCAGGACATTGCCAGCGAAAATGCCCCATTTGGCCACAAGGGAAACATTTTTTTTATTTGTAGAACCTTTTTATTACGATTATTTTTCTTTCTTTCTTTTTTTTTTTTTTTTGTTTTGCTCAGGTGAGGCCCCCTGAGGGGATTTTCTCCAAGGAGCAGGCTCTGCATATTCTGCATGTGTCTGCTTTCAAAGTTACTTTGTTCAAAAACCTTTTATCTTTTTCAGTTTAGACAATGTTCTAGGAGGTTTTGGAGGCAAAGTGGGGAATTCCTAAGCCCTGGGGAGGCGCAAGTGTGGGTGGCGGAGGGGTGGTCGCCTTAAATCAGAAAGTGTTGGATAAATTTTTAAAGGTTTGTGTAAAGGGGGAGGGAGCTCGCCAGGGCATTCAGCTGCAGGGTTCTGTAAGCCCTCTCCTTCCTCAGGAGGTAAAGCACAGTCTCCCTCCTTTTATTTGTCAATGGCAGAAAATATTATCTGCGTAGAATGTGGAGACCCACCACCATCCACCGCTATAGCCTCTCCCATAGGCTATCTAACAGCATCATGATGGGGGTCCAGAACATTTCTAATCATATTCCACAGAGCAAAAGCATAATAAGTTTTTAGCTATTTCCCTACCTTTACAAAAGTATCTAAAAAAGGAATTGAACACTAACCTTTTTAACTTTAATTTGTCTTTTGTTTAACAGTCATAAAATTACTTCTATAAAAAGTTGTCATTGTTTTGACTCATTGTTACCCGTGTCAGAGATTTGTATAGAGAAAGATTTTAGTCTTGTAAAGAAGGTTTTGTTTCAACATTTGTAAAGGAGGTTTCTTTTCAACTCTTGGAAAGCAGGTTTGTTTCAACCCTTAGAAAGCAGGTTTGTTTCAACCCTTAGAAAGCAGGTTTGTTTCAGCCCTTAAACTGGGTTTCTTTCAACCCTTCAGCTGGGTTTCTTTCAACCCAAAACTTCCTACCCGTCTTTCCCTACCTGTCTTATGCAGGGGGGTCCGTGACACCCTGAGTGGTATCCTAGACGTCCCAAAAACTGTGCACTGGGGAAGACCTACCTTCGAATAGCCTGTTCTGGGGGACACTTACTGGGGTCCAGCCCCAGTGGATCCAGGGTAATTTGAAGCAGGGAAGGCGTGGTGAAAGATATATATATATTTAGAGATATAAAGAGAGATTAGGAAAGAATAGTGTAGTGCGAAATTTAGAGGAAGAAAGAGGCTGTATTCCTTGGTTTACATAGAAAGCCACTAAAGCCCCAAAACAAGGGACTTGAACCGTCTATGTAGGGCTTAGTCGCCCCCTTGAATAGTGGAGGGTGCCACGCCTTGGGCTCCTTCTCACGTGGGTCTTAGAAGCCTGGGCAAATAAGTAGAGACAGCTAGCCTCTATGCCCCAGATGAGAATCAGCCAGAAAATAGAATAAGAAAGAAAAGAAGACATGGGGGATCCAATCTTTCCAGGAACTGGCCCATCCTTTATTGTCTGGAAAAACTTTAATAATTTTAGTTGCACATAGAGATAAATGTAAAAAGCAAAGTCATGCAGCTCTGACCCAGGCTTTCCTTTTGCATACTCATATGTATACACAGGTCCTCAGTGATTTACATCATCTTCTGGCCAGGAGGCCTATTAGCATTTATGGCTCTTTTCTGTAAGGGTCTGTCAACCAGAAAATTTATTTGCCCCAAAAGTATTGTTCTTACTAAAGTCTGGTGCTACCCTCAGAAAGCACTAATTAAGGTTACGTTCTTACATAGCAAGGACAGAATAATTTATATTAAGGAAAGAGGAGTACAGTGATTTATAACAAAGAGAAAGTTCATTAACTCAAAAGTCTAGTGTTGCTAACATCAAAACTACTATATTATATTTTCTATATCCCAATTACATTGATTAATATCCTCCAGGTGCCTAAAAGATAAAGAATATGGAAGCCTGACAGCAGTCATTGACTCAACAATGAAAACCCATCAGCAATATAATTCTTAGCTCTTTAGTAAAGGCTCTATATCTTTAAGATGTTTTAAGCTGCGTGCCTCTTGCCTTTGAGAGGCTGTAAAAAGTCACAAGGTGTTAAAGTCTCTAACTATCAGGCAAGTTAGAAAGCCATTAGAGGGCTTTGAGCCGAGACATTCCTTTTATATGCAGGAGACTGTTAACTGGAGCTCTAAGTTAACTCTTTCCAGAGAAAGGTGGTCATAGATAGCTCCCTGTTATGTCAGAAGAGTGGAAAGCGCAGTACAATAAATCAGGCAGACTCTGGTTTTGGGAGTAGATGCTCAGGAAAATACAGGAGTACCCCTGAGGGCTGATATCAGCCTTTTTTTTTTTCCAGGACCCCTTCCTCATGACCTTTGCCGTGGGTGGGATTCCCCATGCTGGCTCCCAACACCAGGGGTCGTGCCATAATTCCAAAAGACCCTGATGTCCCAAACCACTCCAGATAAACCTGATTCCCCTGCACTGACTTGACTTGAGTATCGACTTAAAACACGATGACAGGTTGACAACCCTGTGGCACCTTGAGAGAAGGCCACAGATTCCTATGTCAACTCGACAGGAAGCCTGAAACATTTACAGCTCAAGAGGAAAGTGGACGTGATTGTCTCCACGCAAGTTGAGGCCTGACCCCCCTGTTGAAACTCCATAGGAATCCTGAGATCCATGTCAGCACTAGAGAGGAAACCTGAAGTTCCGGCCTCAACTAGAGGAGAACCACGGTCTTGGCACCAACTGGAGAGGAATACCGAGAGGCCCCTCCAAATCGCGTGGAGACTTGACTTTCATGAGGCAACATGAGCAAGTCCCTGAAGTCCCCATCGTAACTCAAGAGGAACCCCAAGTTTCCTGCTGCAACTTGAGAAAAACCAGGAGATTCTCCCTTCAGTGCGAGTTGAGGCCGTTTTCTGCTGCGGCATATCGAGAGAAATCCCACCTTCCCTCTGGAACATTGAAAGGTCCTTGACAACCTTGTTGCAACTCAAGAAGTTCCCCGACATACCCATCTCCACTCGAGTAAAACACCAAAGGTCTCACCACAATTCAAGAAGAGCCCCATTTTTCGCTCCTCATCTTGAGATGAGGGTCCATTTCCTTGCTTCTTTGTGAAAGAAATCCCAGCATTCCCGTTGCACCTCAAGAGGAAGTGGTCTCAACTTTAAATTCGAGAGTAACTCCAGGGGTCGTGCCACAATTCCAAAACAACCCGATGTCCCAACCCACTCCAGACACACCTGATTCCCCTGCACTGACTCAATTGCCACCTGAGTATCAACTCCCAACACGATGGCAAGTGTGACATTGTTGTAGCATCTCGAGAAAAAGTCACAGATCCCTATGTCAAGTCGACAGGAAGCCTGACACTACTTTTTCAGCTTGAGAGGAAAGGGGACGCCCATGTCTCCACACGAGATTAGGCCTGACCCCCCCCCCAATGAAACTCCGTAGGAACCCCTAGATCCATGTCAGCACCGGAGAGGAAACCTGAGGTTCTGGCCTCACCTCCAGATGAGGACCTTGGCCCCGGGACCGAATGAAGAGGAATCCCGAGAGGACCCTCGCAACTCACACGGAGACTGGACATTCCTGAGGCCACACAAGCGGGTCTCTGAGGTCCCCGTCATAAATCAAGAGGAACCCCAAGTTTGCTGCCGCAACTCGAGAAAAACCAGGAGATTCTCCACTCACGGCGAAATGAGGCCCTTTTCCACTGAGGCGTCTTGAGAGAAATCCCACCTTTCTTCGTGAGCCTTGAAAGTGTCCTTGACACCCTTGATGCAACTCAAGAAGTTTTCAGACATACCCGTCTCACTCAAGAGGAACACCGAGGGTCCCACCACAACTCAAGAAGAGCCCCATTTTTCCCTCGTCATCTTGAGATGAAGGTCCATTTTCCTGCTTTATCGGGAAAGGTATACTGGCTTTCCCGTGACACCTGAGGAGGAGGCGGACTCAATGTGAAACTCGAGAGAAACTCCAGGGTTCATGCCACAATCCAGAAGACCCAGATGTCCCAATCCACTCCAGATACATCTGATTCCCCTGCACTGACTCGACTGTCACCCCGAGTATCACCTCAAAACACGATGGCAGTTGTGACAGCCCCGTGACATCTCAAGAGAAAGCCACCTATTCCTATGTCAAGTCGACAAGAAGCCTGACACAACTTTTTCAGCTCGAGAGGAAAGCGGACATGCATGTCTCCACACGAGACAAAGACTGACTCCCCTGTGGAAACTCC
>NW_024070193.1:0-31174 GCF_014754425.2 Oryx dammah
GGGGACAACAGAGGAAGAGATGGTTGGGTGGCATCGCCAACTCAACGGACAGCAGTTTGAGCAATCTCCAAGGGGATGGTGAAGGACAGGGATTCCTGGCGTGCTGCAGTCCATGAGGTCACAAAGACTCAGACACAACTTAGCAACTGAACAGCAACAACAGCATGAGAGTAAATGTTTCTTGTCAGATCTGCAGCTGGTGTGCACAAACAGGTTTAGAACACTCTCCAGCATAGACCGTCTCTAAGTCTGATTAAGTGTGTCACAAGTGCATGAATCCAAAGGTAATGTATTCATTCCAGGATGGAATACCATGTTACTTTGAACAGTCTGTAAAACTTACACAGAGTCTAATCCACTCAAGATTCAAATAATAAAACATTTACCTGAAATTTAAAGCCTCTTGGAAAGTTGTGTTCTATCTATGAAAACATTTCATAGATTTCTTTTCATAATCATTTTTCACAGTGATAACACTTTTACCTCCTCAGTTGCTGATGTTATTACCAAGATAAGCTTGTCCTCGTGGGTGTGGGAGATGAAGTCGATCCATTGTGATTGTTCTCTGGTCTAATGACTCTCGCAATTTCTAACTATGTTCTACATCCACAATATTTCTTTTTATATCCATCAAAATCTACTTCTCAGATCTTCATGTACACCAAATAATAGATACACCTGGTAAGTTCAGATTGTATTAAACACTCTTTCCATAGTTTTTTCCATGTCAATCGGATCAGAACACAGTGAAGCAAGGAGAAGAGTTGAAATTTTAAACTATTTTTAAGGCCTCTAAAAAAAATTAGACAGAAATCCTTGCCTTTACTGGTCTATACAAACGAATCACAATGTGCCTTTTTCATGAAATTACAACAATTCACCAACTAGAGTTGCAACAAGTTGGAGTTATGCTTGGAATGATTTGAGTTGAAACAGTTTGGATGTGGGCATATGAGGATATATAGGATGATACATATTTAAGGAGGTATCAACAAGTATGAATCCATAAATTGATAGGCTATACTTTGTAAACAAAGATGAAACATCTAACTTGTTTTCACTATCTGACCCTTCCAGAATTTGCCATCATCTACTGACTCCCCCGTAGACTTGGTTTATTGCCACCAGATTAAAACTAGGAATCATGGTTAGATTTGTTCTCTTTATTTTGAGATTGTTTGTGTTTCTCTCTCCTATATGATCTTATAAATGTCACTATCTGTATCACCTAATTTGTCTATAAGGTTCTCTCTTGCATTTTCCACTGTGTAACCATCTTCCACGTATACAGATATTTATATGTCTGTGTATATAAATATCTGTGTCTATATGTATCTATAATAGATATTTATATCTGTATGTACATATTTATGTCTATATGTACATAGATATTTATATGTCTATGTATGTCTCTATATATCTAAGTATTTAAATATCTATATATCTATGCATATAGACATTTATATATCTATGTATCTAGACATTTATATCTCTATCTATCTGGACATTTATATATCTCTGTACCTAGACATTTATAATTATGTACACTTATGTATACACACATAGATGTTTTACCAGCGTAACAGGGCCTGGCGAAAAGGGAACACTCCTACAAAAAGGTTCAGACACGACTTGGCGATTGAATAACGAAAATACATTAGGTTCAACTGCCACCAACAACACATAGTATATC
Organism: Oryx dammah; assembly: GCF_014754425.2. NCBI lineage: Eukaryota > Metazoa > Chordata > Mammalia > Artiodactyla > Bovidae > Oryx > Oryx dammah. The sequence continues at coordinate 1,694 of NW_024070193.1, forward strand.
AATGTTACTACAGTAAAAAATAAAGATTAATTTAAAAAATAATGCTCAGGGGGACTTCCCTGCAATCCAGTGGTTAAGATTCTGTGTTTCCAAAGCAGGGGGCGAGGGTTTGAGCCTTGGTCAGGGAATTAAGATCCCACAAGCTGCATGGCACGGCCAATAAATAAATAAAATTATTAAAATGAATAAATAAGAATGTTCAAGAAGAACACAAGCTTTGGGGTGTTTCTTCAAGTACATTCCGTATTACAGTCCTGAGTTAAAACTCAAAAGCTTTCATTTCCAAGGTAATCACAAGTGGGCATGAAAAAAATCCTGCCACCTTGTGGCCATACCCTGCAATAGCAACCTCAAGAGTTTTGCTTCTAAATACCCCTTTGTTGTTCAGTCCCCAGGTCGTGTCGCACACTCTGCGACCCCACGGACCGCATGCCCCCCAGGCCTCCCTGTCCTTCACCATCTCCCAGAGCGTGCTCAAACTCATGTCCATCGAGTCGGTGATGCCATCCAACCATCTCATCCTGTCGTCCCTTCTCTTCCCTTACCACACCTCAATCCACAGTGGGGCTGGGGCTGACTGCACAGCTCACCCCACGAAGTGTTTGGGGCAGATCCCACACCTCACCCCACGATGAGGTCGACCCTGACCTCACCCCATGGTGGAGCTAGGGCTGATCCCACTACTAACCTCCCGGTGGGGCTGGCCCCACACCTCACCCCAAGTGGATCTCGGGCTGATCCCATACCTTAATACACGTGGCAGGTGGGGCTGAACCCATACCACACCCCACGGTGGAGCTAGGGCTGACCCCACACCTCACCCCATGCTGGGGAAGACCCGACATGTCACCACATGTGGGGTTGACCCCACACCTCACCCCATGGAGGACTTGGGTCTGACCCAGCACCTCAGCCCCGTAGTGGAGTAGGGGCTGAACCCACAGCTCAGCCAAGGTAGACCCAGAGATGACCCCACAACTCACCCCATGGTTGATTTGGGGCTGAAACAACAGCACATCCCATGGAGGAATTGGGGAATGACCCACGCCTCACCCTGTGGTAGAGCCAGGGCTGCCCCACGCCTCACCCCACGGTGGAGCTGGGGCTGCCCCACGCCTCACCCTGTGGTGGAAATGAGCTGACCCCACACCTCCACTCAGTCTCCACCTAGAGATGACCCTCTACATCCCTCAGGTAGAAAATGGACGAACTGCACGACTCGTCTCAGAGAGCCTGGGTCTCAGCCCACAGCTCCCCTCAAGTGTAACAGAGCTTGTTCCCACACTTGAGTTCTTTGGCAGCTAGGAGTCATCCTAGAGCCCATCAGCACTGGGCGGAGCTGAAGAAGATCCCAGGGTGGATCCCACACATCGCCTCGTTTACACTGGAGTTTTGACCCCAGCACCTCAGGTTAACATGCGGTCGATCTCCCATCTCACCCTGTGCAGAACTGCAGTTGATCCCACCCCAGGCACGTCCCTCTCAGCAGCTGACTGACAGGAAATCCAGACGGGCCCATCCCTTGGCACTGTTCTTCAGTGGCAAAGTCACATCTGACTCTTTGGGACCCCATGGATTGTGGCGCATCAGGCTTCCCTGTCCTCCACTCTCTCTCGGAGTTTGCTTAAACTCTAGTCCATTGAGTTGGTGATGCCATCTAACCATCTCTTCCTCTATCCCTTATCATTTCCTGGCTTAAGTGACAAATGACGGGAGACTGACATTTTGTTACTGTGTCTGCCTCCCAAGACAGGCTTGGAGGTACCCAAGCGACACAGCTTTTATTTCAGGTGAGTCTGAAGGCGTAGCGTGAGGGGTGAGGGGCCCGTGCAGGCTCTGCCTCTGCTCCCTGCGCCTCCGTCTGCTCCTGGTCAGCCAGCAGGAGGCCCGCGTGCTACGTGAAGAAAAACAGCTGCTCCTCCCTGTCCTTGTCCATCAGCTCGTGCTTGGACTGCTCCTTGGTCTTCAGGGCAGGTGGCCGGGATCGGCACACTAGCCTCCTGCCCCGCTGCGGGGAGGGGATGCCGTGAGCCTGCACCCCGGCCTCACTGCACCCGGGCTGAGGGGTGAGTGGGGGTGGGGGAGGAGGGAGGCACCTGGAAACTCAGGAGACGCCAGGCTAAAGGGACGTGTCTCCCACCACAAGGGTCAGGAGAGACCCCGTGGGATCCACATCGGTCAGCCTCGGGACTCTTTAGGGACCACAAGTCCAGCAGGCCAGTGGCTACTCCGGCCCGTATGCTGTGGGTGGGGGGCGCAGCGGCTGGGGGACCCTCAGTGAGTGAGGGGTGACGGCCTTGGCCTGGGGTCTGGCTGGAATGTAGGTGGGACCCCAGGGGGGCACGGAGCTGTGGGCCAGTGCTCCTAGGGAGGGTTGGGAGGTTGCCCGGAGGAAGCAGGTCCTCGGAGGCGGGGGGGCAAGGCAGGCCTGAGAATGGGGACCCTGGCTCCACCCTGACATTGCTCTGGTGAGCCGTCTCCCCTCAGGACCCCAACAAGTGTGTCTACAAAAGTGAGTGAGGCCAGGCGGGTCGGCAGCCATGAGCCCTCCCAGCCACGCCCCCTCTACAGCGCCACGCCCCTCTACGCCGCCACGCCCCTCGGGGCCACCATGCGCCCGGGCCATGCCTCTTCGGGGCCTCACTTACCTTCTTCTTGACCTCGGCTTGGGCCCGCGCCTGTGCGCGCAGCAGTCGCTCCTCCTGCAGCTGTTTCTGCAACTTTGCCTTCTCTTCCCGGAGTCTGGGGGCAGGAAGGGCGAGGTTAACGACCAGAGGCCCAGAGAACGCCACCAGCTCCTCCCCACGCAGCCTCAGGCCTCAACACCGCTCTGCCCCACCTCCCTGCTGGCTCTGGCCCTGGTTGCTTGGGAGGGCCTGGCTCGAGGCTCATCTCCCGCCCCCCGCCCCCAGGAAGGTTCCTGGCTTCCCCTCCCTGGTCACTGATGCATCACCACCCTTGAAAGCCCAGGCCCCAGCAAGGTCAGTAGTCCCGAGTCCTCCTGTCTGTACTTGAGGCCACCAAACCTTTGTCCAGGGTCTGGGGACCCAGGGGGAGAGCCCTTGTGTGTGGGAAAGACGGCTGATCACAGATGGCCGTGCCTCAGAACTCTAGTGGGACCGAAAGACCCAGGTGACCAGGAACTGGCCTGCGCCCCACTGGGCCCATGGGGCACACCCTTTGCTGATTCCCCTTCATCAGCTCTCAGGCCGGCCCTTTCCCTCACCAGGCTTGCACAGTACAGCTCTTTGCCCAGAAAGTGCCTCTCACTGTCCCTTCTCCTTGGCGGCTGGGTGCGGGAGGTGGGGGGTCACCCATCACTTCACTCCTGGGATCCCTAAGGCTACCACATGCCTCGCCCAATGGAGGGACCTTCCCCACTGGGCTGAGCCTGTGGCCCCATCTGAACCCCAGATACCCCTCCCAGCGGGGAGCCCCAGGGCATGGCCCTGTCCTCAGGGCCAACCCAGAGCCGGTAGGGGTGTGCAGGGCCCCCCCACGCACCGGAGCCGCCTCTCCTTCTCCTTGGCTTTCTCAGCCTGCTCGATGCGGGCTGGGGGCACGCGCTCCAGGTTCTCAAGCAGCTCGTCCAGCTGGTGCTCGATGGTGGCCAGCATCTGTACGGTGCCCAGGCTGGATTCCTGCTGGCCACCCACGCAGTGCCGGTAGACGTCCAGCACCTTGCAGTTCAGACTCTCCAGCAGCTTGTCCTGTGAGGCGGGCAGGCCTCCCTCCAGCAGGGCCGCGCAGGCCCGGGCTGCCCCCACGCCTCGGCCAGCTGACCTCCCGGGGCTCTGCCAAGCTGGCAGGGGGTGCTCGGGAAGTCAGGGGGCACAGAGCTGGACACTCGGGCTTCTCTTGGGCAGAGGGCCTCACCTTGGGCCTCTGTGGTCAGCCAGATCCCGGGTCCCAGTGCCTACTAGGGCTCCTGCCTCGACCCGGGGTGCCCACTGAGGTCCTGTGACCTACTCTGCCCCTGCGATGCCCTCAGCTCCCCCCGGGACCACGTTCTGTGGCCTGCTTTCTATGGTGCTGGGCTAGATGACAACCCCCCCCCCCACCGCATCAGCCTGTTCTGATGTTCAGAAGACACAACACCCCTGTCCCCTGGGGTGGCCAAGAGGGCGGGGGAGGGGCAGGGGGCACAGGGCACAGCTGGCGCCCGATAGTCTGGGGGTAGATGCCAAGCCTGCTCTTGGGGCTCTGGGTACTTGGCCCAGTGCCTGGCAGGCAGGAGGCTCTCAACAGCAATCGAATGAACTAGGAAGCTGGGTGCAGGCCCCGGACCACTGGGCTCTGTGCTCTGAGTCCTCTCAGCCTCCCGGCCTGGCTGGGCACATGCCTGCCTGCCTGCCTGAAGGGTCACTTCCAGACACACTGTTTAAGAAGCAGATGAGTTCACGGAAGGAAGGAGGGATGGAGGAGGGGTGTTGGGGAGCTGCCCATTCATGGGGCGTGAACACATGGCTGGCTCTGATTTGGGGCCAAGGGCTTCGTCCAGCGGTGCCCGTGGGTCAAGCCCAGAGCCTGGCGAGTGGCAAGGACCATGGCAGCCCCGGAGAACCACGTGCCTCCGGGCTGGCTCTCCCTTGGTCTGGGCCCCTCTGGCGGGAATGACTCCACCCTCCACTGGGGCTGTGGCCACGTGCCCACCGCTGCCCTCCGCCCATCCTGGGGCCCTACCTCCTGATCACCCTTGAACTCGCCAAAATGGAAGACGCGGGCTTTGAGCTCCAGCTCGGCGGCCGTCTCCTCCTCCTTGGTGATGGACATCGTCAGCGTGGTAATCCACTGCTTCAGCTGGTTCACCTCCCGGTCCCTGAAGGGCACCAGCACCTCTGAGCCTGCTGGCCCTGCCGCATGCTGAGGGCCGAGCCCCAGCCTCAGAGGCCCTGGTGAGACGCAGAGGAAATCTAACATCTTAACAATCCATGCTACAAAAAAAGGGGGGGAACCACAATCTGCCTCATTGAGGTATATAATTCTCCATAAAATTCTTTTGAAATGTCCAATTTTTTTCATGACCATCATTCTTGCCCACCCCCTCCACTCCATCTCTCCTGGACATAAGCACGGAGCCCCGTGGCATCTGTCCCTCTGTGTCTGGCTCTTTCACCCGGCACTGTGTTTTCAGGTCTGTCTGTCCTGTAACGTGCCTGGTCAGAGCCTCGTTTCTGCTTACGACCACTGTGGACCACCATGTGGGAGACCAAGCTTTGCCAGAGTCATTCTTCAGTGGACATTAGGCAGTTTCTACCTTTAATCTCGTGGGAACAATGCTGCTGTGGACGTTCACTGGACGGGGTTTTGTGAGCCCAAGTTTTTAATCCTCTTAGGGGCTTCCCTGGTGGCTCAGCTGGTAAAGAATCTGCCTGCAACGCGGGAGACCTGGGTTCGATCCCTGGGTTGGGAAAATCCCCTGGAGAAGGGAGAGACTGAGGCTACCCACTCCAGTATTCTGGCCTAGAGAATTCCATGGACTGTATAGTCTACGAGGTTGCAAAGAGACCTGACTGCGCGACTTTCATTTTCACTAGGATACAAAGAGTCAGACACGACTGAGCGACTTTTGTTTTCACTAGGGTTAGGGCTGCAACAATCACCTTTTAAATGAAACTCCTTAAGTCTTTCATGCTCACGGCAGACATGCGTTGTCTGCTGGGGTTTCTGGAGCAGGAACCCTGGCTCTTACAGTTGGCATGGGTCTCGCCAGTATGGGCAGTGGCATGCCAGTCCTGACCAGAGTGAGCAGAACACTGGTCACTCAGCCAGCTGTGCCTGTGGGGTCTAGAGGTGCCCCGTTCCCTATGGTGGTTCTGAGGCTCCACCCAGGTGAACAGAACTATCGGCAAAGTGCCACGGAAGGGCAAAGTTGCTCTCTGTCACAAGCACGGGTGCCAGGGTGCAGGCCTCCGCCCCCTGGCAGCCCTCCAGGCTGCAGTCCCATGGCTGTGGGGCTGAGGCCAGGAGCCTGAGTGCGAGGTGGGTAGAACTGGCCCACCCAGACCTCCCAGGCTTTCAGAGGCGGGTGGCCAGGGGGACCACCTGCAGCTCACACACACCCTCCCTCCAGGCCTGGGCCCTTATGGGGGGCAAGCAGGTCACCCAGGATAGGAACAGAGGCCGGACCTCCCCTCAACCCTGAGTGCCCACTGCAGAGTCCTAGTGGTACATGACTGCCAAGAGTCCAGCCTGGCCCTTAGACCTTCCTCTACGTCCAGTGCCTGGACACGAGAGTGACCTTGCAGCCAGCACCCCTTTTACGTGGACCAGACGGGGGGTGATTTTGTTCTTCCATTTATTTCCCAGCTGCTTGGGGTAAAAAGATGCGTCTTCCCCACTGTATGTGTGCTCAGTCACATCCGACTCTTTTTGACCCCGTGGACTGGAGCCTGCAAGGCTGCTCTGTCCATGGGACTCTCCAGGCAAGAATACAGGAGTGGGTACCTGTTCCCTTCTCCAGGGGGTCTTCCCGACTCAGAGATCGAACCTGAGTCTGTTTTATCTCCTGCACTGGCAGGAAACACAGTCTTTCCTGAGAGCTCAGCTTTCAGCATTATTCTGGAAACTCTTGGTAGGAAATTATCCAAGGCAGGATGTCGGTCAACAGGCCATGAGCACACAAGCGGTCAAAGCTGTGGGCTGGCTCCACCTCAGGACCTTCACGCGTGCTTCCCTCTTCCCCCAAGACTCCCTGTGGTGCTCCGTCACTGAGGAAGTCCGTGGCTGAAAGGACACCTTCCCTGGGAGCCTCCCCTTCCCCCTCCCATCTGCCGCCAACCTCCACTTCACCCTGCTCATAGGACTCTCTACTCCCAGCATGTGTCACTACCCACAGGGCAAATCTGCGCACCTCTAAGTCGGCTCCCCTGGACTGCCAGCTCATGGGGCACGGTTTACTTTATTCATGAAGGGCCCAGACCCCGGCCTGATCCAGAATGGGTGCTTACTCAAGGTTCGGGAGTAAAGAGGTGATCCCCTGCTCCCAGCTGGCCTCACCTGGATCCAGACCCTGCCCAAACGGGCTCTGCAGGGCTTGGTGTCAACAATAAAACTGACGCCTCTTTCTGTTCCAGAAAACTTACTCTGAGCCGATGCTGGGCAGAAAACACTACATGACGAAGGCTGGAGAGTCAAGTAGCTTGGGCCATATCACTGCTATTAAATAACAAAGAACAGCACTAATCATTATAATCATTAGTGAAATAAATGTGCCTGTGGCTCAGACCTTCAGTCATGTCGGACTCTACGACCCCACGGACTGTAGCCCACCAGGCTCCTCTGTCCATGGGATTCTCCAGGCAAGAATACTGGAGTGGGTTGCCATTTCCTCCTCCAGGGGATCTTCCTGACCCAGGGCAGCTCCTGCATTGCAGGCAGATTCTTTACTGCTGAGTAAAATAAACATTACAAAACCACCTTGGGGGTGTCCGTGGAGATGCCCCCTTCCAACTACAGGCTGCTCCAGGGTTGGGAGAGGTCAGCCCCTCCGGGCTCCACCTGCCTGGCCCACTCTGAACCTCAGCTCCAGGCCCAAGAGGGCACGGCCTCTCCCCAGAGCCGGCAGAGCCAGCACCATGGACGGGGCAGGGTGGGCTGCCCAGCCGCGGAGCACTCCCTGAGACCTACATGCGGGTCTGAGTGTTCTTCAGGGTGAAGCTCAGCTCCTCCAGGGCCTCCTCCATCTCCTGGGTGTTCTGGACCAGGGACAGGTTCTGCTCCTCCAGCTTCGTGAAGATGTCGAGGAGCTGCTGCGGATCTGTGAAGTATAGCTCCAGCTCCTGCGAGCAGAGCCGGGTGAGGCCCCTGCTCAGTGAGCCCGGCCCTGCAGCCCGGCGGGAGCAGGCACTCACCTCCCCATCGTCGCTGTCGAGGTCGTCCTGCACAGGGAGGGTGGAGCTGGACCTGCGGGGACATGGGGTCGGGGCCTGGGGCACCTCCCCAACCAGCTCCCGTCCCATCCTCTGTCCCCCAGGCAGCCGAGGCCATGGCTCCAGCCTCCTCTCGGCCCCCAGTGGTCACACCACGCCCAGTCAGTCCCTCTCACTCTAGTTAGAATAAAGCGCAGCTCCCACCTCAAGGCTGCCAGCCCCAGCAGCTCCTTCCTGCAATCCAAGAGCCAACCCGACCTCAGACCCATGGCTCCCACTGCCAGGCCCCTCCCTGGTCCCTGCTCTTTCCCTCACACCTGGGCCGTCGCTGCCTGCTCCCTCCTTAGGACGTGTCATCACTGGCCCCTCTCACAGCTGCCGTGACACTCAGCCACACGTCAGGGCCTTGCTGGATACGCATGACCCGGCGGCCACAGGGAAGGCTGTGAGGGTCACAAGCACTGGGCGGGCCCGGCCAACCTCAGTCCTGCTCCCGTCACCCCTCCCAGCCTGCACCCTGGGTGGACACGCAGGCTCTGCCGCCCCCAGAGCTGGCGAGGCCGGCTTGCAGCGGCAGGAGGCTGAGCGAGACCTCAGAGACTCCAGCGCAGCCTTCCTGAAGTGCAGAGCTGGCATTACAGGGCCCCGAAGGCTAGCACACTCGCCAGGCCTGTGCCTCACCCTGTATGCACCTTGATTTCATTGTGCAGTCACTGAGTCATGTCCGACTCTTCACGACCCCATGGACTACAACCCACCAGGCTCCTCTGTCCACAGGATTTCTCAGGCAAGAACACTGGGGTGGGCTGCTATTTCCTCCTCCAGGGGATCTTCCCGAACCAGGCACTGAACCTGCATCTCTGCACAGGCAGGCGGATTTACCGCCTGAGCCACCCGGAGGCCCAGGCACACAGATGCCACTGAGTCGCCACAGGGCAAACCTGCCATTCAGAAAGCCAGTCACCTGCCCAGGTCACTCTTGGCCTGGAAGGTGCCCTTCTGAGACTCTTCCTTCCAAGAGGATGTAGGCTGGGGCCGGGCTGGACTTTAGCTCTGACTTTCCCTCTTGGCCAGGTGCCTCGTGCGGCCCACGGCCTGCCCGAATGTGCACAGTGGCCGTGGTCACGGGGCTGGCAGGCCGAGGTCCCAGACCCCTGCTCCCAGCGACCTTCCCTGCTGCCGGGAGCTCCAAGACTGAGGGCACCGCGCCAGAGGAGGCGCGCACATCCAACCCCAGAGCTGGAGACTGCAGCCCTGCCCGGAGGGATGACGGGGGCCAGAGCTAACCTCTGTGCACACCTGCCAACACTCCGAGTGCACCGCAGAAAAAGGCACAAGAGCCACGACCGAGCGTGTCGGCGCTGAGACTTCCTGGCCTCCCTGGGGTCCGGGGACTCGAAGCGAAGTGAGGGTGCAGCCCTGCTTGGCTGCCAGGCACCCTTGTCCCTCCGCACCTCGTGGGGAGCCCGCCCGGAGAGGCTGGGGTGCACAGTGACTGCACTGGAGGGGCGGGGGGCCCCGGAGGCGGCGGCGGGGCAGGCGTGTCCTGTGGTCAGTCATCACGGCATGTGGCGGGGGTGGGGGCGGGGGTGTCTGGGAGTCACAGGAAGACACTCAGGACAGGTCCCAGGGCGACTCGGTGGTCCCTGAGGAGGTGTTGCAGGGCTCCGGGGTGAGTCACCAGGGCTGGATCTGGTCGGTTGGTTTGTCCCTTACCATGTTTTGCATAAAACTTGAAAATAACTGTCACAATTAGAGTTTGGGGTATTTTATAGGAAAGTCCCGACTTCCTGCTTCCCTTTCAAGGCTCAGGGACTCTGTCAGCCCCCGGCTGGCACTCTGGACTCTGAGGGTCCAGGCAGGTGGGTCCTCTCACAAGCATCCCCCTACCTGCCTCCTCCATGCACCTTTGACTGTCCCAGCAGCACCCACGTGGGCCACCCCAAGCTCAAGTTCACCAAATCACATGAACCCGTCTGCTCAGGAAACACCTTGATTTTCAGGCTGGACGTGGCCCTTCCTCAGCCTCTCCTCTGTTCCAGGCACCCCAAGCTGGCGCCACTGGGGGCTGCTCCCCAACAGGCCAGTCTCCTCCACCTCCCCCTCCCCACGCCCACTCACCTTTTGGACTCCACCCCACTGGGCGCGCTGGGCGGGGTGCCCTGCTGCTGGCTGGCGCTGGTGGACAATGCCTGGTGCAGCCGCATCACTGGCAGGAGCTTGGCAGGCCTCCGGGGGCTCTGCCCCTCTGGGGGAAGCAGAGGGGGCTGTGCACCTGCCCACCCCCCACCCAGAGAGGGGTTCCTCCAGCCAGGGACCGCCACACACCTCTGGAGCTCAGCTTGCCCTTGGTCTCCAGTCCTGTGGGAAGACCAAGAGAGGCTCAGGGTCCCAGAAACTTGCCCAGGGTCTCCCCAAGCAAGTTTCTGGGACCCTGAGAACTGCTTGGAGAGCTGGCCGACCTCCCAGAGTGTGTGGGCTGAGCAGTAGGGGTTGCAGGGGCTCTGGGGGATGAGGAGGCCTGGAGAGGCCTGGGGGCTCTGGGGGCTGGGGAGGCCTGGGGGGCTCTGGGGGATGGGGAGGCCTGGAGGGGGGTGGGGCTCTGGGGGATGGAGAGGGCTGGCCAGTACACAGGTGCACCCGCCCCTCCCTGCTACCTTTGTCCCCCACCGAGGACAGCAGCAGGCTCTCCTTGAAGGCCTCCACCACCTCCTTGGCCTTTCTGAGAGCAGAGCGCTTCTTCTCCTGTTCCTCCAGCCACTCCCTGGGCGACAGCTTGTACAGGAAGTCCTTGTAGGCCTTGTACTGCTGCAGCATGTCCTCGAACTTGGAGATCTCGCTGCGCCCAGGAGGGGGCGGGCGAGGTCAGGCTGCACCCCTGGGCCCCTTGGAGGGGAGGCAACCTGGACCCTGCATGTGGGCGAGAGGACTGGCCTGCGGGCAGCACAGCTCAGTTCCCCAGGTCACCGCCACTCCCAAGGCAGAAGGGCCTCAGGGTGAGCCCTGCCCTGTGTCCTGGCCTCGGCCACCCGCAAGGCTGGGGCTCCTGGACAGGATCGGGGTGCAGAGCAGTGTGCCACATGGAGCCCCCTGGGCTCCAGGAGACACGGTAGGGCCAGTGTGCCCCCTGAACTCACCTCTTGATGTTCATGATCTGGGTGGTCAGCTCACGAATCTCCAGGATCTTCTCCATCTTGGCTTTAGACTCTTTGTCAGCCCTGGGGGAGGGAGGCAGAAGAGAAGGGGCTCAAGGGAGCGTCCACGCTGCCTTCGGTCAGGGGTGCAGGCAGTGGAGCTGCCAAGCAGGGGCCTGAACTGAGGGCAAGGGTCTGTCCACAGCCACTGCAGGCGGGATGGGGGAGTGGTAGGCGTGCAGGCCTGGGCCAGGCCCAGGCAGGGGCTCACATTCTCAGCGCCTGCACGGAGCTGCGGTCGTTCTCCCTGAGAAACTCATCGAACAGGGCTGCGTCCTTCTCCAGGAACTTCTCTGCCCGCTCCAGCTGGGCTTCCTCCTGGGCCGCCAGCCTCTCCAGGCGCTGGATCTCACTCCGCTTCATATCCAGGGCGTACTGAGGGCGGGAGCGGTGTCATGCGGGCCCCACAGGGACAGGGCGAGGGGCCCATGGGGCAGCCGGCCTACCTGGATGAGAAACATCTGCCGGTTCTGGTCCACATAGCTGTTGATGTTGCTGGGCTCCAGCTTCTTTTCTGCAGTGAAAGGCACGAGGCATCTGGGGGTGGGCGGGCAGTGGGAGCAAACCCCCCAGGCGGTGGCCAGGGACCAGCGAGCCAGGCAGTACGCTACGCCCACCCTGAGGCCTGGGTCACAACAGGGACTACAACGGAGTGAGCTCTGCCTCCAGGCTGTGCAGATACAGAGCAGTCTCCATGGCTGGAGTCTGGCCAGATGGGAAGCCCTTCCTTGGGTCTGACGAGTTGCTCTTGCTTGTAGCACCCTTCTCCCTAGAATGAGGCTCTGGACACCCCACCCTGGAAGTTTCACCTGGCTAGATGTCATGATGAAAGGTCTACTGGCCAGGACAGTAACAGGATGGGGTGGTGAGAGAGAAAACAAGGCAGCAAGATCTCTGGTTGGGGCGCCCTGAGCCTCCAGCAAGGATTCCCAGGTGGCTGGGAAGGAGATGCCAAGGCAGGAGATGCAAGAGACAGGTGTGATCCCTGGGTTGGGAGGATCCCCTGGAAAAGGAAATGGCAACCCACTCCAGTGTTCTTGCTGGGAAATCCCATGGACAGAGGAGCCTGGCGGGCCACAGTCTGCAGGGTCACAAAGAGTCGGACACAACCGAGCATCTGAGCACACGCACAAGCCTCCAGAGGCTAAGTCCACCCTGGCAGGGTTCAGCCAGGTGGGAGGAAGCTGGCGTGGGTATCAGGGCCGCCTTCTGGAGTGCAAGCAGCGAGGCGTCGCAGTTGGGGTCAAGGCCCACGGGGCCTCTTTCCTGGCCTTTCTGAGAGCACGAGCTGGGGCACCCCCGCTGTGGATGCAACCGTGGGCTCTCGGCCTTGTCCCTCAAACCCGCTCCTTTCCAGAAGAACATGCTGCGGTCCAGGAGGCCTGTTTTAAGTCGAGACGCCTGGCCTGGCCGTCCTGAACTCCTCAAGGAAGTCAGACCTGCTGGGTCCAGTCTGGCCCACTTGGATGCCCCCTGCTCCTCCTGGGTTTTAGCAAAAACAGGCAGTGGCGGCAGAGATAAGACACAGGCAGAGCTCCACACTCGACAGGGCTTCCCACCCACATAACAAGCCTCGGTGTCGGGGCGGAGGCTGGGGTCTCTCCATGCTCACATTCAGGACCCATACAGCCCAAGGGGCCCAAGGACTTCCCTGCTGGTCAGACGGTAAAGCGTCTGTCTACAATCTGGAGACCCGGGTGCGATCCCTGGGTTGGGAAGATCCTTTGGAGAAGGAAACGGCAACCCACTCCAGTACTATTGCCTGGAAAATCCCATAGACAGAGGAGCCTGGTGGGCTACAGTCCACGGGGTCGCAAGGAATCGGACACGACTGAGCGACTTCACGTTCACGTTCACATAGCCCAAGGGGTCCAGGACACTGACCTCAACTGGTTCTTTCAAGCTTATTGGTTTATACTCCATCGTTAGAACACTGATACATATGTTCAGTAATTCAGACTTCCTTGTTTTGTCCCGCCACCCCCCACCACACACACACACACACACCACACCACAACCCTGCATGGCTCAAGCCTGTTAAAAGCGCTGCTCGTACAGGAAGGGCAAAGGTGGGCCTGGGGACCAGGCTGGGGACTGGGGCTGGGGACCGCGGGGCGGGGAGGCAGAGCGAGGGACGGGGGGCACCTCGGGTCACGGCGAGCTTCCAGGCCACCTGCTCGTGGAAGCTACACAGCTGCTCAGCCCGCTCCTCCTGGTCCCCTGTCTCGTCCTCCAGCTGCAGCTCGCGGCGCAAGCTGGTGCGCTTGGCAGACACCTTAGACGAGTAGGTCATCTTCTCATGCACCCGCAGCTTCTTCTTCTGCTCACGGTCCTGCGGGAGGCGAGCGGGGGGGCAGGGCTGGGTGGGGACAGACGGACCGGCCCCTCCCTGCTGCCAGTCCTGTCAGGGTTGCGGAGCTTCAGGCGACACGCACAGGCAGAAGCGCACACTCGGAGGGGTGTGGGGGCCCGCGCGTGTGCTCTGTGCAGGGGGGAAGCGCCCGGGGTGAGGAGCATCTCCCTGTGGAGAACGCGGTGCAGGCAGGCAGGGCACCAGAGGAGCTGGGGAACCCTGGTCGGATGCGATTCCAGTCGGGGTGCAGGGACACACTCCCTGCCTCATCTATCCGAAGGTCACACTTAAGCCGAGTGTCTTGGGCTGTGATTTCTACATCTGACAAACCAAGGCTCAGAGAAGCTGGATCCTCGGAGTTTCCAAGTTTGGTAAGGAAGCTTGTTACTTACTGGGGGTGACCTGGGGCTGGGGCTCACTGGGATCTGCAGCGGCCCAGCCCTTCACTTGGGAGGGGTCTCAGGACGGGGGGTGCTTCTTCCCGGTGGCCTAGCGCCCACCCCTCCTGCCACCCAGGCCCTGAGGATGTTGCTGGCTCGAGCCTGCATGTGGTTTCCCCTGGTCAAATCCGACACCCAGTGGTCCTGCCAGTGGCAACGCCTGTTCCCCTCTAATGGGTGGCGGGCCCTGATTTGTGCGTCCTGGTGCAATAAGACCGGGAAAGTGCCACCTGAGAGGATTCCAGTCGGAAAAGGTCTGCAGTCTGGAGGTGCTGGGAGGCTCCTCAGTGTGAGGAGGCTGGGGCTGTGCTGGGGGGCAGGGGCCCTGAAGGAAGGCAGAGGGTCCCTGAGGCCAGTCCAGGCTGGGAGAAGGAAGGGCAGGCTGCGCTGCTGCTGGATGAAGGGGAAGTGTGTGTCGGGGGTGGGAGGGGGGGTGAGTGTGTGCATGTATGAGTGTGTGAGTGTGTCTGTGAGTGAGTGTGCACATGTGTGTGTGCATCTGCGTGGGTGTGCATGTATGGGTGTCTGTGCGTGAATGTGTGTGAGTGTACACGTGTGTGTGTGCATGTGCATGAGTGTGCGTGTATGGGTGAGTGTTTGTGTGAATGTGGGTGAGTGTACACGTGTGTGTGAGTGTGTACACTCATGTGCGGGGTGTGCACACGCGTCTGTGTGTTTGAGTGTAAGCATGACAAGTGCATGCGTGTGCATGCGTGTGCATGCGTGTGGGTGCACTGCTCGAGCACCTCACAGACTGGCTCAGGGTCTGTCACCTCTCCATCCAGGCAGGAGGTGGGAGCATGACTGGCACCCCGTGGGATCCTGATCAGGTCTGGGATGGAGCCGGAGGCCCTACCCGTCCCCAAGTGTCCTTGGTCCTGGTCGGGGTGGCAGAGGGAGCCGCTGCCTGAGGAATCTCAGAGGCTGAGCCCTGAGCTGGGGGAACGCAGGCAGCCCGAGAGAGCCTGGGACACTGACCACGCCTGTGCCTCTGGCCCACTGGGTGAGTCCCCTCAGCCTGGCTGCAGGGCAGTGGAGGGGTGGACTAGCTGGGCACATGGGGGTGCAAGAGACTGCTGGTGTGCAGACACAGAGTGTGCTGGGGGACAGGGCTGATCCTGAGATTCCCAAGCTCTGAAGAGACACAGCTGTGTGTGTGCACACGTGTGTGCACATGTCTGGCCCCCAAGAAGTCCAGTGAGAGGTGACTGTGCAAGGTTAGAGCATGCGGGGGGTCTCCCAGGGCCTGGGGGTCAGAGAGGGTGTCGGGAGGGGATGGCGTCTACACCAGGTTCCACAGAAGATAAGGCACGCTGGCTAAGGCTCTGGGACAGACACTCCCTGGGGGCCCCCCTGACGAGAGCCCAGGAATGGCAGTGGTGGCGCTGGTACGAGAGGAGGAGGAGAGACCTGGGGCCAGGCGGAGTCGAGGCGCCTTCACAGGCAGTGTGAGCCATCGACTGTCTTAGAGCGAGTGTGCGGGGGACCAGGGCTCTGGCCGAGGCAGGCAGGCTCCCCCCAGATACTCACCAAGAGAGACTTGTTCCGCTCCTGTTCTCTGAGCAAGAAGAAGTCCACGTCCCCGGACATGTGGAAAGGATTCGCTGGCTGGTCAGGAACATTCTTGGATGCTGGGGAGGGAGAGGTCCAATTAGAGAACCAGGGGCGATCTGTGCCTCAAGGTCCCGGCGTCCCCGCCACCCAGCGGGGAAGCGCCCACTGAAGCAGGCGCCAACAGCAGGCGCTCTCTCGGATCCAGCTGTGCCTGGAGTCCATGCCTGGACCTCCCAGCTCTATAAACTTACCTGCTTGGTTTAGCCTGTTTAGCTTCCATCCCTGGCATCTGAGAGACTGTGTGAACACAGACCTTCCTGTGTCTCAGATGTTGCTGCATTCCTGGCCCTCTGTCCTCGCGTTTAGTCTCAGGAACCCGGGGGCCATAAGGAAGAGAGGTTCCACCTGCCCTTTGTAAGTGATGCAGCCGACTGGCCGTGGAGTGTGCGGGGGGTCTGCCTGCAGGGGGCGGGGAGGCCAGCAAAGCGGCTCCGTCCCTGCAGGAGACACCGGGAGCGATGAGGGCAGGGTGCCGGGCTGCTTGGGAAGTTGGGGTTGCCAAGGACTGCTGCCCCCAACCCAGGCATGAGGGAGATGTTCCCACAGCCCAGCTCACCAGGTGTCAGAGAACATGGAACCCAGAGGGCGCCAACCTATCGGCTTAAAAATATGGTTGCTTTCCTACTACCCTCGATTTAGAAGAAAGGGGGTTCATCATTTTTAAAAAAATCTTCAAATTAAAAGAAAATTTGTATGTGCTCAGTCATGTCTGACTCTTTGCAACCCCATAGGTCCATGGGATTTCCCAGGCAAGAATACGGGAATGGATTGGCTGTTTCCTTCTTCAGGAGACCTTCCTGACCTAGGAATTGAATTCACGTCTCTTGCATTAGCAGGCAGATTCTTTACCATTGAGCAGCCAAGGAAGCCCAGGAATTATTAAAACAAGGAGACAGACAACCGAGTAGAAACGTGGGCAGAAGGCAGGTGCTTCACAGCACAGAATCATCAATGCCCCGTAAACACAGCTCGTCCCCCTTGCTGGCCACGGGGAACACGGGATGCTAACACATGCCCAGCGGCCCAGGTAACCCAGAAAGGAAGGGCCGGTGCCCAGGGCTGGGGCGGCATGAAGTGACCGGAGCCCTCACACCTGGTGGTGGGCTGTGAGCTGGTACAGCCGCTCTGGTAGATGTTCAGTGACAACTTCTAAAGTTTAACATCCCAGCAACAGCTTCAGTCCTCCTGGTATGCGCGGGGGAAACAGCCTCAGAACAGCAGGTGGTGGAGGAGGAGGAGGATGTGGAGCCCATCTCGCCCCAAAAACGCATCAGCGATGCACGTGCAAGTGGAAGGGTTGGCACAGAGCACCTGCGGAACCAGCCAGGACCTCAGACCCTAAAAGGGTCCCACGTGACCAGCAGGACAAAAGGAGGAAGGAAGAGGAGGGGCGACAGGACCTGTACTCCAGTGGGGCTGAAGGGAGGGGGGTTCCTGCCGCCAGCAAAGGACAGAAGGGGAGCTTCAGGGGCTCTGAGGGTGCCCAGCAGCTGGCCAGTGGCAGGCAGGCCATGGTTTTCCCAGTAGTCATGTATGGATATGAGTTGGACTATAAAGGAATCTGAGCATGGGAGAATGGATCCTTTTGAACTGTGGTGTTGGAGAAGACTCCTGAGAGTCCCTTGGACTGCAAGGAGATCCAACCAGTCCATCCTTAAGGAAATTAGTCCTGAATATTTATTGGAAGGACAGATGCTGAAGCTGAAACGCCAATACTTTGGCCACCTGCTCCGAAGAACTGACTCACTGGAAAAGACCCTGATGCTGGGAAAGATTGAAGGTGGGAGGAGAAGGGGACAACAGAGGATGAGATAGTGGGATGGCATCACCGACTCGATGGACAGGAGTTTAAGTAAACTCTGGGAGTTCGTGATGGACAGGGAGGCCTGGTGTGCCGCAGTCCATGGGGCTGCAAAGAGTCGGACACGACTGAGTGACTGAACTGAACTGAACTGATGGGGATAGCAGACCATCAGCCATCCTCGGGAGAAAGGAGGGAAACGTTCTAGAGGGCAAACGGGGTGGAGGCTGTACACAGAGTTGTGCACATTTATCAAAATGGATCAAACTGTGACCTGGAGGTTTGTCATTGCACTGCATAGGAATGGTACCTCAGTGAAGACAGACAGACAAGCCACAGTGCAGACCCCTGGCCCTTAGTGTCACGCTCAGCTCAATGCAAGCATCATGGGTAGAAGAAACTGTTGGGTGAGCAGCTGGGATGGGCAGTGTGGGATGAGGCTGAAGCCAGCGCTCACAGGTGGCTTCCAGGGAGGCAGCTGAGAGCACAGAGCCCTCCGGGAAGGGGTCTGCGCACACACAGGCAGACACAGGTTCTCTCAGGCAGCCTGGCCAACGCTGAGCCAGAGGACATGCAGGACCGACAGAAACGGCCTCAGTGACACCACCAGGAGGGGGGCAGACGTGCTCGCCACAGGGACAGGCTACGGATGAGCAGCACCGTTTCTCCGCCAGAAGCATAGGGAGCGAAAGGACGCGGAGGCCGCTCTGCTCGGTTAGACAAGGCTGAAGGTGTTCAGATCTCAACTGACTGGGAATGAGAACAAATCTTCCGTGGGAAGATGTTCCTGAGACAACTGGGTAAATCTGATGGACGGTCTGGTTAACTGCTTCTGGGCATGTGAGAAAGATCCTGATATTTGAAAATGCACACTGCAGGAGTGCAATAGCGCCTGGAGTCTATCCTGGCAAAATCTGTAGCAATGTGGGTGCAACCAGAGATTATCACACTAAAAGAAGTCAGAAAGAAAAAGACAAGCACCTTATGACATCACTTAGACGTGGCATCTCACGTATGCCACAGGGACCTCCCTGGTGGTCCAGTGGCTAAGTCTCTGTGCTGCCAACGAAGGGGGCCCGGGTTCAATCCCTAGTCAGGGAACCA
The DNA here is from genome assembly GCF_014754425.2 of Oryx dammah. Classification (NCBI taxonomy): domain Eukaryota; kingdom Metazoa; phylum Chordata; class Mammalia; order Artiodactyla; family Bovidae; genus Oryx; species Oryx dammah. The sequence continues at coordinate 20,071 of NW_024070193.1, forward strand.
GATCCCACGTGCCACAACTAAGGGTTCTCACGCAGCCAGCGAGAGACCCTGCGTGCCACAGTGAGGACGAAGAGCTCATGTGCCCAGCTAAGATCCAGCGCAGCCAAAACAGGGCTTCCCAGGCGGCACTAGCGGTAAAGAACCCACCTTACAAAGCGGGAGACGGGAGAGACGCAGGCTCGATCCCAGGGTAAGAAAAATCCCCTGGAGGAGGAAATGGCAGCCCACTTCAGTACTTTTGCCTGGAGAACCCCATGGACAGAGGAGCCTGGCGGGCTACAGTCCATGGGGTCACAGAGTCAGACATAACTGAGTAACAATTTCACTGTACAGCACAGATAGGCAATATCCTGGGATGAGCCATAACGGAAAAGAATGTTTAAAAGACTGTATGTATGTGCATAGCTGAATCACTGTGCTATACAGCACAGCAGTGTGAATCAACTACACTTCAAAAAAAAATTTTTTGAAACAGTAAAATATTGTGGCAAAGACAAAAAAAGAAAAAAGAGAAGAAGAATAGGTGAGGCAAACGTGGCTAAATCTTGTCTGCTTCCTATCTGGTGACGAGCACATGAGTTCACTGACCTTCAGGCTCTACTAGGCAGGTTTGGGTTTTGATAACTAAAAGAAAGAGGAAGTGGGGGTGGGCAGGGTGGACAGGGAAGCCCAGCCCCAGGGTGGGAGCTTGGTCAGAGAAGGCAGGCTCAGGGAACGCGCTCCGAGCTGCTCGCCTCTGCAGGAGGAGCAGACTGGCTTGTGGGGCCGGGCTGGGGGTGCGGACAGCCAAGGGACCAGGAGGCAGTCCAGGAAGCCAAGGCATGGAGGACACAGCAGGGCCCAGAGGACAAGGCGTGTAGCTGCCAGACGCACCCCTTTCTGTCTCCTGACAGGCGGCCACCTTACGACTCACTGACAAGCTGCATTTCTCAGCCTCCCTTGCAGATACTGACGGCCCCATAACAAATGGAGTGTGGCAAGAAACTGTTGGGTGGGACTTCTGGGAAAGATCTTTCCCCAAGGACGGCTGAGTTAGCCTTTCCCCTTCCTCCTTCTCCCTGTCTAGAAGCAGATGTGATAGCTGGAGCTACTGCAGCCATTTTCTGCCCAGGCAACAAGCTTGTGGTTGAGAAAGCAGAGATGGTCGAGCAGAAAGCCTTGGAACCTGGCCACCTGGGAGGCTCGCAGGGCTGCTCCTGGCAGAGCCACGGAGCCCCGGCCCGCCCCCCACGCCGCTCAGCACTGGAGGAAAAGCAGATCCTACTTTGCGGCTTACGCTCCTGTTGCTTCAGGCTTCAGTAACCCAGTTTCTAATGAAAACAGACCCTTTTCTCACTGTCCTTCCCACCAGAAGCTACGTCTGAGGACATCTGAGGCCTGAGGGTGAGAGTTTGCCTCCCACTGATGGAACGTGCACGCCCAGGTCCAGAATTACCTTTGCCTTTTTTCACATGCTTCTTCTTTTCTTCAGTGACTGAAGAACTACTGTCCATGGATTCTGGGCCATGCTCTGGGGAGACACACAAGTGACAGCCACAGCAAAGACTCAGCAGTGTGTAACAGCTGTGCATGCGACACGGAGCCAGGGAGCTCTCAGGGGCCCCAGCCCCAGGGCCCCACCTGCCGGATGACCCGTAGCACCCACACCTGATGATTATGCTGACCTTGCCAGGAAGTTTTGAGGACTGAGCAAAAAAAGGGCCACAAACGTGCCAGCATACATGCCTGAACCATGACGGCATCTTGTGACTCCCATTGGGCACCCCTCCCCTTTGCTCCTAAGAACAGAGCTGGACGGTTTCTCACAGAGACCACAGGCTCTGTGCCTCTGACGCCTGCCCAGCCAACCCTTCTGCTAGGAGCCTCCTCAGGCCTCCAGGGACTGCAGTGGAAGACGCAGAGACCCCTTCCCTGCCATTCCCCTGTCAGCTGACACCACGGCACCTCCTGAGGCAGGCAGGCAACGAAGGGAGAGAGCAGGTGGGTGGCTGCCATTACCCGCTGGTCACCTGGTCTCTGGAGATGACCCTGCATCAGCACTGAACTCCCCCAATGCTCCACAACTCACCACACATCCCCCAGAGGCCCTGCAGGAGCCTAGAGCTCAGCAAAATCAGTGCCTCGAGCAGCCCCAGACCTGCAGCCAGGCCCTCCTCCTCTGCTCAGCACCTGTGCTCACCAGCCCCCACGGCCCCCCGCTCCCTGACTCCTGAGGTCCAGCCCGCTGTACAGGCTCTGTGTCCCTCTCCAAGGTGCCTTTCTCACCACCATGGCGCCTGTCCACATGGCCTCCCTTCGTCTGGGTTCTTCCCAGCATCTCCCCAGTGCCCGCCTGTCCAGGATGGCAGGAGCTCACGCCACCCCAGGCCTCCCTGGGTCAGCTCTGAAGCGGCCCCCACTAGACTCTGGAAACGCTGCTGCTTCTCAGTAACAGACGGAACCGAGACACGGGAGGTGGGCTCGGACAGCACAGGCCTGACGGCCACTTGTCCCAAGCCCCTGGGCACTGCTGCCTTCCAGAACCCCCATGGCCCAGGTGCCACAAGCGAAAGGCGCGGGTCTGTGCTCCTTGATGGGGCTGCGACAGGGCTTGGGTTTTCTCCAAAAATAAATCAATAAATAAAATTTGTAAAAAAGATTTCCTTAAGACACTGCCTCCAAAGCAAGAGAAGGGGTCCCGTTTCTAAATTCCCACCAACAGATGTGGCAGGGAAGTGGCTCCAGCCTCCATGTGGCCCTTCAGCAATCAGACAGCCCAACTTGGAGGACGATCCTTGCTGTCCACCCTGGTGTTTTCCAAGTGCAACTAGCTCTGCTCGCCGCACGAGAGACCAATGAACCTGAGAGATGAGGGGCTGAGGCAGGAAAGAGACTTGGATCAGGGAGCCGGCAGATCAAGAAGACGGCAGGCGAGCACCTCAAAATAACCATCCTGTGGGGTCTGGAAAAGACCCTGATGCTGGGAAGGCGGGAGAAGGGGGCGACAGAGGATGAGACGGTTGGATGGCATCACCAACTCGATGGACGTGAGTTTGAGCAAACTCTGGGAACTGGTGATGGACAGGGAGGCCTGGCGTGCTGCAGTCCATGGGGTTGCAGAGAGTCAGACACAACTGAGTCAATGAACAACACAATGGGGTCTGGATGCCAGGTTCTTTTATAGATCAGAGATGGCAGGAGATGAGGAAGCAACGTGAAAAGACCACTACTCTTGCAAACATCTCCTGGAACGGCAAGCCTCAGGCAGGGGTACGTGTCAGCTTCTTCCCTGCCATCCACAGGTGGACAGAGCTCTGGACAAAGGCCCTTGTTTAACAGTCAGGCAGAGGGGCAGGATTCTCTCAGACAGGCCGTCCGTATGATTCTAATAGCAAAAGTGACAGAAAGCAAGTCAAAGAAACAGTTCCAACATGGAGTCGGAACTGACTTCTCCTTCCAACACTGGCACCAGCAAGCCACGCAAGGAACTCAGGCCGCCCTCCCCGCTGCTGCTGGGCTGGAGGCTGGAGGCTGGTAGCCACGCCACAAAATGCCAGAATCCCCCAGAATGCTCCCACCTCGGCATTAACTTCTCTCCTGGAAGCGGGAGAGTTCCTGTCCGGGGTTCTGACAGCGCCTGCCTGCTGGAGAGTCATTTTGGTGGAGAGACTGACTCCGGGTCTTCTTGCTTGGTCATCTCCCACGACGTCACCCCTTTCCTGGATATCTATTCTATTTAATGCCATAGTGAATGGAACCGCCGCATAATTCCCAAGCTGGACTGTTCGTGGCTGGAATATGGAAACGCAACTCATGCTCGAGTGTCGGTCTTGTGCTCTCCTATGCTGCTGCATTCATTTCTGAGCACACAGAGCTTTCTCAGGGATTCTCCACATACAGGATCACGACATCTGTGAGCAGGGAGTCTTGCTTCTTCTGTCGCCGTCTGAACGCTCTAGCTGAACTCAGCATGGTGTTGGAAAGCAGTGGTGGAAGGACCTAACCCTTGGGGAAAGCGTGCAGCCTAACAGAATTTCATTGTGGGCTTTCTGTGTACCGGGTTCTGGAAAAGACAGCAGCCTTAGAGGCAAACAGAGAGCCCCCAGCCCTCAGGCAGATGACAGTCTACCAGCCGGGGGAGGGGCCAGGGCTACTAGAAGATAAAGCTGGGGAAGGAGGAGGGCGGGGAAGGTGTGGGGCCCCCAGGAAAGCCCTGGATGGTGGGGTGGGGAGGTGGCTCACTGAGAAAGCTTGTGGGGGGCCGTGGAGGGCACTCTGTGCAGGGACTGCGTGGTCTGTCCGAGGAGCAGAGAGGAGAGCGGCAGGTCACTCTGCCCCAAACCCTCTGAGAGCGGGCCTGCCTCTGTGCCCTTGACCTCTGCACTCCAGCACAGTGCCTGGCACAGAGCCGGTGCGCCCACATGTGGCCCCCAGCCCAGGCTTTGGACAGCCCGATTCTGCAGCTCCCCAGACTAAGACTGGGTCGCGTAAAAGCATATTCCCTAAATCGTCAAATTAAAGGGCTGCATCCAGCACCATCCCTACAGTCAGCAGCAGATGGGAGAAGGGACGCCTACACGCGGGGCGGAGGTGTCCCCAGCACGGGAGGTGCAGACATGGGGGAGCACGCCCGCCCCCCCCCACCAGCCTGCTCAGGTTAGACCCTGGCAGTGAGCTTCCTTCACCAGGAATGACCCCTCGCCACGCCCAGTCTCGCCTTTGGGAGATACCACCATCCACTCAGTGATCACTCTCCCCTAATCCACCCCTGGACCCAAGTCGCTCAGGTGGGTTCTGGCCTGAATGCCAGAAGCCCCCAGAGACAGGGGGACCAGCCACAGGCTGCGTCTCCCATAAGCAGGGGTCCTGCAGCCCCGCCCCCACCAGCCCTGCCTGGGGAGCCTGGGTTCCACTCTGGTGTGGCCAGCCCCTCTGCCAGGCCAAGCTCCCCACCGAGATCCTCTGCCCTCTACGCCAGGGCACGGACTAGCCGTGTCTCGATGGAGCTGTGGCCATTTCCCCCACCTCCACCCCCGCTCAAGGTGGGAGAAATGGTGCCCCAGTCACACACTCATATACCTGGGCTGTCTCCATCACCCCAGCAGGTCCTCCCCCTGCCCACAGGGCCCTACACGCTGGCCCACACTGGCTTCTGTCTCTTCCTCCAGCATCTCACCTCATCCCCAGTTCATGGCCTGGAACACCCTCCCCTCTGAGAATGGAACACTTTCCGCCACATCAATAAACAAGGAAGCCACAGTCTAAAGTGACTCCTGCCCTCCAGGGCACCCAGGAAGGAGAACAAGACCTGCGACCCCAGGGCCCCAGCGCCAACGGTAAAGGAAGGACACTGGCCCCAGGGGGCTGACAGGCACAGGGAAGGAACGATTTCAGCGAGCCCAGCCTCCCGCATCTTCTCACACTGGGAAAAGCGCTGAATTCCTTAACCCAGGCTATCTGGTTTTCTTTCATTAACAATAATCTTTTGATGTTCAGACTACCTGCTCTTTGTGGCAAAACTCCTATGTAACCCGCCTCCTCCCCTCCCCTCCTGTAGCCGTTCTCTCAATGCTTCTCCCAGGCTTGAAGCCCTGCAGACTCACACTGAATAAGTCATGACTCAGCTTTCGCGCGGGCCCAGTCACGTCTGCCTCTCTGCTTCCTCATGGGCTGTAGCCGCCAGGCTCCTCTGTCCGTGAAACTCCCCAGGCAAGAATACTGGCGCCAGCTGCCATTTCCTACTCCAGGGGATCTTCCCACCTCAGGGACTGAACCTGCATCTCTTGAGTCTCCTGCATTAGCAGGCGGTTCTTTACCACTAGCACCACCTAGGAAGCCCAAATATCCCCAGGGAATGAAACATGATTCTAAACTTGCAGGTTGTGGATATTTTTTCAGTCAACAGCACCATCACGTTGCTTTGTTTTGTTTTGTTATCTGTAAACATTTCAAAGCTGTCTTTTTTCTGGTAACCCCGGTTCAGTCTTTCTTCATTTCTCAGTTTACTCCGGAGCAGAGCGGATGAGAAAGAGGGAGGGGTACACCGTTACACAGTGTAACAGGGACAGCCGTGGACAGCAGCCTCCAACAGAGACTCTACCCGCACATGTGGAAGTGCCTTTGCTGGAAGCACCAAAGGTTTACGAGAGCTCGAGGTTTGATAAGGAGCAGTCTGCACAGCATCTGGGTTAATGGGGAAGAAGGCTCAGGGAGCGTTTCTGTTGTGTGGCCATTGGTGTGAGAAAAGGACAGGCTGTGCATGCATTTGTGCGGATGTGTGCAAGGTGTGAGCACGGCAGGCGTCAGGCTTGGAGGGAAAGAGAACACAGCGGAGCCTCCAAGCAGGTGAAGTTTCACACGGGGGCTCTCAACACCCTTTGGAATCGGAAGCTAAGGACCAGTAAACCAAAGCAGAGGGTGTGTGGCCAGTTCTGCCCCTCAGCAGGAGCCCCGGGGAGGAGGTGCAGGCCTCCAGCGCGGGCGTGGGTGAGGGGGCTGGCCAGCAGCTGAGGCTGCAGGGAGGCTGAGCGACACCCTCTTCAAGGCCTGTCTTGGGGTGAACTGTGTTCCCCTCTCAAATGAATGCTTTTGAAGATCTGAAGTCCCAACACCCAGCACCATAGCATGTGACCCTGTTTGAAAAGATAGTGCCTGCAGATGTACCTCCAGTGAGGTCATGCTGGGCGAGTGTGCACAGCCTTAATAAGAAGGGGAAATGATGGAACACACACGTAGAATGTGAGGATGGAGTGAAGATGAAGGCAGAGACCAAGGTGATGCTTCTACCAGCCAAACACCACCAGAGGTCGCCAACAAACCACCAGAATCCGGGAGGGCGCAGGGCACAGGGTCCCCTCCTGCCTCAGAATGCAAGCATCCCTGCCCGGTACTCCTGGTCCCAGCAGCTGTGAAACAATAAACTCTGGGGTTTGGGGCTTGGCTAGAGCAGCGCTAGGGATTACAGCACGGAGTTTCTAGGGAACTTGGCAAAGCCTGTGATTTCTGGACCGTGGCCTGGCTTAGTTAGAATCGTTGTCGCCTTGATTCCATCTTGATTCCGCCGCCCCAGGCCCCCCAAGGCTGCCTCTGACGCTGCGCAAGCCCTCCCCAGCCCACCACTTACTGTTGAAAGTTACGCTCTTGGAGACCACAGGAAGCAGGTGCTCGGACATCGGCGCAGAGGAGGAAGCGTGCACTGCGAAACCTGACATCGGCTAGAGGAGACTCCCAACCTGGGGAGAGACAGCGTCTGGGCCGGGTGGGTCCAGCCCGCAGCCCGCAGCCCGCAGCCCGCAGCCCGCCCTCCGCCGACGGCTGCTGAGAACAGCGGTCACCTACCCAAGGCTCACCACGAGGAGTACACTTGCAGCTCCGACCCGCCGCGCCTCCCTCCTCTCCCCGCCCCGTGGTTCCAGCCTCCCAAGGCTAGTCCTGCTCGCGGAGCCGCCCACCCACGGCCAGCCCGAGCCTTGGCCCCTCCCACCCTCAACCAGCACTCAGGCCCGCCCCGCCCCAGAAGCATCTTCCCACCACCCCATCCTCTTCCCTTTGACCGGTTTTCAATAGCTGATGTATCCCTCTAACAACTGTCGATTACCTAGTTCCCCTAGAACGTAAGCTCCCTGAGGACCAGAGGAGGCGCTGATTGGTGGCTCATCAGGCGTTCCGCCCCACCGCGGCGCTCTTTTTTTTCACTATTTGCGGAGCTAGTCTGTATTTTGCAGAGGAGGAAACAAAATAGCAAACTGTCCAAAGTCACACCTCCAGGAGAGGCCGAGGCTGTGACTCCCGCCCAGGGTTCCTTGACTCCAAAGCTTGCACCCTTCCAGCCGCATGCCTGCTGCAGCCTCCACGAAAGGAAGCGAGGTACTCGGCTTGTAGCAGGGCCGGGCCTCCCCACACCCACGTCTGGCCCGTCCGCGCGTGTTGCGAGGGTGCATGGGCCCGGAGGGAAGAGGGGTTGCTAGACGGCTGGCTATGTGATGAGTAAGGAACAGGGAGCCTTGCGACAGGGCCTTGGAGGGGCGCGCGAGGTGTCCGCCCCGACCCCGCCCGTGGCTCCCGCCCAGGTCCCTAGCGCACCCACCTGCTCTGCACGCCGGCGCTCTCTCCGAAGCCTCTGAGCTGCTGCCCCGGGGCTCCGAGAGCCCAGGCCTTTGGTTTACGTCGCCATGGCAACCATTCTCCCGGCGGGCGGGGCTGTGACGTCACAAAGTCTCCGGCCTCCCCACTGCGCCCGCGCCGCGGAGGGGCTGCGCTGTAAGAGGACTCGCCCTGCCCAGCTCGCGCGGGCTTCCTTCCCAGCCTGCACCCCTCTTGCTGTTTCCGTCCTTCTCCTGATTGATTTTTTCACCTGCACCACCTACCTGCCTCTTCCTGCCGAGTGAACCTTACAGTCTAGAGGGGCGGCTCTGACAATTGTGGTCCCGGGCCGCAGCATCCCACGTGCTGGGAACTAGTTACAGAAGCAAACATTCTGCAGGACCCGGGCGGCGGACCCGGCGATCTGGGCGCCGACAAGCCCGCCCGGCGAAGGTGACTTCGGTGCTGACTCGAGTGGCGATCGGCTGCTCCACAGGCTGCATGTGACCCATGATGAAGGCAGGGTGGCACACCTGTCAGTAAACAGGGAGGGGTCCGCGCTCAATCGCCGAGACTCACCCCGCGCCCCGACCCCCACCCGGCCAGGTCCCCTATCCCCCAAAACAGCAGGAGGCCCCTCCTTGAGATTTGACCGTGGCCATCAGTTCTGCCCACACATCTCATCTCAGGGATTTATAGGTCGACAAGGGTGGTTCAGTGGCTACCCACTCCAGTATTCTTGCCTAGAGAATCCCATGGACGGGGGCGTCTGGCAAGCTACAGTCCATGGGGCCGCAAAGAATCGGACTCGACTGAGCAACTAACACACATAAGGCATTTAGGTGCCGCTGGGACCTCTGGACAATCCGCAGGCCAGTGCTGCGGGGCCAGTGAGTCCCAGCTACTCCCGGCTCTGCCCGAGGCAGGAGCAGTTCTTTGGTCTGTTCTGGGTCTGCCCAAAGTGGGGGGAGACTTACAGTCCCAATGACCCAGCTATGGGCCTGAGTCTGCCTCCCTGAGTCTGCCTCCCTGGGGCCCCGTCTACGGTTCAGACTGTGTGAGCGGACTGTGTGAGCCGGTGACTGAGTAGGACAGCACGCTGTTCTGAGAGGGTTCATCTCAAGCACCGTGACTTCTAACTAGACTTTAGGAGTCTGGAAAATATCCATCTCAAAAGGAGAAAAGCCAACCCTTTGTTAACAACATGTGAGCTGATTTCCTTCTGAAAGAAGAGGTGACAGTCAGAGCTCTTGAGAACAGATATAGAAATCAACAGTAGCCAATTAAAAACGAAAAGGGCAGGGGGGCTCCCTGAGTCTGCAGGGGGTGGCAGCCAGCTACACCCCCAGATGGTGGTGTCAGGAGTGAGCCCAAAGCGGGCAGCAGGTGTGACCCTGGCCATGAGAGGGTCCTGATGTGTGCTTCTGACCTGCAGAACCTGGGTCACCTGCCTGCCTCTATGTCTGATAGGCAGGAGCCTGAGGGGCCCGCCTCTACCCTGACTGCAAGAGAGGCAGGAAGGAAGTGAGGGCTCCTAAGAAGGGGTCCCCAGCCCAGCAGGGGGGGTTGTCAGAGGCCCAGGTGATCCAGCTGGTGGACAGGAGCTGGTATGTTCCCATGGCAGCAGGTCTCAGGCCACTCCTACAAAACCGACTCTGTGCCTGGGCTTCTAGTCACCCCTTTTTTGGAATGACCTTTATTCTGATGTGAAACTCCTGCTGTTAGCAAACTCGGGTTCAGCTGCAGGTCGATCAAGAAATCAATACTGAGAGACAAGTGTTAGGTAACAGGAAAGATGGTTTTATTGGGGAAACTGGCCATCTTGGGGAGACGGTGGACTTATGTCCAAGACCCAACTCACCCCCTGGGTTTTGCCTGGAGATCACGTAAGAGGGGGGCTATGCCAGGGCAGAGGGCTGTGGGGGCCATGATCAGCGCGTGGACATCCTTCTGATTGTGAGGTAACCCGGGGTCAGCTTCACCACCCTCTGGTTCCGTCCATTCTGGGGGCCACATCTTGTGGGCAGCACACAGTTAGGTTCTCCCATCGGGCATGGGTTTCGGTGTCTGCAAAACAGCTCAAGGGGTGGGGCTCAAAATATTATCTACAACCCTTGAGGAAGACCTAAATGTCCCTGACTTTGTGCTGTGCTTAGTTTAATGACTAACCTCTTCTTATTTTGTCTTACTTGACTGTTTTCCTCTTTCTCTGTGTTTTCTCCTTTCTCTGATCACATTTATTCTTTGGCTAATGTTTTTCTACAGATAAGAGGCAAGTGGATGACATGAGTGGGTAGGTCTATCCCAGGAAGGCCCCAGAGGGTCCTGCTTGGTTCCACCACATTTCTCAAGACTCAGGTCGAGGCTGACCTCTTGGGAGATGTCCCTGAACAGGGCATCCTGCTGCTCTGTCCCGTCATGGCCCACATCCTCCAGGCCCTTCCGCCAACACTGCCTAGCCCTGGCTCCTCTGGACGCCCGAGGGGTCTGGCGGGAGAGAGGCTGGAGGGCCGGAACATACTGGAGCCAGAGCATCTGTCCCCTCCCTCTGCTTTCAAGGGCTCCTCGGCTGTGGCCTCCTGGGCAGGCCTGCATGGTTCCAGCCTGGCCAGGAGCCCTGGCTAATTTCCCATGGCCCCACCATTCATTCCCATTCCGGCATCTAGTTACTTCTGTCACATGTGTAACAAATTTCCTATATTCAAGTTCCTCTCCTGGAAACTCCGGGGCTTCTGTTTTCCAGATGAGAGCCTGACCCCCACCCACTGCTCAGAGACAGGAGACCTTGGTGGCCAAGGGGACAGGCTGTGGCATCAGGCCGGGATGGGTCCATGCTGACCCTCTCTGGCTGTGTGATGTCGGACAATTTACTTTAGTGCTCTGGGTCTCAGTTTCTCCACCGAAAAAGTGGAACATAACACCTGGGAGAGATGCTGTGTGAGAGCACAGAACCCAGTAACCTGGCTCAGGGTGCCAGTCTGCCTCCGTCACAGCGTGGCTGGAGGGGCGTCCTGGGTCACAGCGCGGCTGGAGGGGCGTCCTG